>NW_006399859.1:7763347-7860745 GCF_000299155.1 Elephantulus edwardii
TGTAACTAGTTTAGAGAGTGTGGCACTGAGGCTGGGTTGGGGTGGGGAGAGGGGTGGAAGATTTGTCCAAGGCTAGAGTAGCAGGGAGAGAGTTGGAATTTAAACTTGCCTTTTTGCCTCCAAATTTCATGCTGTTTCTACTATGATACCTGGTGTCTTCCAACTGCCATTACTGTTTCTGTTCTGAATCCTCCACATCGGGTCCCCACACTGGATGTTTACACCTTTCCTGATAATCCCTAGAAGTAGAAGCCTCCTTGAACCTCCTTCAGAAGGTCCACCAGGGGCTAGAAGAGTGATGGATGGGGTGGATGAGCCCCAGGCAGCATGGTGGCAGTACTCCTCCATGAAAATGAACTTACTCTAGCTGGAATGCTATCTCCTCACTACACTCCCCCCCCAGATGTCAGCTGACCACAGCTTAGGGGCTGATGAGCCTCTTAAGCCTGCTTAGAGTCAGGCTGTCTCTTTCAGGTTCTGCCAGAAGAGTGTTTCCAATGTCACAACAAGTTTCTCAGGGCTTCTTAGGGACTTTTTCTGCCAAGGCAGAGCCCTCACCCTCTCGGGGCCTGACAGTTTGGGGTTAGCAAGCAGTCTCTTCCCTTGACTACTGGCTATCTCGAGCGCCTCCTGGAACATACTTGGTGGTGCAGGAGGGGTGGGCAGCATGCTTTGGAGATGGAGGGGGCAGAGATGCCTTTCTAGCTCTGTACCTGGACCCTTGGCTGCACACCCTCCTGTGTCCTTGTCGCCTGGGGGAATGAGAAGATGAGACCATCCTCTTTGTGACAATGGAGCCAGAACAATGATACAAATGGAAGCAAATGTTCACCATTTGAGCTGTCTGTATCTGTTCACAGAATGAGCCACTGGGCTAGCTTGAAGGGTGGTGAGCACCATATTGGAGGGGAAATTTAAGCAGAGGCTGATAGCTTTTTGTCGAGAGTGTATTCATTTATCCAGACTCCAATTTAAGCATTTACTATACCTCAGTCTACTATATACTGGGTACTTTGGAGAGAGTCCCTGCCCTCGAGAAAATTTCAGCCTAAGGGAGGAGAAAGTTTATGAACAGTTTAATATGAATGATGGGATGTAGAGCCCTGAGGAGAGGACTGTAGGGTTAGGGGAGGTTCCAAAGGTGAGTGCGAGGAAGACCAGGCTGCAGTAGCACTAAGTGATAGGCACACTGTCGATTACTCAGTAAGAAAGACAAACAGGGACACACTTGTCCTTGACCACACTGCAGTGAATGATTTCACGTTTCCTCAGCACAGCAAGATTCTGCTGCGAGGAATAGCAGTGATCTATCTCTTTCCTGACCCCATAGTATTTTTCTATAGGATCAGAGCCTCCTTTCAAAGTTATGATCCCTAAGGGGTACTCTGGAATCTCTAGTGGCCTAGTTGGTAAGGAGTTGCACTGCCAATCACAAGGTGGGTAGTTTGAATCTACCAGTTGCTACATGGGAGAAAGATGGTTAGTCTCCTTTTGTTCAGTTGATAGCCTCTGAGGACCTGCTGGAGGGTCAGCTGTGATGGCAGTGAGATTGTGATTGAGATTGAAGGCCCTGAATAGACAGATACTATTCTTACATAGCTTATGAGGTCATTCACCTCTGAGAAGACAGCCCAAAGCAGGAGAGGAAACTGGATGAGCTGTAAGCCTTGGGAGCAGGATGAGGTGAAGGCTGTTGTGTGTGTTTGAGGGTGTATGCACTACACATATGTGTGCATGGTTGTGTATACATGTGCATACACCTGGTGGGGAAAGTGGAAGTTAGAGAGGCTGGTGAAGGAGAGACTGGGTCTTGAAAAGGCTGAGTAGAGGAGTAGGGACTGCCTGGATATAATCACTTGTTAATTGATGTCAGAAAAGTGACATACTGATGATACAGCCCTAAGGGTTTTCCCAACTCTTAATATGTCTGAAAAGATGGGACAAAGAAATGGTTGAGAATATGAATTCTGGGGGATGGCCGTGCCACTCCTGGGACACTAAGCCACCAGAGCTCCAAGAATATTAATTCTGGAACTTGAGTGCCCAGGTTGAAATAGGTTCTGTAACTAGTTTAGATAGGTCACTTATGTCTTAGTTTCTTCAGCTGTAAAGCAGGAGCAATGACAATTGCCTGTCTACTTAGACTAATGTTTGGCAAAAAGTTTATGCTATATAATAATTTACTATTATTGGTACCTTAAAGGAAGCCCCCTTTTTTAGATGGAATGTGCTGTGATTGGCAGAGCAACTATAGTTTTCTCTCTTTGGAAAAATCTCCCAAGAATCTCCAAAGGGAGAATTATGCTTTCTTGTTGAGACTTGTCTTTTAAAAGAAGCTGGGCACTTGTTAAATATCAAAGACAAGAAATTAATGTGGCTGTATCCAACCAGAGAGAAAACAAAGTGGTTTCTTGTATGTGTGATTGAGCTTTTTCAAATATACTTTCGTTTCTGCTTTCTGTCCATCCCTTACCCTCAAACACAGTAGAAAGGGTTTCTAGATGTTAATATTTGCACTGCCTAGTTAGTTTCTTTGTTGAGAGGCAAGAGCTGTAACAAGATTGTGTTAGAACACTTGGGGACACAGTGGTAATAGACATAAACTAGAGTAATGTGAATGCTGAATTGGAACTTTAGGGGCAGGACTGGGAACCCTCATTTATTACAGACTTCCCAGATGGTTCTTATGGACTTGGAAAGTGAAAAATCTCTCTGAGCTTCTGTTTCCCTATCTATAAAATAAGGATGCTCCATTTCTCCATAGTGTAATTTGTGGTTTAGATGCTCTATATGAAGCTCTTCACGTGTTTAGTAGGTGCTCATACATTATGAGTACCTTCCATTCACTGGATAATGCGACTGACGTCCGGGTTTTGGGTGGCTGATTTTTTCCAAATACAGGTATTTTATTTTTTAGAGAGAACAGTGAGTAGACTTGAACTGTCAACTTCTTACTTAGCAACTGAGCAAATGAACTGTTTGTACCATCTGGTTGGGACCAACTCATAGCTAACCCTCTAACGGATTTTCAGAGGCAGGAAATCACTCATAATTCTGAGGCAGGAAATGCCCATCTTTCTCCTATGGAACAAGGATTTGAACTGCATGCCTTTGGGTTGGCAGCATAACTCTTTACCACTAAGCCACCAGAGCTCCCTATTGCTAGAGGTTATTGCAGTTGTGTACAGTCACTATTGAGTCAAATTTCCTGGTCTAGATGCTAGAAATTAATTGGCTGTTTCCTCAGTGAAGTCTGGAAATAATCCATCTTCACTTCTGTCCAGATAATGTGGTTAGTTCCAGAGTGTAGCAGAGGGACTCCTCTTTGGAGGGGGAACTGTACTTTCTGCCTGGTAGAGCTGACTGGCTGCTCATCATCTTAAAACGACTTAGTGGTGCAACCCCTGTGGAAGGCAGTATGGCGCTTTCTCAAAAAGTTGCAAATAGAAATACCGATTGACCCAGCATTCCACTACTGGGAATATACCCCCCAAAAAACAGAACTGCCACTCAAGCACATATCTGCAAACCCATCTTTATTGCTGCTTTGTTCACAATAGTAAAGAGTTGGAAACAAGCCAAGTGCCCCTCAACAAACGAATGGATAGAGAAGCTGTGGTATATTCACACAATGGAATACTATGCTGCATTGAAAAACAAGGAATTCATGAACTTTCATACAAAATAGGTGACCCTGGAGGACATTATGCTGAGTGAAATATCTCAGTCACAAAAGGACAAATACTGCATAGTGCCACTGTTGTAAAACGGGTCTGACATTGGGGTTGGGGTGAACCTAAGAAAAGGGGATAAATAATGTATACTGCATTGAAACAGATGAGGGAGAGAACTGTTTAATATGAATATATTATTAGGTATTATTTTCATGATAAGATTGCAGAAGAAGAAATGCATAGTAAAGTGGACTGTGGACTGGGTGGTTGGGTATTGTCTAACAAGGAAATATTTTTTTTTCTTTTCAAAGAGACAAGTGAATGGGGGGGAGGGGTGGGCAGGGAGGAAAATGTGCAACAGTGAATGAATGGGGGAAAAATTAAATGGGAAGAATATGCTGTAAAAAATATGTTGCATTTTAAAAAGGGGGGGGAAAATTACTTACATACATTAAAAAAAACCTCCAAAACAAAAAACCCCAAACCACTTAGATGATCCATGGATCACTCATGATCCAAGATCACCACTCATGAGCACTTAGAGATCCTTGTTGGGCAGAATTGAGGCTGGCGTGGCAAGTTGTTCAGAGAGTTTGACATTACAGCCAAAGGAGGCATTGATGTTGAATTGATTCTGACACATAGCAACCCTGCAGGACAGAGCAGAACTTTCTTACGGGGTTTCTAACCTGGTAGATCTTTATGGAAGTCGATTGCCACATGTTTGGCTCCTGCAGCGTCTAGTGGGTTTGAATCACTGAACTCTTTTGGTTAGCAGGTAACCTCTTCAACCATGGTTCTACTAAGGCCCATTTAGAGGAGGCAAGAAGGCTGCAATTACGTTGGGAAATGGGAATACTTCCTCTGTGTGGGAGAATGAATGTTTCCTGGCTGACAGTGGCGATGATGAGTAAGTCACAGGAGTGGCTGGCACAGTGGTCTTCTCTGAGCTAGTCATGGGGAAGTTAGGGGCATGATTTTGACTTGGTTACATGAACAGCCCACCAGTTCCCAGGACAGTGACAGAGTTGATGTGAACCAAATAAGTGATTTGGCATTTGATGTTAATGTCCCCAAAACTGGCAGATATAAAAGGAGAGAGGGTTAACTGCAATTTAGAGTGAAGTGTAGGTTTTTATAAGCTGAAGGGTTGAAGATGGACGCAATCATTGGCCAGGCCCCCAGGAAGAAAAAATTAGTCCCTTCTCTGTGCAGCAAAGTGTTTGGAAAGATACTTTTTTCTCAGCACATTCTGACCTGGGGACTTGAAAAAAATACATATTTAGAAAGATGAATGCTGTGAAGCTAAATGTCTGGAATCACTGTTCCCATTAATGCATTTCTAAATGGAAACAGTGGTACCTGAAATTACATCCATTTACAGAAGCTTTGAATAATTGCATTTCTTCCAGTTTCCATGTGTGGGTGGGAGTGCGAGGGAGCTCACTCAGTCTTTGCTCTGGCTTTTCCCCCACACGCCTCACCTGAAGACACACAGATGTGTTGTGTGTTTGGCACTAGATGGTTTCTGAAACTCAGGGGAGATATTAATTCTTTTGTGGAGAGGAAAGTAATTGGTTTCCTATTCTGTGAACAGATATTTAATTTAGAACCCAAAGTACTCTCTTTTTATTTGGAAGGCTTCCTGTGTCTGAGGAGCCAGTGATTTGAGGTGTGATGATTGTGCTGTGGGGTGATCTCGCTGGGCCTTTCAAGGCTGCTCCTTAGGAGGGAAATCCTGGGTGGTGCTGACTGACTCCTCGAATCAGTGGAAAGATTTGATAATTTGTTCTCTTGTATTAAATATTTTAGTTGGATTTTATTTGGCTTGGAAATACTGGTACAGAAGAAACCTGGGTATTGTCATAAGTTAAATGTTAGGCTACTCACCGAAAGTTTTGCAGTTAGAATTCACCAAAGCATATGGTGGAGGAAAAGATAATCTCCTCCCATCAAGATTTACAGCCTCTGAAACCTGATGGAGGTGCTGTGAGTGAGAATCAAGTTGATGACAGTAGGTTTGAGATGCTGGTGGCTGAAGCAGAGGGGTTGTCACACTAATATTTTTGTTAGAAGCCTTGAGTTGACTACAACTCATAGCAACCCTATCACAGCAGATCTGAACCTTGCGCTCTCCTGTTACAGCCTCACGATCTCTGCCATGCTCAGGCCCTTTGTTGTAGTTCTTCCATCAGTCGACAGCCAGGTTCCTCTCTTTCTCTGACCCTCCACCTTTCCAAGCATGATGTCTTTTTCCAAGGACTGACCCACCCCTGACAACATACCCAAAGGATGTGAGATGGAGTTTCACCATCTGTGCCTCTTCAGCACTCTGGTTGCACTGTCTCCAACACAGATTTGTTTTATCTTTTGATAGGCTGTGGGATATTCAGTACTCTTTGCTAACACCACAATTTACTAATAAATACTTGCTTTTAACTTATTTTTGACTTTGAGTCTTAATGATTCCATGTGTGTCAGGGTAGAACTCTGTGGGGTTTTCAAGGATTCATTTGTCTTCTTTTCTTCCAGGGTGCCCCTGGGTGGATTTGAACCTCCAACATTTCAGTTAGCCATTGGTGCATTAGCTGTTTACACTAATCAAAACTTGAAGAACTCAAACTTACTGTCACCAAGTCAGAACTCCTCATAGTTGACCTTCTATTGGGTTTCCAAGGCTGTAAATCACACAGAAGGAGATTGCCCACCTTTCTCCAGAGGAGCCACTGGTGGATTTATACTGCCAGAGAGATGTGGCCTTGGGACTAGCAGTGCAACTGAGTACAAACGAGGCCACTAGAGTATCCATTACACCACTCAGGGACTTCTCTCTGTCTTCTTGATGCTAAGCTTCAATCCATATTGAAAACTATAATTATTGACCTTCTGTAGCAAGTATTTCAGGTCCTCCTCAGTTTTGGCAGGCAAGGTTGTATCAACTGTGTAATGAAGGTTGTTGATGAGTCTTCCTGATGCCAATCCTGATGCCACTCTCCTCATTAAGTCCAGCTTCTTGAATGATCTTTTCTGCATATAGATTGAAAAAATATGGATACAGAACTCATCCTTGACACATTCAAGAAGACAATGATTCTCACCAGTGGGCCAATTGGCAGCACCTGATAGATGGAGAAGAGATTGAGGTTGTTAGCAATTCAGCTTGCTCGGCTTCACCACCAACACTCTTGGCACCTGCAGTCAGGAAATCAAAAGATTAATTGCATTGGGGAAATTTTCTGTCAGGGACCTTTCCAGAGTATTGAGGAACAGTGATGTCAGTTTGGAAACTAAAGTGTGCCTGTTCCAGGCCATAGTCTTTGCAAGTAAATGCTATGTATCAGAGAGCTGGACAGTGACTAAGGATGACAGAAGAAGAATTGATGCTGTTGAGTTGTGGTGCTGGAGAAGAGTACTGAGCATATGGTGGACTGCCAGGAGAACAAATAGGTCTGTCTTGGAGAGGGTGACACCAAATTTCTCCTTGGAGGTAAGGACTTTGAAGCTCTGTCTCACATACTTTGGAAACATGGCTAGGAGGGATCAGTCCTTGGAGAAGAATATCATGCTTGGAAGGGTGGAGGAACAGGTCAGGAGAGGAAGACCTCGGATGAGATGGATTGACACGATAACTGGGGAAATGGGATTAGGTATGTTGGAGTCAGTGAGACTGGCTTAGGACAGGGCAGAGTTTAGAGCTGTTGTACGTAGGGTTGCTGTAAGTTGCAAGTAACTTGATGACACATAACAACAACAACAACAACAACTTTTAATTTTTACTATGTCATGTATTTTTATCTGTATATCTGTCTATCTCTATCATCTCTATTGCTCTTTCTCTCTCTCTCTCTCTCTCTCTCTCTCTCTCTGTAGTGGTGTAGTGAGTCGTTCTGGGCTTCTAACTGAAAGGCTGACAGTTCAAATCCACCAGCTGCTTCATGGGAGAAAGATAGCAGTCTCTTCCTATAAAGACTTACAACTTGGGAAACCTAATGGAGGATCGTTTTGAGTTGGACTCATTTCCCCTGCAGTGGGTTTGATGTTTTGGTATCATGTTTCTTTGTATAGGTTTATAAGACCTGGACTTATATCATCCTTTTAACAACTCTCTAGGGTTGGTATTATTATCATCCTCATTTACAGGTGAGGAAGGTGAGACACAAGGAGATTGAGTGACTTGCCGCTTGGTGGTGAGGTGGCAAAGCATAATTAACATTGTGGTCCCCGACCAGGTCATCAGTGTTTTTGTGTTGCCCTCAGCCTGTCTGTCCTTCTTGGTGGTGGCTGTGCTGCAGAGATTGGCTCTGATTGATTTCAGTGAAACACTCAATGTCACATGTGACCATGGCCATGGAGAAGGGAGGGTGTGTCTTGCTTTTGGTCTAGGACTGTCTTGAAGCAAACTGAGTTCCTTGTGCTGAGCTGGCTTCTTGGTTGGTTTGATGAGGATTGCCCCACTCCATCTCCAAACCTTCCACCCACCAGTCCAATCAGATCCCAAGTCATGGTAACAGTTTGTGTGTCCACAAGGTTTTGAAGGGTTGATTTTTCACAAGTAGATAATCAATTCTTTCTTTAAAGGTGCCTGTGAGTTGACTTGAACTTCTTCTTTTTAGTTAGAAGCTGTGTGTGTTAACAGCACAATTCAGGGATTTCTCACTACCTCATACTATACATGTACAATTATGGAAAAACTCCTTGGGCTTCACATTGTACTCCTGAGAGAGAGCCGCCTTCCTGGATGTGACTCATGCAAACTCAGTCCAGCTGGCCTCACCCTGAGCTCAGAGGTGGGCCCTGAGGTCCCTTCCATCAGAGGGCACTCAGTGTCTGGTTAGGTTCACCTGTTCCCTGGCAAAGTCTCCCTACTTCTCATTTCTGGGAGGCCAAGGGTTTCCTTGAGGAGGATGGGGAGAGGAGACAAAATAAGTTAAAATCTTCTTTAGGGATGGACAATAAATCCTCCCCTTAGTCGCAGCCAATCAAAGTGGAAAAATGAGTTTGAAAATAAACTTCTCTTTCTATGTGGAAGGGCTTTGCATTTTGGGAAGAGTTAGCTGTTTTCCTGCCACCAGAATCTGTTGGTTAAGATCCTTGTCTGGAACATTACTGGTAGGAGTTGGAGGCTGTGGGGTACAGCAGGAAGAAGATAGCCTCACAGGTGCCTGGGGAGGATTGTGAGTGCTGGGGTGGTAGGAGTAGTGAGCCCTGGGGAGGGAGCAGAAATGTCTTTGGCTCAGAAGCAAAGCTTCGGGGCAGGAGATCTCCAGTCCTGACACAGCCACAAACCTGCCTGTGCTTGTGTGATGTGGGGAAAGGGCTCTGTAGTTTAGCACTGGAGCCTGGCAGGATGTGAAGCTGATGTCTACAAGGCTTTTCACTTGTGTTAAACATTCCATGGCTCAAGAGACCTTGTTGTTGCTTAAAACCTTAAGTGCCTGACTTTGTTCATGCAGGTTGAACAGAATCCTTGGGTGGTACATCGATTATAACTCATTAGGCTGCCAACTGAAAGGATGACAGTTCCCCACAGACATCTCAAAAGAAAGACCTGGTGATCTACTATGAAAGATCAGTCATTGAAGTTAGATAGAGCACAGTCTACCCTGATGCATATAGGACCATCGTGAATCAGGATTGACCATTGGACACTCCTTTGTAGAGCCAGATGTGGCCTCAGGATTATTCCCTGTAAGGCTATGGGAGATGCACTGGGAGTCTTTCCCACTGGGAGGTCTTACCTTCCAGTGTGTTATGATCAGGTGTGATAGGTGGAGTGTTGCGGGCTTCTGATGAACTAGAATTCATGCACAGATTTTAGAGGAACAACCTTAGGTAAGGTAATGGGTGAGCACAGGACTGTTAGAGCTGGATTTCGTAGCTGTGGAACTTAGGCAATTTATTTAAACTCAGCAAAATGGGCAGGCACTGAGTGTAACTGTCCCATAGAAGGATTTTTGCCCCCCCCTTCAGAGATTAAGTGAGATATTACATATAAACTCTTAACTCCCAGAACATAGTAGAGGCTCAGTATGTTTCCAGCAACATTAGATATTTTGATATTTTCTGATAATTCCTTGACATACATCCTGCAAGAGATCTTGTCTTCTGAAGGTTCTCAAGGTACCTGTAAATGTTGTCCAGCTAGGTCACATTTTCAACTATGACCATTTGCTTAGAAGCCACTGAACATCCTGACAAGTTCCAAAATACAAAAAATGCCCAAGATTTTTGTGCTATTTACAACCTAAGTTGCTCATAATTTTGACGTTGGTTGTTGTAACAAGTGAGTTTAGATGTGCCCTATCTCCATACCTTTACAATCTATATGCAGAACAGATGATCTGAGAGGTTGGACTCTATGAGGAGGAGTGTAGCATCAGGATTGGAGGAAAACTCATCAACAATCTGTGCCCTGCAGATGACACAAACCTGCTTGCTGAAACTGAAGAGGACCTGAAGCATTTGCTATAGAAGATCAAGGACTACTGCCTTCAATATGGATTGAAGCTCAAGAAAAAGAAAACAAAGATTCTCACCACTGGGCCGATTGGCAGCATTATAATAAATGGTGAAGAGATTGAGATTGTTAATAGGTTTAGTTTGCTTAGCTCCACAGTCAACACTCTTAGCAACAGCAGCCAGGAAATCAAAAGACTGATTGCACTGAGAAAGTCTACTGTCAGGGACCTCTCCAGAGTACTGAAGAGCAATGATGTCAGTGTGGAGACTAAGGTGTGCCTGATCCAGGCTATAGCCTTCACAATTACTTGCTATTCATCAGAAAGCTGGACAATGACTAGGGATGATGGAAAGAGAATTGATGCCTTAGAGCTGTAGTGCTGGAGAAGACTTTTTAATATTACCATGGTATGCTAGGAGAACAAATAGGTTTGTCCTGGAGAGGGTTAAACCAGGCGGCTCCTTGGAAGCAAGGATTTTGAAGCTTCGTCTGACATACTTTGTGCATGTTGCAAGAAGGGACCAGTCCTTGGAGAGGGACATCATTCTTGAGAGGGTGGAGGGATGGTGAAAGAGAGGAAGACCCTTAAAGAGATAGATTGATTCAGTGACTTGGGTAATGAGGATTGGTGTGTCAAGAGACAATTATGTTAGTACAAGATAGAGCAAGTTTCAAGGCTATTGTACATAGGGTCGCTATGAGTCACAAGTGACTTCATGGCACATAACAACAGTAATTAAGTCAGAACCAACTCATAGAGAAAGAGACTGCCATGGAGTTGCTGCTGGATTCAGACCTCCAGATACAGCCTTTGCTTAGAACTAAGTATAACATGCTATGAACTACGCCACGAGTTCCTAAGGGGAGCACTAAGAAGGGAGCTCTGGTGGCATAGTCTGTAGCGAGTTGCTCTGCTAACCCAGCACTAAAATATAATTCCTCAGGAGCTGGGGGAATCAGGGAAGACTTGGGGTGAGGGGCCTTGTATGGGATAGAATAAGAATGTGTACTGTAGGCGAGGAGATCCACAGCTATCACTCAGGGTTCCTTATTTAGCAGAATTTTACCGAGTACTTTTTGTGTTCCAACCATTCAGGTTCACAGTGGATCGTCAAACAAGTAAAGCAGAATGTAGAAAATGGCAATGAGAGGCAGAATGGTCCACTGGTCAGGAGCATTGGTCCTGGATTCGAACTGCCTGGGTTTGAATCCTAGTCCTGTCACTTACTAGCTTGTGATGAGATCCTAAGCAGGTTGTGTGATCTTTGAATCTACCTGTCTTTATTAGTTTCAACCATAGATGACTCTGAGGAAAAAGATTGCTTTATATTTAGAGTTTTGTTCCCTACAGTTTACCTACTTGCTCACAAATTATCTTAACAGTAGTAAGTTTTTTTGTGAATGTCCTATGTAAAGGTTTGCAGTTTGTATCTAGGAGCTGCTTTAGGGGAGAAAATCTCCTTCCTTAAAGATTTATAGCCTTAGACACCTGAAGGAGGGTCTCTCAGTGAGATTTGACTCATTAACAGGGGGCTTATGTACATGTTGGCATGTGCTCTTGATAAACAAGTAGAGATTTATTGGATGGCAAAGGGGCTGAGGGTGTTGTTACAGGGAGGGGAGATAGCAAGGGCAGAGCTAGCTGAGAATGTGACATGTTCAAGGACACAGGGAGAGGAGGCTGTGGAATGGGCCCCTCACAGGAGCTGAAGCTTCATTCTGAGTGATCCCAGCCCAGGGAGGGGTTTTAAGCTGGGCTGTAACTGTGGCTCCTCTAGTTGTATAGGGGGAACGTGGTCTATGCTGAGGGAGATGCGGTGGCGTGGTGGTCATTCTCCACAACTCCACAGGATGGGGCTGTAAGAAGTTGGTTAGAGCCTATGAGAGCACTGCCTGGCAGGTGAGGGGATTGGCCTCCAAGAGAGGGGAAGGCAGGTAACCCACACCTCGGCCTGGCAGCACTCCTGCCTTAAAATAGAAGGGATGGAGATACAGTGTGGGTGGTGTGAGTGTCTGAGGGGTGACCTAGTTAGACTCTAACCCCTGAGTGATGCAGGATGCCTTCTAAGGGGCACCTCCAAGGGCTGCCTCACTCTTTGTAACCACCCCTCCTTACAGCTCTTCACGGAGGTGCCAAAGTGCTGGCACCTGGTGGCCGAGGTACCCTCCCTGTTAGGAGTCTCCAGAGCTGTGTGTGATCAACACTCAGTGCTTTAGAACAAAGCTGTGGGGCTGCAGAAGCCTCCAGTATTTATTCAAGGGGGAAGAAGATGGATTGAAATCAGCGAAGCCCGTGTCATAGATGACATTGAGTAAAAATCAGTGCTTCCTATTTAGACTTTTGCTCCTGAGAGTTTTCCATAATTCCTCACAAATTATCTGGCAACAAATTATATACCGACACTGTAGTATTCCTTGCTTGCTCCCTTCCCTATACTTCCTCAATATCCACCCTGATATGACAGAAGAGAGACCAAAAAAGGAGGGTGGAAGGTTCCCATTTCTCTTGGGGCTGTTGGCTGCTTTTCCTCTGGTCTGTCCTGATTTCCAAGGCCTCTAGGACTCATTTCACGGCCAATAATTTATATGCAGGAGCTGCCTAAGTCCTTGTGCAGGACTTTTAAACTTTAACTGAAGTTGCGAGTGTGACTGAAATGGCATGAAGATGACGCTTGCAGACATGTGAAGTGGAACTGTCTAATGCCACTGCAGCTGGCCACGCTTTTCTGGTCTATAATCCAGTGTCAGGAGAGTTCCTAGAGACAAAGGTAGAAATCAAGACCAAAGTAAAAACTAAACCAAATCTCCCCCAAACCCTCTTAACCTACTGCCACTGATTCAGCTCCAGCACACAGGGAGCCTGCAGGCCAGAGCAGCACTGCCCGGGGCTTCCGTGGCTGTGACCTGGATGGAGACTGCCACAGTGCTCTCCTGTGGAGCTGCCGGCAGATTCAGAGCTTTGAACTGCCACATTAGCAGTCTAGCACTTAACTGCTGTGCCACCAGAGCTGCTAAGAGCCGTAGTTCCCTGAAATTGTTTCTGTAATCACATGGATGTCATGTAACCAGTACCTGCAGTGCACTAGGCCCCCTGCTGCTCACCGGAGCTTTCCCACACTGGCTCTACATGTAGTTCAGTGCCACCAGCCGGGCAATCTGGAAGAATTTAGCAGCTTTCTGTTGGCCCATGGGAACTGGTTGTTTCTGCTGGACCAGAGTTTGAAGACATGTTTAAAATCGCTGCCAACTTTGCTGAGACTATAGAAGTGAGACCTTGGTACTGGGCCAGTCAGTAATACGGCAGGAGACGAGGGTGGAGGAGGGAATCTTCCTAATGCCTCAGGTTTTTCTAGCCTTACCTGGGTATTCTTACCTGGGCAGGTGGGAAAAGTGGACAGAGTTGACAGGAGTAAGATGATGGCCTGGAAGATGATTCATTAGGGTCAGATCAAACATCACTCAGACGCCTGCAGGGCATTACAGTAATTGAGGTACTTTTCTGTACATAGCACTTTTCATACATTATTTGCTTTTATCTTCACAGTCATCCTAAGAGGTGTTATTACCCTCATTTTTATAGTTGAGGAGACAGACGCCCTGGGAGGCGCTAGGTCCAGAGTTGTACAGCTAAGAAATAGTGGATAAATTCTGATTCTAAATTTCTCATCCAGCTTTTACACAGCATAGTATATACAACTGAACAAACGACTCGACGGCACATAGCAACAACCAACAACAGTATCTACAAGTATTTTTACATAAATGGCGCATCTTCTAGGTTTATTTAGCAACTGTTCTTTCTCTCCAGAAGGTTTCTTGGTAAGCCCTCTATACTATTTTCTTAACACAACATATGAAAATAACAAAAACAAACTGGCTTGGCAGAATTTATGAAAAGACCTCTTGGACTGGAGCGGGGGATTGACACACGTAGATGTTATGTACTGTCACATCAGAACTCACCCATAACTGACCCTCTGACGAGTTTTCAGAGGCAGTAAATTGCATGGAGGAGATTGGCCATCTTTCTCCCACAGAGCAGCTGGTACACTCAAACTATATGCCTTTGGGTTGGCAGCACAACTTCTCACCACCAGGCTACCAGAGCTCTCTTGTGTGTTACTTTCATGGAAGTCCTTATATCAGTTCACTTAAGCCTCACAAGAACCTTATGGTGGGTGCATTAAAATTCTCATTCACACACGTGGAACTGAGACCCAGACACAGCTGGAGGTGGGAGAGCCAAAACTAGAACCTGAAACACCAGTGCTCCTTCCTCCTCCTTCCCAGACTTCCTTCACGAATGAGTTCCTGCTTCCACTTGGAAAAGTCAGGAGCCCTGTTTGCCTGGGGCTAGCCCTTCCGAGGGCAGGGTAGGGCAAGAGACAGGAGGGCAGGGAGTCACGTGGCTTTCTGCCTGGAGCTCCGCAGTGAGATAGTTCCACATTTGCATGTCTAGTGTGGAGTTCAGTGGACCAAACTAGGTTGTCTTTACTTTTTTTTTACTTCAAGGAACACAAATTTATTGTTCACCATTCTGGCTGCAAACAAAGTCTAAATTAGTCTTAACTAAGTTGTTGCCTTCTGTGAGACTTTCTCTTCATTTCCAATGTGTGCCAACAAACTGTGGGATCCAGAGAGTGTTCACATGGTGTCTGTGTTCCCCTATGTCTACATTGTCTTTTGATCTACTTGTGCAAGCAGCCGTTGATGCCCGGCACTATCTGGCATCAGACACGTTTCCAGGGAAGTTGTAAAATTCCATCTCTTCACTTGGAAATGTATCAGACTAGCCTCACGTCCTCCATGGAACTGCTCTAGTCCACAATGCTGTCTTCCCTTGCCTGGATGCTTCTCTTCTTAACTGATCCCTGTGCTTCTCTTTCCTTCTTTCAATATAGCAGCTATAGAGGTTGTTTAAATGAAGTTGAATCATGCTTTTCCTCACCTAAAACCATCCAAGAGCTTCCATTTCATACACACTGGAATCCAGTGGACTTGAGACCCTTAAAAATCCGATACCTCTTCTGCTCCACTCAATAAACTCTAACCTTGTTTCTTTCTGCTTTCCCTGTTGTTCTGCTTCAGCCCTCCTGCATGCTGTTCCCCAGCATGTGAAGCACAACCAGGGCCTTTGCACTTGCTCTGTAAAGAATGTTCTCAGATATTCCATTGATATGCCACTCCTTCTCTTTCTTCAGGTTTCTTTCCTGGGTCACCTTTCTTTTCTTTTCTCCCCCATCATGGTCTATTTCCTCAACTGTACTTCCTATGAAAATATTTTTGTTCTCAGACTGACCAGACATAATTTATTTTTACTTTTCCACATACTTTTGACATGTTATCAGGAAGGGCTAGTCCCTAGAGAAAGACATCATGCTTGGTGGAGTGTTAGTGAAAGTGATGAAGACCTTTAATTAGATGGCTTGACATGGTGGCTGTAACCGTGGGCTCACATATAGCAGCAATTTTGAGGATGGTACAGAACTGGGCATTGTTTCCTTCTATTGTATAGAACATTGCTAACATTAGAATCAACTTGATAACATTTCATAACAACCAGGATTTAATCTACATGAAAATAGTCTGTTTTGTTCAAAGCTATGCCTCTACTGTCTAAAACAGTGATTGATTGAATCAAGTAAGTGTTCAGAAAATGATTATTGAATGACTCTGTTAAGTGGTTAGGTGAACTCTGCTGTCTTCTCCTGTGTAAGAAGCCAGTCATCCAATGGTAGACACTTCCCTGTATCTTGTGTTACCTTAGTCTGGGAGCCCCAGAGACAGGGGGATGGGTTTGGGGTATTCTGCATGATTTTATAAAGTCTTTGATTGTCCATACTCACTTCCAGTCATTTCTTTTGGGGAGTTATGTGAAAACATACTTTTCCCATCATGCCTGTTCAAAAAGACCGCTTATTGCCATTGAGTTAGAACTGACTCATAGCTGACCCTTCAATGAGGTTTCCCCCTGCCCAAATTTTTATTTTATATTAGTTTGTTTACAAAGTTTATTATATTTCTCACTATTCTATGTTCACATTGTGTTTCATACAATCATTCCCATGCATTATGTTTCGAGGCTGTAAATTATACAGGATGAGATTGCCTGTATTCCTCCAGAGAAGCTATTGGTGTATTTGAACTGCAAGAGAGGCACCACCTTTGGATTAGCAGCCCAACTCCTGATGGACACTAGAGCTCCCCATAATGGCCACAGTGAAATAAAGATGGGCTGGTTTACCAGCTGGCCACCATGGGCTATGTCAATATTTGAGTTCTGAAAGACTCTCAGATACTTGCAGGGGCCAACCAGAGAGTGCCACCATGTTCTTGAGGTTCTGTTGAGTTATGATCTAGAGCTGGAGTTGGAGCTGAGCAGTCTAAGGACAACAGTGTGGTTCAAGACTTCTGCATGTCACATACCAGAAGAAAAGGAACTGACAGTGGACACACAGCTTTTGTGTAAAGTACCTGGCTACAGTGTTTAAGTAGCTATCTTAACTATGTTACAACTTTGAAGTGGATGATCATGTGCTTGTTGATAGAATGTGCATGTTTAAACATTAATGATAATACTTAAATGGTGTAACTAAAGGGCTTGCTGACTCCACAGGCTTGGGAAAATTGGAAAAGGCTCTAAGGAAGAGCTCAAGACCAGGTCAGGAAAGTCTAGTAATATTTTGGTTGCATGGCCTTGAACAGTGGCGCAGGCAGTGAGGTGTGAGAGTCTCCCATCAGGGTGGTTTGGCTGCTTTCGAGAATGGCCTGCTGACTAAAAGCAGGTGTGTCTTTTTTATTATTAATTACCTAAGAAGAGAAAGGAGGTGTTTTTAATGAAACCCTAGAGAGCTGGGGCTGGAGAAACCCTGGCAGCAGCCCTTCCCAGTGGGCTTTTGTCATCTAGAGGTCACCAGGGACCATCCCAGCCAATGCCCATCTAAGTACACACAGCCAAAGCTGGCTCCAGGAGAAGCTCAGAGTGAACTTCACCACTCTTGGAGGCTTTGAGGTAGAAAGATCAGACTTTCCTATGTCCTGGGTGGGATGATGAAATAGGCTTCTCTGTCTGGGGTCAGAGAAATGGTATTGGCATGATTTAGTCTTAAAAAGCCTTTAATGAAATAAATATTTCTTGCTACCCAGCACATACTGATAAAATTGAAGCTCCCAAGAGAGGAAGAAAGAAATGCATGTCTTTTTTGAAGTCAGTTTAATTAAGTGTTCACCTAAAAATTTATTCATCTGCATTTATTGTGCTACTTATGCCAACAGTCAGAAATATCAAAAGATGAGTTGCTTTAGGAAAGTCTGCTGTAAGGGACCGCTTCAGAGTGCTAAAGAGCAATGATGTCAGTCCAGAGACTAAGGTGCACCTGATCCAGACCCTGATCTTCTCAATTGCTTGCTATGCATTTGAGAGCTGGACAAGGAATAAGGGTGACAGAAGAAGAATTGAGGCCTTTGAGTTGTGGTGCTGTAGAAGAGTATTGAACATACCATGGACTGCCAAGAGAACAAGCAGGTCTGTCCTGGAGGTAGTGAAACATGGTTGCTTATTGGAGGCAAGGATTTTGAAGTTCTGTCTCACATACTTTTGGCATGTTGCTAGGAGGGACTAGTCTTTGAAGAAGGACATCATGCTTAGGATGGTGGAGGGTTAGCAGAGAAGATGACAACTCTGGATGAGATGGGTGAACACAGTGACTGAGGTAATGGTGGCAGGTGTGTCAGAGACAGTGAGATTGGCTTAGGATAGAGCAGGGTTCAGAACTACTGTTCATAGGGTCACTATGAGTTACAGCCAACTCAACAGCACATAACTGCAGCTGTATGCCACCACTGGAATAATGTCTTTACCAGTGCCCACTGTGTACTCAGCACTGGACCAGTAGGAAACATTGTGATAGATGGAAAAAATGCTGACGTTGTCAACAATTTCATTTCCTTGGATCCACAATCAACACCCAAGGTAACAATAGCCAAGATATCAAAAGACATATTGCATTGGGAAAATCTGCTGTCAAGGACCTCATCAAAGTGCTAAAAAGTGACCTGTCAGTTTGGAGACAAAGGTGTGCCTGGTCCAAGCCATGGTGTTTTCAGTTTCTTCTATACATCTGAAAGTTTGACAGGGACAAGTGTGACAGAAGAAGAATTGATACCTCATGGTCTGGCAAAAGATCAAACAAACCTGTCTTGGATGAGGTGCAAAGATGGTGCTCCCGAGAGGCAGGGATGTGGAAACTTTGTCTCATATGCTTTGAGCATCTTGTTAGGAGGGGGCAGTCATTGGAAAAGACATTGTTCTCGAGAAGGTGGAGGATAAGCAAAGAAGAAGAAGAATCCTTGTCAAGATGCTCTTTTACAGTGATTGTATCAACGGGCTCAAATATATTAGAAATGATGAGGATGGCACAGGATAGGGCAGTGTTCATGGGGTTGTTGTGGGTTGTATTTTACTCCATGGCACATAACAACAACAGCAACTGTGTACTAGGTGGCATCATGCAAGGTCCTGGGTACAAAGACAAGCATGTCTTCAAGGAATTCATAATTCAGTATGGGGAGGTAACAACCAAAGAGTATCATTCAGCACGGTAAAGACAGTGCAGCCAGAAAACAGGATTGGGCTGCAGTGTGATACGTAGGGCACAAAGCTTTTAAGTTGACAAAACTGGGCTCACCTCTCATCCCACCAAACCACTTATCAGGCTTTGATCTTGGCTAGATGTTTGCATACTTTATTTCATTGTTCTTCACTTCAGTCAAGTGAGGTAAACATTTTTGCCATTTTGTAGCTGAGGGAATTGAAACTTTGGATGAATAATTGCCCAGGATCACTTAGTAAATAAATGGCAGAACTAGGTCTGACTCCAAAGTTTCTGTATTTTCCACCCAACCCAGCTGAGATGAGTTTGGTCCATGTCACTGCATAGCCAGGGCTTTCTGGGAGATGCTGATCTAGGCCAAGAAGTTGTTTATTGACTGTGGATCCCATAGGGGTCAATAAGATGATATAATTACCCAGACTACTAACGTTGCTTTATTGGTGTTATGTGCCATCGAGTTGACTACAACTAAGAAATCTGAACAATGGCTCAGAACCCTGCCCTATCCTGAGCCAGCCTGACCGTGTCCAACACACCTGACCCCATTGCCACAGTCACTGTGTCAGTCCATCTCATCCAGGGTCTTTCCTGTGCTGACCCCCACCCTTCCAAACATAATGTCCTTCTCTAAGGATGGTCCCTCCTGACAACATGCCCAAAGATTGCTTTAGGTTGTGGTAATAGGAATGTAGTGCTTATAACAAGGAGTACTGTTAATCTTTCAAGAATCATCTTTTGAAGAGAGATGTGGCTAATCTTGAGTCCTTTCAAGGGGGTGACTGATAGAGCACTGGAAACCTTGTCTCCTGATGAACAAATAAAGGAATTTGGGATGTCTTTTGTGAAAAAGAGGAGACATACAGCTAAATGGGGCTGTATCCAATATCAGAAGAATTGATTCGTAGAAGGGTCCTATTCTTTGGGATACCTAAAATCAGAGATATTTTGGCTCTAGGTTTATAACAGTTATATGCCTTTTACTCAAAACTGACAGCTGACCCTCTAATGTCAGAAGTTATAAATTGCATGAGAGGAGATTGCCCATCTTTATCCTGAGAAGCAAGTAGTGAATTTGAACTGCTTGCTTTTGGGTTGGTAGCAGAGCTCCTTAGCACTTAGCCTCCAAAGATCCCTAACAGAGTTTAAAAAAAAAAAATTAAAAAATCTCTGGATGTAATTGGTTCATGCACTCTCACTTGAAGTAATTAAAGACGAAATTGAGACAGTGGAGAGTTTGAAGTAGCTTTCATTCACCTACCAAGAGGCCCCTAACTATAGGCTGTCTACTGTTCTGGGTTGCTCAGGGGCAGTTCCTAAGGGGAGGATTTAAATTTGTGTCTTCCCCTAAGCCTAGCTTTCCCTAGCAGGTTCCTGAGTCACATGTGCTCTGGGTATGGTGGAAGGAACAGGTTTAGAATCAGAATTAGAAGATCTCGGTTTGAATCCTCACTCAGGTCCTTACAGGTGTGTGACCTTGGCATGACATTTGTCTTCTCCATAAATAAGGGTCATGTTCCTTTACTGCAGGACTATTCTGAAGATCAAACAAAGTAGAAAATGGAAAAGCACTTTGTCAAGAAAAGAGAACGTTCAGACACTAGTTATTAGTAGGTGTAATTCTAGCTACCAGGCATGTAATCAGCTTCAAGGATCCTAGCTGTGTGAACAGTGTCTGGGAAACTTCACCCAGTGATGATGGAGGACCTGTGAGGTGCCACCTATTTTGGAGAATAAAATAGGTTTGACTCTGGGTTAATGTAGAACTCCCTGAAATATTTTGTCATGTAGTGAGTTCTCCATCACTAGTGATGAATGATAATTGGTTGTCTCCTTCAAGGTTAGTGGAGTAGAGGCAGCATAAGGAAAGACTGGAACAAGTGTGAAGGAGGGAGAACTGCAGGAAGCCTTCCTGGAGGAAGCAGCATGTGCCTTGAGAAGACCTTGATAAAGAAAGCATTAAGCAGGAAGGCGGCAAAGGGCACAGCAGAAGCAAATGGTCAGACGTGTGTGAGGTCAGAGGAGCGTGAGAGTATGTGTGGGTGGAAATAATGTAAAACAAGGGGATACTATCCTTAGGTGGGACAGGGAGTATCCTTGGAAAGTAAGGGTGTCTCCTTTCTGGGAGACTTATCCCAAGCATAGAGTTCCTCTTGAGTGGTTGGAGATCCAGGTTATTGCAGTATTTGCTGGTGAAAACTTTGGTCATAAAGGGATGGGGTGAGAAGTCCCTAGGAAGCCGATTTACATTCCCATCATTTTTCAGGTGAAGGTGAGGCCCAGGGGTGGGAAAGGAGAATCCTCATGTCTCCCAGCAGGCATGGGGAGAACTGAAATTAGAACCAAGGTCCAACATCTCATCTGGGGCTGTTTTCATTGTGCCCGTAGGGTGGGGCGATCTGCCTAGAAGCTACTTTTCCTGGTTCTGCCTCCTGGCAAGCTGTTCTGTCTTGAGGAGGAAGAGAAGGAGGGAGCAAAAGTTGTATTTACCAAAGGGGCTGGTTGGACAAGTCTCTCTTTTGGAGTCCAGAGTCTAGGCCAAGGTCAGCTGGGCAGGCTCATGGTGGGTGGAGCTGGGAAGGGTCAGGCCCTGATTGCTGCTGGCTGGGGGGTTTTGGGTTGAGGATGACTATGGGTGAGGACTGGGATTTTCCAAGAGATTGACCCGGAGAACTAGTGGGTTGAAAAGATTACCGCCCTCACATTCTTTCTCAGATTAGGGCCATAGGAGATTATGGGATACACAGGAGACTACAGGAGGCCTGTAAATTTCCCATTTGGGGCAATTAATTTGATGGATTGTAAAGCAGCTCACCACTTCCTCTCTCCCCTCCTTGGGCTTGGCCAGGCCAGTTAGACAAGCTGGAGAATGAAGACAAATTCAACCGAGAATGCCCTCCTGGTACCCTCCTAGCCTGTTCTGACCCGCTGGTTAAAACCTTTCTGGGCCTGGGCCGTGAGGCTCAGGGTTGGAGCCGACAAAAAGGTCGTTGATTTGAACCCATCACAGGCCCCTTGGTCGTGTGATCTGCTTCAGAAAGGCCACAGCCCTGAAATCTCAGCGGAGTTCAGCTCTGTTCCCCATTCGTGGGGTCACCTTAAGAGTTGGAACTGACGGGTTGGAAGGTGAGGACTGTGTCTGTCTTTTGTGCCTCCTCTGCCGCCCTCCACAGGTGTGAGCACATAGTAGGTGCATTGTAAAGCCACGCCTGATACTTACCTGATTGGAGCTCCTGAACCCTGGTGTCATCAGTGGGGGTTTCCTGGTAACCCAAAGGTGGAGCCACTAACGGGTTTGAACTCCTGGAGGCTGGTGGTTCCAATCCCTCAGAGGTCCCATGGACAGTCCCCTCCCTTGTGTTTCACAGCCTCCCAGAAAAACCCTGGAGAGTCAGCTCTAATTGATGAATTGAGCAATAGGGTAGGGTGGGGCTTGTGGCGGCTGCTCCAGGTTATGAGCCCCAGGAATGAAGCAACCTCCTCGAGAGCTCTGGTTGTCAGGGATAGCTGGGCCTTGAGCCAGGTCTCTCCTCTCCTGCGCCAGGGTGTTTCCCTTCTGCTCTTAGGACAATGAAAAGCTAAGTGAAAGATAGGAGTCCTAGCAGTGGCAGGAAGCTGCGCTGCATTCCTGAGGGCAAGTGGTTCGAGGCCTCCAGTTGTTCCATGGCAAAAGCTAGACAGTCTCCTCCAGTGAGATTAACTGCCTCTGAAAACCTGCTGGAGGGTCAGCTATGGGTTGGTTCTGACTCTACGGTACACAATAACAACAACAACAGTGGCATAGTGTGCAGTGAAATATGTAGTGACTTTTCCCCTACTTCATTTCTTTGCCTTCTTCCTTGTCTCCAGCCAGTCACCAGGGTCCTTGCTGTGGTGTCTGTGACTTGGTTCTGCCAGGGTCTCCTGCTCAGGCATTTTCTTGGCATTCCCAGGAGGAAGGATTCTTGGGGCTAGGTTTCTCTCAGGTGTTCACACCTCTCGGACATCCTTATGTGATGGGATCTGGCACTGGGGTTCGTAAGAGGTTTCTGCACATTGCATTCTCACTGAAGGCCTTGCCTCCACTAACAGCCCTGGACTAGTGTGGCTGATACTGGCTGGTTGTCTTGCCTTTTTTTCTCGCCTGCTCCTGGAGGTCCAGAGACATCCTAATGTGCCTCCTGACTGTGTTCCTAACCTGGGGCTTTTCTTTATATGGTCTGTGTCCTGTTAAATCATACCAAACACCTCGGCCTAAATGCAATACAACATCATAGACTAGGAGCATTCCTTCAGATCTATTCTTTGCTTCTGTGCCTTGCTTTTGTAAGTTCCAGCACCAGAAATGTCTCCTTTCCATCCAGGTAACTCCTGTGCATTCTTTAAGACTTGCTCAGTAAGGCTTTGTGACATCCCTTCATTGGTGCATCTGACTGGCCACTCTTTCTTTTTTCTTTTTTTTAAAAATAATATTTTACAGTATTTTTAGTGAAAGTATTTACCACAAAGCAGGTTCCCATTCAACAGTTTCTATAGCTCTTGTTCAATGACAGTGGTTATATTCATCACAATGTATCAAAAAGCTCATTGTTTCTGTTCTACTCATCACCTTCCCATTGACCTTGTCTTCCAGTCTTTCCATCTATTCATTACTTGTTAACTGCTTGGTCTCATATAGATGTTTTTTTAAAAAAGTATATTGCCCAAGGATGCTGAGTTAAATTGACATTTAGCTAAAAGGTGACTTGATCTTCCTTCCATCTCTTTCCTTTATCCTACTGTCCTTCCATTCATTCTTTCTTTCAACTGATGTAGAATAAAATGCTTTTATGAGACTGACACTGCTGCAGGTGCTGGGGAATGCAGCAGTGAATAAAACAAAGGTGTTGTGCTTTGAAGCCTGTATCCTAGGGTCTTCTCTTAATATTGTTTAAAAAAAAATTCCCTCATTGCTGTTGAGTCAAAACCAGCTTGTAGCTCACCATTCAGCAGATTTTCAGAGTCTATAAATCACACTGGAAAGGATTGCCCATCTTTCTCTTGAAGAACTGCTGGTGGATTAAAAGTATCAGAGATGTGTCTCTTAATACAGATCACATTAATTTTTACTTCTGTTTCTCTTCGCTGTAATCACCTCAACTTGACTTATGGTTGTCGAGTTGGAACTGGCTCATAGCTGAACGTCCATTAGGTTTTAGAGGCTGTAAATCACCCTGGAGGAGATTGCCCATATTTCAGCCAAGGAGCCGGTGGTGCATTAAAAATGTCAGAGAGGCACAGCCTATGGGGTCGCATCTCAACTCTAGACTAGACCTCAGGGCTAGCCTTCATATCAGACTGAATTCCCCTCATATTTTATTCATTCATCTCTTTATTCCCAGCACACAACAGTGTCTAGCACAGAAAAAACGTAAAAATTATTGTCAAATGAATAAACAAGCAGGCTTACCACCTTCCTCTTCCCTCTTTAACCTGTCTGTAGAGTATGTTTACCTGTATGTGTCCAGCTTTCCCCACCCCCAGAGAGTTCTATTTCCCTTTGCACACCTGGTTCCGTGTTGCTGCTCATGCGATCTGCTTCATATTACACCTTTTTGTATCTACATACTTATTCTCCCCTTCACCTCGCTATAAATTCCTTCAGGCAGGCTCTGTTTCTTGTTCACTTGGGTGTGCATGGAAGCCTTGCCCATTCTCATATTAAAAAAAAAAATAGAGGACAACTTGTCAAGTAGTGTGTAACAAGTTCAGCCAACTCTAAGGACAGACTGAGTGCCTAGAAGTGGGTGGTTTATTCACATATGCCTAGTGGACACCTGCTGCATGCCAGCCCCGAGTTAGGTGCTGGGTTTTTAGATATTGAGGCAGAGGTATTTGTCTTGAAGCTCAGAGAAGGAAGAAAATGCAGACAGGGTGAGAAGGTGCCCAGCACACAGGTGCTCAGAGCACAATGGTGTAGGATAGATACCTGGACCATTACTTGTGGTCAAAGAAGATACAATCGCAGGTAAGAGAGGCATCATACAGGTCTAGATTTTAATCTCATTTCTGCCACTCGATAGGAGGCCTGGTGGTGGCATGGAGTGCATTATGGGTTGAACTGATAGCTATTGGTTCAAATTAACCAGCCACTTTGAAGAAAAAGGATGGCCAATCTCCTCCTATAAAGATTTAAAGCTTTGGAAACTGATGGAGGGTTGCCATGAGTTGGAAGTGGCTTTGTGGCACTGGGTTTGGGTTTTAGTTTTCGATCTTTTCCTTCTTGGTCAAGTGAAACAACTTTTCTGATGTTCAGTTTTCTGGTTAGTACGAACACCTGCCTTGTGAGATCTTTCATTCATTCATGAGTACCTGCTTTGTGCCAGGCATTCTTCTAGATGCTGGTGATAGAATAGTGAACAAAGTCACCAACAATTCTTGCCTCTCATGGAGTTTATATTTTAGTGGGAGAGAAAGACAAGAAACAAATGGCTTAAATATATAAAATAAAAGGGTATATCTCCAAGATGCTAAAGAGCAATTATGCTAGTTTAAAGACTAAGGTTCAAGTCACGGGCTTTTTAATTACTTGTCCTGCATCTGAATATTGGACAGTGATTTAAGAATGACAGCCAAAGAATTGATGCCTTTGAGTTGTGGTGTTGGAGAAGAGTTCTAAATATCAGACAGACTGCCACATAACAAGCACGTGTGTCTTGGAGAAAGTGCAACCAGGGTGTTCTGTGAAGGCAAGTATGGTGAAGCTTTGTCTCATGTACTTTGGGCTTGTTGTCAGGAGGGGACAATCCTTGGAAAAAGACTTCGTACTTATTAAAGTGGAGGATTAGGAAAGAGAGGAAGACCCTCAACAAGATGGATTACCATAGTGACTGTAACAATGGGCTCGAGTGTATTAGAGATGATGATGATGATGGCAAAGTTCAGATCCATTGTTCATAGGATCACTGTGGGTTATGGTTGGTTCCAGAGCACCTAACAACAACCAAAGGGTGATGAATTGGTAGAAAAAAGTAAAAACAGGGAAAGGAGACAGGAACCCTGAAGGATGGGTGTTTAGGGGAGTCAAATGGTCAGAGAGGTCTCTCAGTTGACCTTTGAGCAGGAATCTGATATCAGGCTTGTAGGGTCTTAGGGTCTCAGAACATTCCATAAAGAAAGAACAGCAAATACAAATATTCTGAGATTGGAGTATGCAAGGAACAGCAAAGATGCCAGCGAGACTGGAGTAGAAGGAGCAGGTTTTGAAGGTGTGAATGGAGTGGGGAGATGATGCAGACTTTAAAAGAACTTGGACTTTTATCAGGAGTGAGATGAGAATCCTTTGGAGAGTTTTGAACAGTGAAGTGATAGACTGCCTTTATTTTCAAAAAATGAGGGTTCTAGTTGTTACACAAAGAATGCTGTGGTTTACCGTTGAGTAGGAACCAACCCATGGCTGACCCTCTAGTGGGTTTTCAGAGGCAGTCAGTTGCACAGGATGACGTTGCCCATCCTTTTCCCGTGGAGCAGCTTGTGGATTCGAACTGTGCCCTTTTGGGACTGCAACACAACTTCTTACCACTAGGCTACCAGGACAAGGGAGATGCCAAGAACATCCTGATCAAAGACTATGCACCATGTTTAGCACAATGTCTGGCATGTAAAACCCCCTGCATTTAGGGGTAGTTTGGTTTGGTTAAAAAAATGCTAGTTTTGTTCTTGATGGTAATACTGTTATAGATTGACCTAGGTACCAGTGAGTGTGGGCTGGAGCCTTGTCTCATCTTCCCTCTCTGGAGCCAAAGTATCCAGGACCTTTTCTTTTCAAAGAAGAGAATGATGAGCTGTGAATTTGTGGATGAGGAGGGAGAAAGTGTGTGATTTTTTTTTGTTGTGTCTTTATTAATATTCTGCTCAGAAGCTGTGGTGAGACATGAAGGGGTGTGATAGCGGGGACAGTGGTGATGGTGACAGTGGCAGTGGTGACCATGATAATGGTGATAGCGGCACAGTAGAGAAAGAAGACAGAAGAGTCTTAGCTGCTTTCCCTTCCAATTCAGACGGGGGAGCTGGACTTAGAGATCATAAAGGGCCAACAAATCACACAGCCCAGGGAGGAGCAGGACCTCTACAGCTGTCCCTCTTCCTCGAACTTTACCACAGTCGCCTCCCTTCCTTGTCTCACCCGCAAACTTTCAGTCTTCTGTAGAAAGGTGTTATGCTCTCAGTCTGGTCTCTGAAATAGATTACCATTTATTCAGTATAGGGATATCTTCACCTGTAGTGCAGGTCACAGTGCTTCTGCCTGGTGCCTGTATGTGGCAGGAAGAGCTCACCACCCAATAAGCCACCCTTCTGGTAGTTGTTGCACCCTCATTAAAGATATCCTTGGAAACGTGGAGGCTCAGTGGAGGAGCTAATACCTTCAACAAGATGGATTGACACAGTGTCAGTAGCCATGAGCTCGAGTATATCAGGAATGATGAGGTTGGCTCAGGATAGGGCAGGGTTCAGAGGGTTCAGATCTGTGGTTCATAGGATTGTTATGAGCCATAGCTGACTCAACAGTACCTAACAACAACATTGTTGGAAAAGCCTACTTTAGATTTAGTGAAGTTTACATTGTTCTGACTTTCCTGCTGCTTTTAATTCTGAAGTAGAGCAGGTTAGTTGTAGTTCCTCATCCTTACTCTATCCTCTGTTTTGTGGCCCTTACAAAGTCTCCCCAGACAGAGGTCTGTTCAATTTTTGCTGTTACTCAGAATGATCAACTGATTTGGGAGCAAACTCTGCAGTGTACATGGTGCTTGAGTGGATGAGGAGTTAGCCAGTACAAAGAGGAAAAAGAGGTTTTTAAGAAAGAAGATAAAGCAGTGTCTTAATAGTATGTTGTAACCACTGCCCCTCTTTCCCAGCCCTGATTGATTGTAGTCTGCACTATTGTGGTCAGTGGGGCTGGTTTTCACTGATAGATTGCCAGATCTTTCCTCCTAGTCTGTCACTGATGGTGGTGGTGGTATTGTGTATCATCGAGTTTTAATTGACTCATAGCTGACCCTTCAGTGAATTGTCAGAGGCTGTAAGTCACATAGGAGGAGATTGTCCATCTTTCTCCTGTGGCTGGCTGCTGGTGGATTTGAATCAAATGCCTTTGGGTTGGCAGTGCAACTTCCATTACTAGGCCACTAGAATTTCCTAGACTGACAGATGGGTGGTGGGTAATACATGAAGAGCATTGGTTGGGAATTGGACTTGAGTTCCTCTTCTGAGTCATTGCTGTCCCCATATAGTATATAGAATCCAGGAATTCTAGGTAGTTTGGTATTGGTGGAATTGTAGGGAGTGTGTGTGTATGAGAGAGTGTGTGAGTATATGTGTGTATGTGTGTAGAGGGCCAGTGAGGAAGGCAATAACTGAGGGACATGCCAGAGCGAGGTGTGAAGAGCTGCCTGGGTCCTGTCAAGGGTCATGGACCAGCAGTTGGAGGGCTGCCTATGAGAATGGGTTTTAAAAACAAGATTGTTTAGAGGCCTAGTTTGGGTTGCTTAAAGGAATGTGGGGTGCACATTCTCCTAGAAATAATAACTAGATTTCCAAGCACCGCTAACTCTTTTCCTTCCCTTTTCTGGAGTTATTGATTAAACATGTCCTTGAAACCTCTGCAGAGCACAGCAGAGCAGTTCAGAGCAAGAGTCAGCACCTTAAATGTGCCAGTCATCTGGACATTCCAGTTTCTGAGCTTAGCACTGGCTGAACCTGAGTCGAGCCCTGCCTTTCAAGCCCCCTCCTCTCCTGGGTTGGAGCAGGGGTCAGGTGCTGTATAGCTGGCTGGCTGACCTCCGCTGCCTCTGCCCAAGAGCTGGCTGGCTGCACAGGCCTGTCTTCACCCTGCAGAGTTTCTGATTTATGCAGGGAGTCCTCATTAATAGGAGCCTGGACTCTGAGCCCTTGGCCAAATATTCTAAACTCGTTGGGCATGAAGATCTTCTAAAGGGGCTTGGGACCCTCCCAGGGCTTGACAGCATCTCTTTATGCCTGAAGCGCATAGCTACTTGTATCGGTTTTTTTATGTGTTCCCAAAAGTACTTTCCCAGCCTCCTGGAGGAGGCCTGCCTTTGGCAGTCTCTCTTTGGCATCTTTGGGACTCTACCAGCAGACTCGCCTTACCCTGCTGGCATATGGTGTGTCCTCCCACCACCGTCTGTCCTTCCCCGGCATCTTGGATGCTGAGGGCCGAGGGTGGAGTGGGTTTTTTTGTTTTGCTTTTAAATAGGGGCAACGTGGGTAAACAGAACAGCGTCCTGGTGCCATCGGAGAG
This sequence comes from Elephantulus edwardii, assembly GCF_000299155.1. NCBI lineage: Eukaryota > Metazoa > Chordata > Mammalia > Macroscelidea > Macroscelididae > Elephantulus > Elephantulus edwardii. The sequence goes on from NW_006399859.1 coordinate 7,792,367, forward strand.
GGCCAGGACCCCACATTCCAGCTCCATGACGACAGCCTGCCTCGTTGCCGCTTGCTGGGCTGTGGGCAGCATCAGTTTAGATGCAGACAATGGTGGCTCTGTTGAAACACTGCTGCTGGGCTCTGGCAGAATGCATCTTAATTGAACATTTTCCACCCTAAAGTCTGTGGGGATCTGGTGGCCCACTCCTCCTCATTCGTTCATTTTCTCTTTTCATTTCAAGAGCCAAGTTATCACAGCTCCTTATCCTTCTCTGTCTAATATTAGCAGCCTCTTGGGGGGAAATGGAGTTTCCAGCCTGGAGGTGGTTTGAACTTGGCTGCCTTGATGTGGTGAGAGAAGGGTTGAGGTGAGGCTGCAGATGGCTGGGAGATGTACCTGCAGCCTGGTCTAAAGTATTGTTGCAGTGAGTAATAATTACAAATTATTCTGGGGAACTATTTTTTCTGAACATAGCAAGAATCTACAGATAGCAAAAGACACATAAGTATATCAAATGAAAGAATGAAAACCACTCATGCAGCACTGAGTCTGCTACTCCTCTGCCATTAGTTGCTGTGACTCCACTCCCCAGCCCATTAAGTTTACTCAGACCTTGCTATATTCTGTTTCTGTGTATGACTTTCTGTCTTATGTTACTTGATAACTGTTCTGTGTCTGGGTCTCCCTGAACAAGAATCTTGCCTTGTTCTTGCCTCCCTCATTTCCTTTAAGCAACAGGAGTAGGTGGCCACTAATTACTGCTGAATTTAATTGAGGGATGTGAACAAAGGCCTTGTTATCAGAATTAAGTGATATTAAGCTGTAGGCTGATTCACCCTCCCACTTACAAACAGAAACGGTGTGTCTGGTCCATAAAGAAGCTTTTAAACTCAAGTTGCTTTAACAAAGACCTCTTCCAGAGACCTCCTGGCTGTGGGGAACAGGAGTACATTCAGGCTTTGTTTTCTCTGCCTTGGGGAGGAGTCAGGCAGCCAAATCAAGGTGAGGGGAGATGAGGTGTGTCTGTTGTCCAACCGGTTTCCATGTACCACATCCGAGCCAGCATGTTTTTGTTGGGGTGGCAAAGAGGGGAGGGAAAAGCTTTGCTTTACTTCTCTTACTAGGCACCTTACATTATCTTATTTCATCCTCATAACTTCCTGAAGATGGAAGAAATACTCTACCTCATGTTGTAGACAAGGGTTCCCAGACTCCAAGGTTGTCTAGGTAGGAATTGATAGAGGCAGGCTTGGACTACAGTTCTATCTGCCCTCAGAGCTTTACTCTCGCTGCTAGTGACCCTAGAGCAGGGACTGACCCATAGTCCAGCTAGGCAGTCACTATTGCTTGTGCAGTTTGGTTTTTGGGTGGTGGATGAGGGGTGAGATGAGATGGAGCAGGATGAGAGTTGATCAGTCAGACACTGCTTTTGTATCTGCTGTGTGTGCAGCATGATGCTCGGGATACAGTGGAGAAGTCAGGCTACACTGCCCTTGTTTGTTCAGCCATCTGGATGAAATCACATGTTCTTAGCTAGAGAGATGCAGCAGAGGAGATGAGCTATAAATAGGGGAAGAAGAAACAAGAGGTGGAGGAGGTCGGAAGAGTCGCAATCAGTAGAACTAAGATGGGCTGGGAGGGGAAAGAGGGGGTAGGCATGTGAGTGACGTTGCAAAGATGACAGCTCTGGGCTGAAGTGGGGGTTTCTTGTAGGTGAGGAATGGGAGCTTGATTGGAAAGGGTAGGAAGCTGGTTGGCTGGGTGTCTTGGACACCAGCCAGGAGTTTTGGCTCGTTCTTTGGGTGATAGCTCTTATTGTGGTTGAGTTGGTTCTGACTCATAACTGACTCGTTGGGTTTCTGAGGCTGTAAATCACGGGAGGGGGCATTGCCCATATTCGCCCTGCAGATCTGTGGTGAATTTGAGGAGCCAGAGAAGCCCAGCCTTTGTGTTAGCAGCATGACTTGCGATGGACTCTCAGAGCACTCTTTGAGTGATGAAGAACCATCAAAAGCCTTTGAACAGAGTTGACATAGGCAGGGGAAGCATTTTTAGGGTAATTAATCTGGGCATGATGTAGAATATGGAGTGGCGGCAGCAGGAGAGAGGAGGAGTTGTCCCATCAAGAATGCTTACTTGTTTACAAAATTAGTGGAGGGAAGGGTAGGGCTTCACTTGCTAGCTTAGGGAATCATAAATCTTTTTGAACTTGGATGATGTGATGATCAGTGACAGTAGAGAGGAACAGATAACCATGTACCCTGTGTTCTGGGATGTGTAACCATGTACTACTGGATCCTAGACTTAAGAATGGTTATCACTTGTGTATTAATTAACTTTCTTGAATATTTGTGAGTGACAAAAAAGTGATCTCAAAGGCAAAAAACAAAAGTGTTTTCACTGGCATGATAAAACCCTTTGCTCCACAGCCTTGTTTGACCAGAAGGTCTGCAGAGAAGGAACACTTATAGAAGAAGCTCCAGAAGGAGCTTTCTGGAAGAGGTGAGGGTTTCCCACTTTGTCTAGTCAACTTCATGAATTTGAGGTGAGTTGAGTTGATAGGCCTTCCAGTGGTTGAGGGAATTCCCACAAGCCCTGCAGCGCATTCCTGTAAGTCTGCTTCTTAGCACTTCTGTGCCTCCTGCCCCCGTACTAGGTTTTCTCTGTGGTTGAACCAGCCTTTCTATCCTGGTTTTTGCCTTGGAGTAGGAAGGAGATGGGTCTGGAGGAGAAAAGGGACAGCATGGAAGATGAGAAATGGAAAAGAAAAATGTCTGGGATGAGCCAAGATGGGCATCCCCCTTTCCTCTGTGGGCCAGTGAAATCCACAGATCAAGAATTCAAGGAGACTTTGGCTGGAATAGAGACTTTCATCTTTTCACACTCCCAAGACCCAAAGGCTCACTCCCAGTGCTTCCCTATAAAGCTCCAAGTGTTGGGGGTAGGGCATTCCCTTGACAAGTTTAAGTATCTTGGTATGCTTATGCTCAGTAAAAATATACAATCTCTAAAGTTTACACACTATATGATCCTATCTACATAATACTCTTTTTTCATTTGAGTGAAATTTTAAAAATCTATAGGTTTTTCAGTCAATAGTCATTCACACAAATTTTGTTTTATAACATTAATTATAATTGATTAATATAATTTATCAATTGTAATATCTGATTATCCCTTATTATATATTGCCTTTCTCTTCACCTACTTTGTCTAATTATTAATTTTTGCTGCCTACGCCTTCCAGTCTCATTCTTGATAACTATCCAAGAATAATTCTGGAACCTGAAGGCACCTGATTTGAAACCACCAGTAACTCCATGAGAGAAAGATGAACAGTCTCCTCCCATGTGGTCTATAGCTTCCGAAAAACTGCAGGAGAGTCAACTCTGAGTCAGTTCTGACTCTATGGCAATGAGCTTTCTGAGTTCTATCCTCAGCCTAAGTCCCTCTAGATACATCCACGTTGCACAATGATTTAGGGATTCTTTATCATTCTTTATTGCTGCATAATACTCCATTGTGTGAATATCACATAGTTTCTGTAGTCTTTTGTGTGTGGATGGACACTTGGGTTGTTTCTATTTCTTAGTTATTGAAAATAATGCTGCAGTGAACATATATGTACATGTATCTGTTTGTGTTGCATCTTTTATTTCTTTAACATACATACCTAGTAATGGGATTGCTAAAAGAACTATAAAGCAAGAATATCAGTTTAGAGATGACAATTTCAGTTACTCCCTCTGCATGTGAAAGCCAGACAATGAATAAGGATGACAGAAGAAGAATTAATGCCCTTGGATTGCGGTGTTGGGAAAGAGAACTCAAAACAGACGAAAGAACAAACAAGTTGGCCTTAGAGGAAGTACAACCAGGGTGCTCCTTAGAGGCAAGGATGATGGAACTTTGTCTCATATTATTTGGGCTTGTTGATAGAGGAGCCAGTCCCTGGTAAAGAACATCGTGCTGGGAAAATAAAGAGAGGAAGACTTCTGACAAGATGGATTGACACAGTGACTGCAAAAAATGGGATTGAGCATGTCAGATATCATGAGGATGATGAGATAGGGCAGGTTTCATATCTGTTGTTAATAGGGTTGATATGAGTCATAGTTGACTAAATGGTACCTAACACCACCACCACCACCACCACCACCACCACCAACAACAACAACAACAACAACAGCGGTAGGAATCAAATGGGATTTCTGTTCTCAACTTTCTAAGGTGGTACCAAACTCCTCCATAGTGGTTGTGCCATGTTATAGTTGTATTAATAATGTATGAGAATTCTAATCTCCACACTCTTGTCAGCATTTGTGGTTTATTATCTTACTGAACTTTACTGTTGTTACTGGGTTGAGATGATATCTCATTGTTTTAATTTGCTGTTCTGGTGATGTAGTGGAAAGGAGTTGTACTGCCAATCCAAAGGCAGGCAGTTTGAATCCATCAGTTGCTCGGTGGGAGAAAGACAGGGAATCTCCTCCCATAGCCTCTGAAAACCTGCTTGAGAGTGAACTATAACTTAGTTCTAACTCATTGACACATATTATCATCATCACCAATAGTTAATGACTTTGGGCATTTCTTTATGTGTTTGTAGGTCATCTGAATGTTATCTTTGGTGATGTTTCTATTCATGTCCTTTGTCCATTTTTGGGGGGTTGTTTGTCTTTTTCTTGTTTAGGTGTTGGGATTTTATCTCATATTCTTGAAATGATAAAATTGCAATAATGGAGAACAAATCCAAAAGTTAGGATTTGCAGTTGGTGGGGTTGGAGAAAAAGATGTGTTTCTTTGGGGTGATGGAACTGTGATTTTGGTGATGAATTGTTGTTGATTGCCTTCAAGTTGAGCACAACTCATAGCGACCCTATGAACAAAAGGCCTGAAGCCCCTCTCCAACTATCGACATTTATGGAAGTTCATAGAGTTTCCAGAGGTATGTTTTTTAGGAAGTGGATGCTGCTCCTGCTTCACTGAGCTATATATATGATAACATTTCATAGGACTATACACATACACACACATTGCACCAAAACCCCAATGATAGTGAGGTCTGTATTTTAGTTAATAATATTATAATGTCAGTTTCTTGGTTTTTGCCTAAGAAATGATGCTGTCATCATGAGAAAGTTTGAGGTTGACAGTCTTACTCGTATAATTGTGGAAGCTTTGGCTCTGAGAAAATGAGCAACTTGTTTTTGATCCACAGAAAGACTGAGTCAAGGTAAGACCTCTCTCTCTTGACTAATGTTAGGTTCTACTAAGGTGACTCCAAGTTAGAGCCACTCTGTGTACAACAGAAGGAAACCCTGCCTGAATCCTGTGCCATCTCATTCATAGTCTGTGCAGTGTTTATGCCTCATGTTGCAGTTACTTAATCAACCTGTCTCATTGAGGGTCTTCCTTTCTTTCACTGGCATAGTGTCTTTTTCTAGGGGCGGGCCCCTCCTGATCACATGCCCAAAGTAGTTGAGGTGAAGAGCATTGACTTTACTAATAGTCTACTTTTCTTCCCACAAAACCACACAGGTCTATAGATTCTCTAAGAGGACTTGAGGTTGATGGGAGGCTGTATGGGAAGCCTTTTGTTTTTTATTATAGCAAGATGGTAGCTGGTTAGAAAGTCTCTAATTTTTTCGATATTTATGGAGATCCAGCTGTTGAGTGACAACATATGTATGATTGTATTGGCATGCTAATGCACATTCTCATGGTGTCTGGAAAAGAAGACATTTTTATCTTGATGTTGCTTCAAGTCTGTATCTCCAGGCTTGACAACTTTCTGGATTGCTGAGAAATATTTTCAAAAGGCTAAAAGTATTCAACTGAACTTGGCTACCTCACTGAAACCTATTAATAGTAATAGTAATAATAATGATAATAATAATGCCCGAAGTAGTAATAATAATGTCTGTTTATTGAGTACATTCTGTAGTCCAGCAGTTAGAACTCATCTAGCACACAGGTTTGCTGAAGGGACTAAATCTATTTTTTTGGTGGCCAAACCAAATATCCTATTTTAAAATTTATTATTTGTTACTTAAGTAAATCATTATACCTCCATGTAATTGACTACTGTCATGTAGTCTCTAGCACATCTCTGGTAATTTGAATTCACCCTCCACTCTGTGAGAGAAAGATACGCAATCTCCTCCTATTGCAATTTACAACCTCAGAAATCTGATGTTTGGTCACTAGAAGTTGGAACTGACTCAATGGCAATGAGTTCTATTAAAAATTGTCCTATAAGATATTAACTAATGACATAGAAACGTGCTCCTGGTAGACACCTACCTTCTACTCCCCCTAAAGAAGTATGGCTGGTACATAAGAGGTGCTTGGAGAACATTTGAACCTGTGTATGAAGCATTACTAAGGAGCTCTGGTGATATAGTGTATAGTATGTTACACTGGTTGGTTGAAATCTACTGGCTGCTCTATGGGAGGAAGATGGGCAGTATCTTTCTGTTAAAATTTACAGTCTTGAAGACTTGAAGGAGGCTTGCTATGAGTCAGCATTGACTTCATGGCAGGTTTTTGTTTGTTTATGAAACAGTACTGTTACCTTTCTTATTTTATTGGCGAGGAAACTGATTTAAAGGTCATACAGAATTTTAGATCTAGATCTTTGGACATAAGATTCCAGTTCTTTTCTAACTGTTAAAAAAACCCCCAAAACTCAAAGAGATTAAGATTCTGTAATCAAGGGCTAATTGCTATGTTCAGAGCAGAACATACAATGAGGCAGGAGACTTATTTGAAAACTATGTTATTTTGTTGGCATAGCTCTTTACTGTTGACCAAGCCTTCAAAATATATATCACTCTTCTCTGATTTTGTTTGTATAATTAGGAAAATAGAGAAAAGCCTTAAAAAGGAAGTTATCATCATTGTTAACATTTTCTGTACATTTCTTTTTATCTATTAAAAATTTACAGATATATATATTTTGTCAACTTGGCATCATGTACATATCATCTTGATTTTTCAGTTTTCACTAATCTCCTGTAGACACTTCCCCATATCATTACTTGTTCTTCTACACTTTGACTTATAATGGCTGTTTCACGATGGATCCTCAAATGTTGAATATTAAGTTGTTTTTAATTTTTTCCTTGTTATGAATGATGTTGTTATGTACCTCCTTGTCTTTATGATCATGCCTGGTGGGATTATTTGGAAGACTCGTTGACAAGTGCCAGAATATCATTTTCTGATCTGCAACTTCCATTTCTATTTTTCTTTTGATCCTTGAAATGACAGCATGGAGCTGGTAGAGAGGGGGTTGTTATCTCTTTTCCACAGGTTGGAAGCAGAGGATTAATATTAATTATAGTTTTCTCAAGATAAGGAACTATGTTAGGCTGAGAAAGGGAAATGCTTTAATGAATATACAGTAAGAGCTTTGCTCTTATTTTTGTATTATGCAGATTTGCTAGAAATTCCCCTTTTTTGTAACCTCCTATAGATAGATGTTTTAGACCTGCCCTCTCTCCTTGGAGTCTTCTTTCTTGAAATAGTCGAAGAGGCTCCCAAATAGTGCTAAGGGTTCTGTTTTCTGAGTTAAGTCATTCAGATTCTTTCATGAAACAAAGTCTTTCATTTACTCATTGTTTTGACACCGCTTTGGGCATATTCTTCTTTATCGGTGATCCTCTTGAAGTGTGTGTATTAATCCTCTCTTCAGACTGGGAGTGACAGAAACGCATTTCAGATTAACTTAAACAGAAAGGGAAATACAGTTGGATCCATGAGAGCCAGAACTCAGTGGGGCTGCCATATTTTTCTGGATCTCAAGAGTTTTCCACCTTTAACAAGGCTTGGTGGAAAAATATTGGCATTTTCCATTTGTAGTGGGTTTTCACCTGCTCAGGTTCCAATTTTCACAGGTTTTCTTGATTCCAGAAAGTGAAAATTCCAGAGGTAGATTTGACCTGGTTGACACTTTTGGGACCTGGCGCTCAGAGGACATATTGGCAATTCTGCTCCCTCTCGCAACTTCAGTTCTGCTAAGTCCCTTGTTGGAGCTTCGATGGCTTAGTAGTAAGGAAGGGCATTGGTAACCCCACAGCAGGCCATTTGAATCCATGAATTTCTTTGTGGGAGAAAGATAGGTAATCTCTTCCTATGTGATTTATAGCCTCTTAAAACCCACTGGAGGGTCAGCAATGAGTTGATTCCAGCTCGATGGCACGTAATAACAACAAGAAGAAACCAATGGTCAAGGAAGACAACTACTCACTCTCCTAGCATCTATATCTTGATTATCATGGAATATTCTGACTGATCCTGCATGGATCATGAATCCACCCTTGGGAGTAGGGCACGATGACAGTTGAAACATGGAAACATGGGAAGTAGGACTTCCTTCAAAGAAGAGATGCATGCAAGCAACCTAATGTCCCTTGTATTATGTCTGAGGAACTCAGATGAGAGTGACACCACCATCTCTGTTTCTCAACACTATCTTAAATAAAAATAAATGAGCCACCACTTAATCGTATCATATCAGGTGCTACTACTCAGTCCTGTCTGTAGTGACTGAGGTAATAGGGGTGGGTGTGTCAGAGTTGGTGACACTGGCTCAGGACAGGGCAGGGGCCAGAGCTGCTGTACATAGGGGGCTATGGGTCGCAGACGACTTGATGACACATAACAACAACAACAACTGCTTCTGCTGAGCAATTTTTTAAAAACTTGTATCTAGGCCTTTAAGTTTATCCCTGTTAGATTTCGTTTGACTGTATTGAGTCCATAGGATCCTCCTGTTGAGATCTTTCAGTCCCAATTCTGTCATCTGGCTTTCTGGTTTTCTCTCCCAGCTCACTACACTGTCAAGTGATAGGATATGATTGATGTTTAGTGAGAATAGAAGGGAGAGAGATGAGGGGGAGAGTGGAACAGCTCTAGGCAGTTAGCTGCGTCAGAAGAACTAGAATCTTCTCCCACCTCTCCCCTCCCCTGCCTGCCCAGAAACCTCTACAGCATGCTCTGTATAGTCCCTGAAGTCAGCCTTATGAGTTAATGGTATGTCAAAGGTCAACTGGAATGGCATCCTATAATTTGCTTCTCTACTGAGGCTTCACTGGGTCTTAAATTGAGGTAGGAAGGATCGAGGTTAGTCATTAAGAATTTCTTGGCATAGGTGGGTTTGGAAAGCAAAGGCAGTAAAGTGGTAGCTCATCTATTTCTACAGCTATCTGGCTCTAGCAGGTTCCTGAGAAGTAGTGGTGTAGAGTGGCAAGCCAGGGATTGTAAGCCCCTGTGAGCCTTTGGAGGTCAATTATGCCAGGCCCTCTGTGTGTGTGTGTGTGTGTGTGTGTGTGTGTGTGTCTGTGTCTGCAGACATTCTTGGTATGAGTGTGTGAAGGGGAGATGGGCGTGCTAGGGTGGTTTTTGGCCTCCATTGCTCTATTGAAGATTCCAAACTGTGATGTTCAGCTGCAAAAACAGTTTTCTTCTTTTGCAAGAAACACAAAGCAGCCCTTCAAGAGGGTGGGTAGGCTTTCAGGAGTTCTGGCAGTTAAGTACATTGCATAAATCTGGAGCGGGTATAGGTTGAACCACCCCAGAGACCTGGCAGAAACAGGGCTGGAAGCAGGACCCAGAGGACCCTATAGAACAGTGGGCAGTGGGGGAGCTTTGCCCTGGACTGCCCAAGTCCACAAACGATGGCTGGAAGGAGGCCTGACAAACCTGGACTTGCCTGTGAGTTTGGCAGAAATGGTGCTGGAGAGCAACCTTTATCATGTGATGCAGTGGGTCTAGTATAAGCCTCATATATGCTCTGTGTGTGTGTCCAGATCTGAATGTGGGAACAGTGTTCCCTTCAGTTGTCTTGGAGAAGAAGAGGTTCTTTGCTCATGAGGCCTCTCTATTTCAAGGTGGTTTATCAAACCACTCATTGTCACCTGCCCTTTTAAACACCAGATGGCTTCCTGTGCATTTCTTCCTGTACATGGTTGGACTTTTTGGTTTTGGCTTGGGTTGAGTGGAGCTCTGTCATCCCATTTGCATTCTTGCATGTTCTCACTTTATCATTCCCCCCCTTCCTTGTTAGCTTTGAGCTTCTTTCTCCTCCAAGGGAGGTTGAGAGAGCTAGGTAAGGAATGACTTCCTCATCTCCGCTTTTTTCCTTTCACGTTGTATTGTGATTTGAGTAAAAGTTTACAGAGTAGACTGGTAGTCTATTCAGTCATTCATACATATTTTGTTTTATGGCACTGAGTACAATCCCCGCATTGTGTCATCACTCTTCCCACTGCCTCTCGGTGGCTCCTGTTTTAATTCATTGCTCTATCCTCTCCCTTCCAACCTACTGAGCTTTATCCTGCGGCAATTGTTGCCCTTATGCTCTTGTGTGGTTGATTGTTCTAAGGACTGAGTACCTTTCTGATTGTTGGCCTCTTAAACTGTCTATTGTTTGACTGCTAGTAGTGCCACAGGGGTATGTGACTTCCTCATCTTTGAATGAGCCCCTCTTTCTGAGTAGTAAATCCAGAGTTCCAGATTGCAGTTAGGTGATAAAGGATGAAGTGAAGGCAGCAAGCTGGCAAGTCTGTGCATCTAATTGAGGTGACCTAGTACCTGAAGTTACTAGGTGCTTCTCTGGGTTGTTTTGTTTTGTTTTGTTTTTTGACTCCTGATCAAGGGACCAAGTTTGAGGAGCACCTACTATTGGAGATGGCAAGGTAATGAGGTAGGCAAGGCAGAGGGCAAAGCTGGTGGATTCTCTGTCCTGGATTCAGGGTTCCAGTGAGACTCCTGACAGAAGATGACTTGTGCCTATGCTCTGGCAACCTGGGAGAAGGTCACCACTCATGATGGGTGTGCACCTCAGGAGAGGAGGGCCTCCTGGGACTGAGCAGAGCTATGTTTTCCCTTCTTACCCCCAGCCTGACTGCTTCATGTACCCAGTCCCTCTTTGGTGCTTGTCCTTGGCCGGTACTAGCCAAACCTTGGATACCCAGAGCTTATATTTTCTTATCTCATCTCTTCCATGGAGCAGAAACCTGTTTGAGATAATCCTGTGTTGAGAGACTAGTTGAGATTTGCTCTAATGGAATGTTTTCTGAGTTCTTCTGGGGGTTTCTGGGGAAATTACATTTTAATGGCAGTGTTCTTTTCCAAATGTTAAATAGCAAAGCCACCAAGGTGTTTACCAGTTAATAATCTACTTGGTGAGTTGCTGAGCTGAAGTTTAAAAGCAGATTTAAAAATTAAAAAAACAACAACCACCAACCCCAAAACAACAAGGTAGGGAATTTAAAAAATAGGACATCGAGAGCATGTGTGTCCTGGAACGGTTTCAGTGATTCTGTGGAATTAGCAATTTTGTGCTGACTGGGAGGGTTTCAATAGTCTTGTGTTACTCCTGGCCTTTCCAGGAGGTCTTGATGTCTGGCTTTCTGTCCCTGAAATGTAACTTCATGTGAAGTTCATTTGTGGATGAACCAGGAAGCCATGCCACCATTTCTCAAAGTCATAATGCAGGGATAGCTCTTGGTGTGGCAGGATTGCCCAGGGAAGGTGACTGAGGCCTTGCCTCCTGGTGAGGCAGACACTCTGGGTACACAGCAGCAATAAAACCCTGTTGGCCAGAGCAAGGGTAAGGCTGCCTGAGGGAATAAAAGCAGGGAGTGGCATTTCTGCTTGGTATCTTAGATGACAAAGTCCTTCTGCAGAGTTTGCTTTGGAAAAGAGAAGAGGTTAGGGGAAAAAAGTCTGAGTGGAAAATTTAGGGAAAGGGAAACAAAGAGTCTCTTGGATTCCAGGAGGTGTGGGTTACTGCAGGCGGGCAGAGCCTTTTGTTAGAGGTCCGATCTCTGTCAGGCCCTTTCTCACTTAAACTCCTAGTTTCACCCTCAAATACTCTTACTAATGACTCCACATGTCCCTCCATCTTGCTTGCCTGACCCTCCGTGTTGCCCCATGAGCTTTTGGTTCATACAGTGTCACCCAGCGTTGGGCCCCCTGTGTGAGCCTTGGACCCTGCCCAGCTTCTTCCTGCATCCCCCAAGGTGCGTGCCACCTGTGCTTGTTCCATGGGTCTTTGTGGAATTTGTGGGGTATTTGCTTATCACTTTGGCATGAACACACACAAGCGTGCGTGCATGTGTGTACACACACATACACGCACCCCCGTGTTCTCATTCCCAGTTTGTCCTCACTTTCCCCACCTGCATCCAGAGTTTGTCTTTCTTCCCTCTTGCACATTCTCAGTCCTACCTGTTTTATTCTGGTGGCCTGGTGGTCAGGATTTTCACTGCCAACCCAAAGGGACACGGTCTATCCACCAGCTGCTCTGAGGGATAAAAATGGTCTGTCTCCTCCCATGCGATTTACTGCCTCTAAAACCCCACTAGATGGGGGTTCACAATGAGCTGGTTCTGGTACAGTGGCACATAACAACAGCAACAACAACAGCATATACTGAGCAGGAATCGCCCTAACACTCTATGAAGTATATGCTGGCTTATTGTCACTGCCTTTGTGTACATGTTTGTCTCATGAAGTGGTTGGAAGACTTGAACCAGCAACCTTTTGGTTAGCAGCACAGTGTGTAAGCCTATGGTTTAAGATGTTGTTGCTGAGTACTGTTGATTCGGTACCAACCCATAGCTGACCCTCCAGCAGAAATTTAGAGCAGAAGGAGGACATTGCCTAACTTTCTCCCACAGAGCTGTTGGTAGAGTCAAACTCTGTGCCTTTGTGTTGGCAGTGCAGTTCCTTACTAGGCCACCAGAGAGGTCTTCAATTCTTCATATGTCTCATTAATATATTAACATACACTGAAATATATGTGTGTTTATTTGTGAATAATGCACTCAAACCACTGTACCTATAAGGCTGACTCACATGGATTTAAAATCTTGTATCGTAATCATAAGTAGATGTCCTAATATCTTCTTCTTAAACTGCTGTGGCTCATCTTGAGCACTCCAGGGATGAATGTGCCTCACAACAGAGACCCATGACTGCTCCCCAACCTGGACACCTGCTGAATACAGCCAGCACCCAGTGAGAGAGTGTACACTGGGTACACCCCCATTTTTAGGTGCTCTGGTTTTCAGTAGTAGGCAGACGCTGCCCTTCTAGTCCAAGTTTTGCTGTGATTGGAAACAGGTGTACTGCTCACCTTGTTGTACTGTGTTTGTAACCCTTTGAATTGTCCCTGAGCCTCTGAGTCAGTCCCAGTAGCTTGCAGGTATGCTAGGGTACAAGGGAAAGGTCATTTCCCGGGGCTTGGGTACAGCTCAATAGGAAGCGAAGGGAGGAGACTGGAGGCTGGGAAACAGGGACAGGCAGCTAATTCTTTTGTCTGAATGTGGTACAACTGCCGATCAGATGCCAGGCTGTCCCTATCCCTGTGAGCACCTGCTGCCAGGCATCAGGGCTGCTGGAATGGGACACCTGTGGCCACACCCTGGCCTTCTGTCCGGCTGTACAAATACGTCTCCAGGCCCCCCGGGGAAAACTGTCAATATGTAGGCCACAAAGTAGGTCCAGTTGTCCCCTGCTCATCTCCTCTCCCTAGTCAGGTGATGACAGCACTGGTCTTCAGCCCAGCACCCTGTGATGGAAGGCACGCCTCTTTGGGCGCTCCATTGTCAAGGCGCTCTGATTCAGATGCAGGTAATCGTTTTTCTCCTTGAGTTGGAATCGTAAAGTAGGACAGACAAGTTTCTTTGGAATTAAATTTATGGCTTGGGCTCTGGGGGTGGCTGAGGGAAGCTGTATTTAACACCTGCCCCACCCCACCCCCCACTCCTAAATTAAGCAAGGTACAAAGAACCTGTAGATACTTCAACCAAATTGGAACACCTGCTTCTAAAAATACAAGATGCTGAAATCTGGAAAATACCAAGTAGAGCCGTTTAGTTCGGGGTTTGCTTCTGTGCTTTCCCCTTTGCCACCCCATCCCAGGAGCAGTGCTGCACAGGACGGTTGCCTTTTGGTGATGTGTGTGTGGTCCTTGGTCAGGGTATGGGGAAGCTGCTTGTTCTCCAGATAGAGACCCTGAAACTAAGAGAGACCTAGGTGAATGTCCCCACAGGTCATGTTGGCTCCCTTGCTCCTTCCTCATTATCCCCCCTTTCCTGGGTGCACCTGCATTCTCTGATTCACCTTGAGAAGGGCCAGCATATATAGGTGCCTTTATCTATCAGCAGCTCCAAGGGAGAAAGACGAGCAGTCTCCTTCTGTGTGATTTATGGCCTTGGAAACCCCCCTGGAAGGAGAGCTATGAGTTGATTCCGACTTGATGGCCATAAGTGAGTTGAATTTATCAAGTTAGGAAACCTTTGGCCTGATATGTGCATATTGGACTGACTTGAGTGAGTGGGAACTGCTTGGGCCCAGAGAGCTCCCTTGAGGGCACAATTTTGACCAGCATCGCAAAGCTTATAGGATAATTTACCGTGGCCATGTGGCAAGGTCCATAAGGAGTTTGGATGATAAGAGCTTAGTAGAACTTCTGGTTTGGAGGAAGTGTAGACAGTCCAGTTTTGGGATGGATAAAGCACATGGCAGGGTGACATTGAAGCTGCATGCTGAAGCTTTCTCTTGACCTCACCCTTTATGCTTATATCAGTTTCGTGAGCGGTTGCAATGAGGTATCCGACCTAAAGGGAATAGTAGGGCCAGCTGGGCTGAAGTAGGCCATCTCAGGTAGACTCTGAGCTCGTGTCCAACACCCGTTGACCTGCACAGGTGACTGACTGGTAGTGAAGCTCACAGAGTCATGTGATTTCTTGCATTTGCAGCCCTGCCTGGAGGTGACTGGTGATCAGAAGGACTATGTGAATCAGCTAGTGTTAGGACTAATTAGGGTAGGAAAGCTCAGATTTTTGGGACCAGCTTCCCCAAACTGGGTTGTCACAAATCGATGTCCATGGAAGGTGGGATTCACCAAAGAGAGTGACCCTTGACAGTGAGTGCATTCTTAACTTTGGAAACTTCCTTGCGATTCTATTGGCCAAGGCCCACATCTTGGACAGTGTAGTTTTTGTAGTTGCTCCTGAACATGGGGTGGACTAGGGAAGGTGTATGAGGGGTTCTTGGAAGTAGAGGCTCAAGGTAAGTCACCTAGGGGCCCTAGTAAGGTGGCTGTATCCACTGGCAGAATTTGAGTTTGTAGGAAGATGGGACTTAGGGCTATTTGAAGGAGTGTATATGGTGTGGAGATGAAAACCACAGCTCACAAACATTGGCCACTTATTAGGCCTTTGCCAAAGGTTCTTTACATAGATGACTTCACAGGAATACTATGAAGTGGGTCCTCTTGACCCAGGCTGTCTTATTTCCAGAGCCTGTTCACTTTGCTTCATGTAGGTCAATTATGTCTTCCAAAGCCAGAAAGCTGCCTCTTCTCCTGAGACTACGGACAGGCTGTGTTGGGGGCTGTAGGGTCTATCACTCCCCTGCTATCTCTTGTTTTTGGGAAAAAGGACAATTTAAAAGTTGCCACATTCTTCCTGCATTTAGCCTTCTTTGGGAGTGAGTGGCATCTAGGGTGGGTGATTTCTTCTTAGTTGTCATTGAGTCAGCTTGGTTGCCTGGCAACTCCACATGCAGCTCATACACTGAGGTCTCTCCTCCACTTCTTTACTTCCAGAAGAGTGATTTGTCTCATTCTATATGATGTATCTTTTCTATCACCCTTTGCTTTAAAAGAAAACAACCAAAAACAAACCCAACAAAACCAAAAGCAAAACCCTAGCAATACATGCACCTAGTCCTGTGCCATCTGCATGGTTGTTGCCATGCTTCAGTTCTTTGCTGTGGCTTCTGTATTCTGAGTATCTGGTTGACCAGTGAAAACCCTACAGATCAGAAAAGAATGCTGACTGATACAGGGCTGGGAGATGAGCTCCCTAAATTAAAAGAGTACTTTTAACGTGGTACATTTTGGTTGGTACCACCAAAGACTTTTTCTATTAAGTGCCGACTGTGTGTCAGATTAGGAAGCTCTCATGTCTGAGGTGAGTTACGCTGCTCACCCAAAGGCCTTGCTTCTCTGATGCTTTGAATCCACCAGCAACTCCTTGGGAGAAAGATGGGCAATCTCTTCCCATTCCATTTAGAGCCTCAGAAACCCAAAGGAGGGTCAGCCATGAGTTGGTTCTGTCTTGACGGCAGTGAGTTTAAATGTGCCAGAGTCTTTCATAAAATGTTTTACTAATACTATGTCAAGGGAGCTCTGGTGGCCGAATGGTAAGGAGCTTCCCTGCCAACCTAAAGACATACAATTTGAATCCATCAACTGCTCTATGAGAGAAAGATAGGCAGTCTCCTCCTGTGAGGTTATATACCATCTCTAAAAACCCACTGGAGTGTCAGCTATGAGTTGATTCTGACTTAATAGCACACAATGATAACAACAAAAATAACAGGATTCTGTCAGGGTATTCTGGTGACCTAGGGGGCATGGAGTTGCTCTGCCAAACCAAAGGCACATGGTTCAAATCTATTGATGCTCCTCAGGAAAAAGACAGACAATCTTTTACTGCCTCTGAAAACCTGCTGGAAGGTCAGCTATGACTTAGTTCTGATTAAATGGTATATAACAACGATATTACTGTGACACAACAAATAGGGTATATTGCCCCAGTTTACAGAAGAGAAAGCAGGTTCCCAGTGGTGAATGACTTGCCTAATTTAAAAGTACAAGTAAATGACAGAGCTCCAATTTTATCTCAGGGTCATCTGACTCTAACATCTGTGGGCTCTTAGCTTTTCGAGGAGACGGTTGTGGGCTCTGAGTTTCCACGTCCCTGTCTCATCCAAAGTCCTGTCTGCAGCTTTGAAGATGTCAAGACCAATCAGTTTGAAACAACATATGCCCTCTTTCAGGGCAGATGCTCAGCACAGAAGATGTGGGAGAGGTCCTCACTACCTCCTCCAGATAGATACCTGCAGACCCTGCCCTGAGTAGAAGAGGGAACAGCCGCTCAGGGTACCCCCTTCAGGTGTGGCTGGGCAGGTGGGGGCTGGAGGGCCTTTTTTCTGGGCCACTTCTCCGGTTGCCTGTAGCCCGTAACTGTAAACTCTCCAGAGCTCTTGGCTGCTTGGATCAGAAGCTGAGGGAGAGTCAGTGCCCGAGAGGGGCCAGAGCAGGAGAATCAGCTGCTTTCCCCTCGGAGCCTCGTTCTCTGACAAGCCCATGAGCTGAGTGGAGCCCGGCATCAGGATCACTGCCAGGAGCTGGGGTCCTCTCTGCAGCTCTTTCTGGTGGAGTCACCGAGATCCTGTTTTCTGTGTGAGTGGCGGAGACCAGCTGGGGAGGGGGTGGTAGGGGACCTCCCTGAGGAAACATGGAACAACTGGACTTTTCTAACACTCATGGACTTTGTGTTTCAGATTTAAATAAAGCCATAGCCAGAAAATTAGATGGAGAAGGTTTCAGAGAAATGATGTTCTTTGGCCAGAATCCCCCACTGCCGAGGGCTCAACAAGCAGTTGTCTTCCTGGAGGGCTGGAATGGTTTGCCTTTGAATTGGGTGGGCTGGGGATGAGATAAGTGGGAAGGGATGAGGTAGTTGAGCAGGGGACTGAGGTGATGAAAAGAAGCGGCTTATCCTTTGAGGACAAGCTGGGGACAAGGAGTTGGTGGGTAGCTGGAGTGAGAGCTTTTCCCCATCCTGGTCAGCCTGCTGTGTGCCTCAGATTCTCCATCCTTACGTGTAGACGAGGTTCCTTAATGGCTGTGTTTCGGCCCCAGGGCCCTGGGAGGCCTCAGCCGTGGGGTGTAGCTATTACACAGTTGTTGCTGTTGTTGTTATTTATTATTTAAACACCTCTCTTGTGGCTGCACTGAGGCCAGTGGGTTAGTATCACCTTGGGCTGCCTCTCTGACTTACTTCTTTGCTATATCTGCTGTTTGTAGGTAGCACCTCAATTCGCTGGGGACACTCAGCTCAATCTAGGCATGGAATTTGTGGAACATTCCTGGATTTCCAGAGAACTCTTTCCTCACATTTGTGTACTCCCACAGAGCTTGGTTCTTCAGGGTGAGAGGTGTGTTTATTCCTCCTACCTCTCTGTTCTTCTGTCCATTTCCTCTTACCAGGGACTGAGACTGATCCTCACGCCCACTGTGTCTGGCATCCAGGTCTCAGGAATCCTTTAAATAAGTGTGGGGGATAGTTCAGAATCTAGATCTTCAGTGGCTTCTCATCTCAGTCCTTTTTCTTGATGCAGGAAAGGTCTAGTTTAGCTTGGTGCCCCATGCCTCTTGCTCTGGGAAACAGACACTTGGAGACTGTAGCACCTGTCCTAGCAGGACGCACCAACATCTTCTCTGAGCACATCAGTGTCTATGCATTCTGAACAGAAGAGCATGGAAATCTGCATCCAGGAATGCAGAGGACATGGAGATGGAGAGGAAGTGTGTCCCAAGGTGGCCAGGGAAGCCGCAGTGGGCACTGGGGGTGGAACCATGAGGGGTGTGAGAGTAGAGTATAAAGGGAGTGTGTGTACAAGCACATGAGACAGTGTGTACGTGTATGCACACAGCCTGGGGAAGGGAGCAAGGGCCTGGGGATGTGGAGCCCCTGGGGCCATGGAGCCAGGTCCTGCTGGTATGTAGGGATTTGTCAGTTTGTAGGGACCTGCCATCACTGTCAGTAAGCACTGAAAACCCATTGACATCACTGAGCTCCGTCCTCTGGTCTTAGCACAGGTGAGCACTGTACACACAGGTACAGGCCTCCTGAGCTGCTCAGGGAGCGCTTCATCCTCTCTACCAACAACCAGGTTTTATGGGAGAGGCTGAGCCAGGAACTGCACACTGATAAAGAAATGTTTTCATTCTGGGGGCGTTAATTAACACAGATTAAATTTCAACTGAGTGGGCCTTTTGTTGCACCAGCCTTTCTAATCGAGGTACTTTCAATACTGTAGTGGTTTCACTGAGCCAATTCAGATTCATTACTTTGGTCTGTTACTACTCCAGGTGTTTAGACCTGATGTTATTACTTATGGCCCCACTGGGTCCAGTTTTTCAAACTTGATTTACTAGTGGCCTGACATTTTTCTCAGACATCACCCACACAGGGTTCTGAGCCTGGAAAAAGATAATCCAAGCATGTAGGCATGTCTTCCTGGCTCTGAATTTCATTAAACATTTACAAACATGTTTTCTTCAGTTTCCTAAGGTAATCTGGCACAAACAATGTAGGCTTTGAATTCTCTTTCCAGTTGTCATGTTTATTAATAATCCCATCAGTTTGCTCTGTGTGGAGAGAGACTGAGGATGCCAACCTAATAGGATGAATGGGAGGTTGGTGGTCACTCAAAGAGGCTTCCTGGCTTTGGAAGGGCCTGAGCCCCTCTCCTAGCCTTGACATACCTCTTGTTGCAATGGGCACTACTTATGCTTCTGGAGGAGAGCTCGTGCTTCTTTTTCTTTCCAGTATTTAGGTTTTCCCCGCTGATTATGGACGAGGTGCATGTTTATGTAAAGTATTAGTAGAGAACAAAATAAGTCACCCACAATCCTACTCTCCCAAGATAATAACAACCAAGATCTTAACATATTTCCTACTAGACTTTTTTGTTTTCTTTTTTATTAATGATTTTTAAATGTAACATACATATTTTTTACAGCATATTCTTTCCATTTACTTCCCCCCATTCATTCATTGTTGCACATTTTCCTCCCTGCCCACTCCTCCCCCAGTTCATTTTTCTCTTGGAAATAAAATTCTTTCATTGTTATACAATCCCCCTCTGAGTCCATAGTCCACTTTATTATGCTACTAGATTTTTTTGAGATTAAAAAAAATTGTTGCAGTCTCTGTGTATATAAAAGTCTATGTATCTGGCCCTTCCAGAATAGTTATAACTTTTTAAAAAAATTTTTTTATTATTTCAATGAAAATTTACAGAGACTTTGGATTTCCATTCAGCTTTTTGTTTTTAAAAAATGCATATATACTTGTTGAAAATTTGGAAATATATAGGAAAAATTCCAAGATGGAAAGTAAAAATAATAAATAGTAATTCTTTCAGAGATAGCCTCTCTTTGGACTTTCTGCATGTTTATACTGTCAGTCTGTCCTTTTTCTGGGGCATGTATGTATTTTTTACTCCAGATAGAACCTTCTCCCCCCACCTTTTTACTTAAAAAAGAAACCAATACTGTCAAACCAGAACTGATTCATTGCTGACCCTCCAGCAGGTTTCTGGAGGCTGTAAATCTCATGGGAGAAGATTGCCCGTATCTACCAGAGAGGAGCCACCTTAGGGGTTAGCAGTGCAACTCCCTATAGACTGCTCCACTAGAGCCCCTTTTTAACTTAAAAATACCCCACAAATACTGTATCATGATGTAACGTTTTCCTCTGAGACATACATAATTTTTTTTTAAGATAGCTCTGAGGGAGCTCTGGTGGCCTAATAGCAGGAAGCTGCACTGCAATCCCAGAGGTATTTGGTTCAAATCCACCAGATATTCTCCTGGGGGAGGGATAATCTCCTCCTGAACCAGTAGATCTGATTTGATCACACACACACACACACACACACACACACACACACATTTTAATAATAACAACAACAACAACAACAACAACTCTGGTTGCCTAGTGGCAATGAGTTACCAACCCAAAGGCAGGCAGTTCAAATCCACCAGCGCCCCTCAGGAGAGAAATGAGCAATCTCCTTCAATGCAGTTTATAGTCTCTGAAAACCCACTGGAGGGTCAGCTGTGAGTCAGTTCCATATAAACAACAACAAAATGAAAACATTTAAGCATGAACAATTTAATGGCATTTGGTACAGTCACAGGTTCTACTACCACCAGTATCTGGTTTTGAAACATTATTTATGTAACTTCAAAGTAAAACTCTTACCCATTAAGCAGTTTTATACAACTTCATTACCTCCAGCTTCTGGCAACAATCAGTTAGTGCTCTGTTCTGTGGATTTATCTATTATATATATATTTCATAAAAAGTACACTTAAGCACTAGTGTTGTTTGGTGCCATTGAGTGACTCCTACTGGAGTCATTCCCCAGACAGAACTTTTAATGAGTGCTTGGTATACTTTTGTTGCTTGATTGAACAGCGCCTGGGTCTTCAGTATAAGGAATGGCATTCTGCCATATGAATGTGCTAGAATTTATCTAACCAATCTTTTGTTTTTGTAAGGTTTACCATTTTTAAAAAATGGATTTTAGCAAGGACATATGTTCTTGAACATTCCCACATTCCCATGTAAGTTAGTTTGAAACTGTGAAGTAAACACTTTTGTTGTTGTTGTTATTATTATTGTTCACGTGAAAGACTCTTGCCTCTGACTTCTGGAGTCCATATTGCTTGTTTGAAGGCCTCAACTATCAGAGCAATTAGCAAGGGTGCTTACTGTGCCTAAAACCACGGAAGGAAGGAGAGGTGGTAGTGTCTCGTGCTGTCATTGCAGTAGGCAGCATTTAAACCTGCCATTTCTGTCTGGATTGTCTTTACACGTTCTTTCTGTTCCTCAAGGACAGTGTAACTTACAGAGACTGGTTGAACAGCTTTGGATTGAGTTGACAGAGCTTGGCAGCTCTTGCAGAATACTGTAATTGCCAGAGACCTGAGGTAAATGTGATTTGCTGTTTCCTGTGTCTCATCCTGGTGCAGGAAGTGCCAAGTGAGCTGGCTGAGGTGCTGTGTGTAGACAGAATGTGGACGTAGGCACAGCTGGGATCAGACTTCCTGGAGAGGCATTAGCCCCCCTGCAAAACCAGGGCTTGTGTGATCGCCCTTTATCCCTGTCACCACTGTGGCCAGTGGGTTGTGTGTTGGGCTGCTCACCAGAAGGTTGATAGTTCCACTCCGTCGGCCAGTCCTTGGGGAAAAGCTGAAGTAGTCTGCTCCAATTGAAATGTGCTCAAATCTGATGGATAGTGGACATTAGTTGTAACTGACAGCAGTGCCTTTGGTTTGGTTGAACCTGGATCAGGTGTTATTAAAATGTAAAATGCCATTGAATCTTATTGTGAGCATGGGATCCTTAAAGGGCCATTATCTGGCTCTGTGGATCAGAGGAGAGCGCCATAGCACTAACTGATGGGAGCTCCCCGCCTCCCCCCACCACTGCCCCGAGGGTCTAATCTTTGCTGTGCTTTGAATTAGCTGAGTGAGTTTGGATAAGGCACTGATCCTCTCTGGGCATCAGGTGGGCTCTACTCCAAGTGGATGTTGAGGTGCACTGGAGGTTAGTGTAAGGGAGCTCTGGTGGCCTCATGGGAAAGAAGTTTTGCTGCCAACCCAAAAGCAAATAGTTCAAATCCACCAGATGCTTCTTGGGAGAAAGAGGGACAGCCTCCTCCTGTGTGATTTATGTTGTTGTTGTTGTTATGTGTCTTCGAGTCGCTTGTGACTCATAGCGACCCTATGTACAACAGCCCTAAACTCTGCCCTGTCCTGTGCCAATCACACTGTCTCTGACACTCCCATCCCAATTATCCCAGTCACTGAATCAATCCACCTCATAGAGGGCCTTCCTCTCCTGCGCTGTCACTCCACCCTCCCAAGCATGATGTCCTTCTCCAAGGACCAGTCTCTCCTCACAACATGTCCAAAGTATGCTAGACGGAGCCTCAGAATCCTTGCCTCCAAGGAGCCACCCGGTTTAACCCTTTCCAGGACAAATCGGTTTGTTTTCCTAGCAGTCTGAAAATCTGCTGGAGGGTCAGCTATGAGCTGGTTCTCAGTGGTAATAAGTTTTTGGACGCCTTCATTGATGACCCTTTCCTGCAAGGCTAGCACAGCTCCTGGTACAGAGTAAGCATACAGCAGGCAGACACACATACTCTGCAGAGCTGTTCCATTAGAACAGGATATCCCAGTGGGAGATACCTAGTCAGAACTTAATCCTACAAACTGGATCCTACCTTGCTTCCTGTGGATGCAAAAGGTCTCTAGAATCTAAATAGTTGGGGATCTAGAGATGAACAAGCTTCCATTAACTTTCAGATCCCTGTGTGGGCTCGCTACACGTGCTTTCATGTTACATAATTGGAAAGTTCATCAGTTAGAGCTTTCTAAAGAGTGCATTATGACTAGTGCCAAATTAGTCTGGATCCCCAGATTCCTAACAATTCTAGAGCTGGGGGGGTGGGTGGATTTTTTTCTTGAGTTGATTGCCATTTGTGGTTTAAACCCAGGATCTCATGCCTTCTCTTTCTCATCATACACCAACATGTTCTCCTTTCTGTGGTTTCTCATAGACTTATATCACTTATTTGACATGAGAAGGAGGTTGCTCATTGGAACAGAGACTTTGACTCTAAGAAGAAATTTGAGGACATCTCCCTAGATGTCAGAACTGAGAAGGCCTTTGGGTTCTGACCCTACATCCAATCGCTAGTTTTTATCAGAGACCAAGAAAGAGGTGGTGACTTGTGAAAATGCCATAGAGCCGCTGACAGGGTGCTGCTCTTGTAGTCTGCATGGCATTTGGTGCTTCAGACACACAGCCTACAGCCCTTGGAGTTGAAACTTGGCAGTCAGTATAGTGAAACAACTTCTCTTTCTTGCCCCTTGGCTTTTCTGGGTGCTAGGTATTTTGTTTCAGCCCAGGTGGCTGAGTTAGAGTAACCTTTTGAGCCTGACTTCCGTTCTTATCCTGTCCTCCCAAATGGCACCCTCTAGTGGGCATTCGTGTTCAGCACAATCTAGTAAAAACCGTTCCATTTAGGTTAGTAGTTTTCTTTAAGTGTCATTCATTCTGAGTTTTGAGCATACACCTTACCTTTTCTATTAGCCGGTAAGAAACAGTCTTATTCAGTGAACTAAAGCAGTAACTGAACTTGTACTGTGTGGTAGGCGCTGAACTCAATGCAGGAGAGTCACACAGGTAAGTAAATGAAGGTCATCAAGATGCCTTTCTGCAGGAGAAGCAGTTCAGTTTATAAGCAACCAGAATATGACGAGTCTCCTCATATGACCTTGTGTAGCATGGTATAAAGATGATGAGGGATCAGTGTATTCCGTGGGATACAGGAAAGAGAAGGCTTAATAAGAAGCTACATTTGAACTGGAAGCTGTGAAGAGTTGTCAATTGCTGTATGCATGGGTAAGACCCCAAAACCAAACACCTCCCCCCTAAAAAAACCCAACAACAACAACCTGACAAACCCCCCCCCCCCACTGCCATTCAGTCATAGTGATTCTGTTGCATTTCCAAGGCTGTAAATCTTTTTTTAAAAACATTTTTATTTTATTTTATTTTATCTTATTTTGTGTGAGTGTACCGTCAAATCAGATCTGACTGGTACAGGAGGAGACTGTCCCTCCTTTTCCCGGCAGAGCATCTGGTGGATTCGAACCACGTGCCTCTGGCATTGTAGTTGCAGCTCCTTGCCACTAGGCCACCAGAGCTCCCCCAAGGCTGTAAATCTTTAAGAGAGGAGATTGTCCCTTATTGGTGGATTATAACTGCTAGAATTTGGTGAGCAGTGCAGTGCAACACTCTGTGGACTTTAGCAAAGCTCCTTATGTGCACAGATAGGGGAAGAAAAGTCTAGGAAAAATTGTCCATTCAGCAAGACTCCAAGGCTTGTCAGGTGTTTAGATTTTCTTTGTATTCTCTAGTATAGTGCTTTGTATATAACAGTTGTTTGAGAAATAAATAAATAAATAAATAAATAAATAAATAAATAAATCCATTTGATAATAGAAGAAGTAAAAAACATCCTGACATTTGAAGAAACTGACTTTAAAAAATATTTTTAAACTGTGATTTTAATAAAAGTTTACAGAAAAGCTGGATTTTCATCCATTCATTGTTGCAAATTTTCCTCCCTCACTTCCCCCTCCCCCATTTAACTAAAAAAAAATCATTCATTGTTGCAGTTTCCTCCTTCCCCTTCCCCAGTCCACATTGCTGTGCACCTCTTATTCTGAACTATTGTCTCATATATATATTGTCTACTCATATATTAAACAGTTCTTTCCCTTATCTGTTCTGATGAGTGTTCATTATCTATCCAGTCTTTTCCTAGTTTCCCTCCAACCCGATGTTCAGTCCTGCTTTGAGGTAAAAAAGTGAAGCTCTTATAAGAGTTACATCCCGAAAAGGAATAGGCCCATCTTCCTCAGAGAGAGAGTAATAGAGGAAGACTTGAAGAAACTGACATTTGAATGAAACAATGTATATGAAAATAAAACTTGAGGCTACTGTGATACATGAGGTTAACTTTCTTACACTTTCCTTTGTTCTCTTTCAAAGAAACATATGGAAAGGATTTCTGTGCCCTTTCAAATAATTTTATTTCAAATACTAGCATTACATATTATTTTTTTAAAATTCTGTAATAGTTCTGGATAAGAACATTTATGGCAATATTTTTACATTGTGATTTTTTAAAATTGATCAGTTAACAAAATACACAGAATAAGTCCTACAAACCCTACCTTGTAATAGAAGTTCTCTGTGTTGAACTGGCTTCCCCTTTGTTTCCTGTGTGCCTGAGGCAGAGATGGGGCCAGTGTCTGAACTTTATATAGGTTTCTGTTTCATGATTCAATTTTCTAACCATGATGAGAGCCAAATTGTTACTTTTTAATATATACCTGGTACAAATCTATCTCTTTCCCGTTTTACAAGGTTTTTGAGAAGGGGGAAGAATTGGGTAACCACTCTGTAAATCTGCTTTGCTGTAAAGAATAGATTTTTTTTTCATTCATTTGAGCAGAAACAATAAATATATACAAATTAGAGAGCAATTTTCTTTTCCAATCAACCAGATTAATATCTTTTTTGCTGTCGAGTCAGTTATGGCTTATGGTGTCCTTTTGTGTGCAGAGTGGAATTGCTTTAGAGAGATTTCAAGGCTATAGTCCTTAGAACCACATTGGTCTTCCAAGGAGCTGCTGGGTGGGTTTGAATTGTCAAATTTTGGTTAGAAATTTTTTTGTAGAGCTATGTTTCAATCAAAGAATCTTTCAACGAACTTGAAATTATTGCTATTATTGTGATCACAGGGAACTCCAGTAACCTAGTCTTTGAGGAGCTGCCTTACTAATCCAAAGTCTGCCCTTCTCGGCAGGTTTGATTCACCCTGTGATTTGATGGAGTAAAGATGGATAATATCCTACAATATGATTTACAGCCTCAGGAACCCAGTGGAGGTTCAGCTATGAGTTGGTTCTGATTTTTTAAATTTTCTTAAAAATTATTTGTGTGTGTGTGCACCATCAAATTGGATTTGACTGATACAGGATGAGATGGTCCCTTCTTCTCTAGCAGAGCTTCTGGTGGATTTGAACTGTGCACCTCTGGGATTGCAGTGCAGCTTCTTGCCACTAGGCCACTAGAGCTCACTGAATAGGTTCTGATTTAACAGCAGTGGACTCTTAAATTTTTTTAATATCACCATAATGTCATCCCTCTTAGACTAAATATGCTTTGAAGAGTGCATTCTCAATTACTGCTAGTCACTCAACATTAACTCAACACCTTGTTGTTGAATAGAAAAGTCAGACTACCTGGTTTCCACACCAATTTTTTTTTATTCTTCTTGAACAAGATATTAATGCTTTTGTGCTTCATTTTTTCTTTTTATTTTATTTCATTATTTTGTGTGTGTGTGTGTACTGTCAAATCGGATCTGACTGGTACAGGAGGAGGCTGCCCCTTTTTCTCCAACAGAGCATCTGGTGAATTTGAACCATATACCTCTGGGATTGCAATGCAGCTTTTTGCCACTAGGCCACCAGAGCTCCCGCATTTTTTTTTCTTTTTTTTTTTAAACTTTAATGAAAATTTACAGAGACTTTGAATTTCCATTCATTCATTGTTACACAGTTTCCTCTCTGCCCACCCCTTCACCCCACCCCCAGTATGCTTTTCTCTTTGAAAAGTAAAAAAAAAAAAATTCATTGTCTAGTCCACTCCATTATGCAGTTTTCATTCTGGACTTTTGTCATGACAATAATACCTAATCATATGTTCTTCCTAAACAGTTCCCTACCCCATCTGTTTCAGTGCTGTATACATTATTCATCCCCTCTTAGTTTCCCTCCAACCCTGATGTCAGTGCCACTTTACAACAGTGGCATTATGCAGTATTTGTCCTTCTGTGACTGAGATATTTCACACAGCATAATGTCCTCCAGGGTCACCCATTTTGTATAATTTTTCAGCACTTTTTCTTTTTAATCTTTGCATTATAGATAATAGTGTACCACCACTGTTAAATTGTGAAGATTAACTTTCCCTTTATCATCTTTTCACTAATAGCTGTGTAAGCCAGCTACTTCATGTCTATCTCTTTTTATTTTTAGGTAGTGAATTTAGAACGTGCCCATCCCAATCAATGAAGAGAGAGGCATGTTCTTTTCTCTGAAGACTTTTCTGTTCTTGTAGGAACTCTGAGCATCTGCATCTATAAGTATAGTCCAGTCTAGAGGCAGTCATCAAATCTCAGCAGTGACACCAACTGACAGTGTCAGACATCTCTCCCCCAGTTGAGTTCTGGTTCGCTCATCCTTAATGAACTAACAGTGCATCCAGCAGGCACTAGGCACAAACTCAGAGGTTCATACATCTTCCTGTATTTCACATTGGCAGTTTTCTTTGTTTTTTTACATCCCTGTTTACGTTTATTCCTAAGTATTTAATATTTTTTGTAGCTATTGTAAATAATAATTGTCTTATTTACTAATTTATTAGAGTTCTGGAGCCTGCATCTTTAAAAAAAATTTCCTTATCCCCCAAGTTGATCTTATGCTTATTGAAAACTGAGGATGCTTGGTTTGATGGGCCATGGGCCAAGCTTGTACATGCATTTCCGTGGCTAGCATCAAGGGTCTTCTAAATGAGACCAGGAAGGTGAGCAGGATCCCTGCCTGCTCCTTCCCACTGCAGGGGTGGGTGTAGGACATGGCTTCGATGAATGGTAAAGGGAGGACTAAGCAGGTAGAGAATTTTCATTGAAATGATGAACAGATAAAGTTTGCTGTCTGAGGATGGAGAGGGGGTAACAAGGGAAGGGTGGGACTTTCCAGGAGGAGGAGCAAGACATGGAGGCAAGAAATGCAGAGTGTGAGACGGGAAGGGGTTGGCTGTTTTGGAATATGTGAAGGGAAGTAGAAGAAAGATTTAAGTCAGTCAGGGTTTGGATGCCATGCGGAGGGATTGTTGACTGCTTCCTACTACAGGTATCTGTGTAGACCCATCATGTGTCTTTTCTGGCATGTAGAGGCCTCTAAGGGATCAGAGACTTGGGGAAAGCTACATGGCTGTGGGAATTGTGGAGCTCATGAAGAAGTCCTTTTGAAACACTGAATGTTTGATGTGAGAAAATATCGTCTTGCTTCAAGTTTCTGTACTTTTTATTCCTTTTCTAACTCCTGTGAACTTACTGGAGAGAGGTGTGTGTGTCCCTTCCTCCTTCACCCTACCTCACAGCTCACCCAGGCTTCTGTGTGTGTGGGTACATGTGTGTGTGTGTATGTGTTTGCATTTGTGGACATATGTATTTGTGCAGACCCTGTCTTACCTGTCCTCTTTCCTTCCTCCTTGGTACCACTATTCAGATATTCATAGCAGACTAGTTAAGAAACAAAACCAACCTTATGGTTAAGAAAGAGAGCTCTGGTGACTTACTAGTAACGAGTTACGCTGCCAACCCAAAGGCAATGCCTCTCTGGTGGTTCAAATCCACCAGCAGCTCCGAGGGAGAAAAAGGGAAAAAAATGGCCAGTTTCCTTCTGTGTGACTCACAGTCTCAGAAACCCAGGGAAGGGGCAGCCTTGCATATGAGTAGTTCCAACTCATTGGCAATGAGGGTGAGTTAAGAAAAAAGTACCTTTGTCAGCGGTAAGGAAAAGTACTTAAAAATGCTACCACTTCTAGGTCCTGTGGGATTCAGGTCTATCTGTTCTTTGCAAGCTGCTGGAGGACTATGATGTAGTCATATTTTGGGGGCCGTCAAGTCCAGATGACCCAGCCACTTTGCATTTTTACCCAGGGATTAGTGGTCTGTGAATTTTTGTGCTGGGAATGACTTGAAACTGGCTCCTTTGTCCCTACTTTGATCTGTAGAAAGGGAAAAATACCTCCCAGAGCAGAGAGATGGCTGAAGGAACATTGTCCCTGCTCGCCTCTGTGTGGAGTGTGTGCTGCCAGCTCTTGACTCAAACAGAACTCTCATTAAGACCCTCAGCAAGTTGGGGCCTGCCAGTAATGAGTGCTCTTGTGCTGTTGTCTACAGAAATTTCACTTCAAAACCTAAAGCTTCCAAATAATCTGGATTTGCCATTCTAATTAGGCCCTGAAGTCAGGCTTTGTGGGCAGGTTTGTGGCACCCTGTGTGCATCCCAGATCCGTGAGCCTCTTGGGAGACCCTTAAAGTGAAATTCTGTGAACACATCAAAAAAGTAAACACAAACAAAAATCTCAGTGAATCCCAAGTGCTATAAAAAGACTCAGTGTCTAATTAAAAAATTCTTTTCTCTCCTCACTTTAAGGTTGACACATTCCTGTTGCTTTGTGATATACAGTGAGGGAGGAAGGATTCACACTTTAAAGGGGATATCTCCGAATCTGGAGCTCTGGCAATGACTAGATTTTCTTGGGAGTTGTGGTTATGTGCCATCGAGTTTCCTTGGAAGCACTAGAAAAAGCATCCACCTCAGGCTGACTAGACGGAGTTGTGTGGGTCTTAGCTCCCTTGACCAACTTTGGTCCATCATTTCGACACATTGAGAGAAGTGGGAGCCAGAAGCAGAAGCTTTGAGATAGGCCTGCAGTGTGAATGGCCCAGCAGATGGCTCCTGCTGCCTGTGAAGAGAACCTTGCAAAGTAAGGAACTTCCCTGATGGTTCCAAATGAGGAGGCCTAGAAACCACGGTGGGGGAAATCTAGCTGGTTCTTGTCTGTCACTCTGTTTTAAGTGGACAGGGTTTGCAAGGCAGGTGTATTAGGGCTGCAGTAACAAATTACCACACACTTTAAAGAAATCATTCTATTGCCAGTGCTGACGGCACATAACAACAACATTGCCAGTGCCCTGGTTCCACCTCATAGGTATAGTATGAGTAGATCTGTCCCAGAAGGTTATTACAGCTGTAAACCTTTATGGAAGCCCACTGTCACATCTTTCAGCTAATCTTGTTCAGGGGCAGGAATTCAACTCCAACTGATAGTGATTCTCTGTACAACAGATCTAAACCTTGTCTGATCCCATCATTCTCACAGTCTCTGCCACCACTAAGTTCAAGATATCAACATTATTATCTTCCCCACCCCCTGCAGTCCAGCACTTAGCTTCTGTGCTACTAGGAATCCTCGGTGGCGTAAAACAACCTACATTTGTTCTCTTGCAGTTCTGAAGTTCAGAAATTTCTGTGTCAGCAAGGCCAAGTTCTAGGGCAGGCCTGAATTCCAGGGGAGGATCCTGTGGAGGAATCCTTCCTTGCCTCTTGTAGCTTCTGCAGGTACCAGAATTCCTTGATTTGTGACTGGGTAGCACCAGATTCTGCTTCTGTCTCCACATGGTCCCCTTTTTATCTATCTCATGTCTTCCTCTTTTTTCTTTTGTATAAGGATACCTGTCATTAGACTTAGGGTCTACTCTTAAAGCTTTTGAGATTTCTGAAACTTAATTACATTTGTAATTTACAATTAATTACATTTGCGAAGACTCTATTTCCAAATAAGATCACATTCACAAATATGGGAGTTTGAATGTGGAAATCTCTTTCTCAAATTCACTATTCAACCTACTACAGCAGAGAATGCTTTCTCCCTTAGAAGAAAAAGCACCAGTGACTTAAATGAGAGAGCAGAGCAGTGATGTCCTTTCAGGCCAGAGAGTGAAAGTATGAGACTTTTTATAAAACTTGTTCCCCCCGACAGTCCTGTGCTAGAACCATGATCTGGCCTTTTCCCGATGCGTTTGAAACTGCCTTTTAATACGACCTTCACTGCATTACAGTACCATACCTACTTTTGCTAGATTTGTAAGGCCTCTCAGCTAACCTCCCTGCATCCCACCATCTCATTTCTCCAGCATCTCATCTCCTCCAGTGAGTAACTCACAGTCCTGGGCCCAAATATCAGTCTTGTCTCCTGCTTTGAAATGTTATGAAACTTCGATTTACCCAGTGGAAATAAAGTTCAATATCTAGCTCTCTGCTCCTTCCTGTATCCACCGATCCACCCATCCATCACTAAGAACTACAGGGCTTTGTGAACTTCCTGGGTACAGAAATAAATACAGGAGAAAATATTAAGAAGTTCATGGGCTCTGATATGGTCAGCTTAACTGGGGCAAGTTGTATGTGATTGTCTGTGAATGAGGCAACACTGGAAGGCCACCTGTAGAAAGGATGGACACACTCTGCTAATGGTCGGCCATAATGTTTTTAAGTTCTAAACAGTAGATGCTTGAAAGAAGCCTATACCTTTTTAATATTTGGAGGAATAACAATAACGAAGCTTTTGCATCATATGGAAATACTTCAAATCAAGCTTGACTAAAATGTATTAACTCTTTGAGTCTTAGCTGCTTCTTCTGTAAATTATACACAAGATAAAAGAAGCACCATCTGCACGGGGTTGTTGAAACAACTAAATAAGAGAACATCTATCCATGGGATATAGTAAGTGCTCAGCAAATATTAGCTATGACAGTGATTGCCAAAGGCAGAGGGTACATTTTCTTGAGGATTATTGCAAGAAGATTGCTGAAAAGGGGGGGGGGGAATCCCCAACAGTTTGCTCAGCAGGAGTTCAAAAAGTCTTATAAACATGTCTGTTGAAACATGCCTCACTGTAAGTGAAAGAAATAACACCAGGATTCCAATTCAGAGAAAGAATTCTGCTGGATGGAGAGTAGCACCTTTCTTTTTGTCAGGTGTGGATTTTTGCATGTTGGGTTTTCTTAAAAGGGAGGCATTCTAGTACCTGCTCAGAGATGTGACCTGAGAACTGTCTTAAAAACACAGATCCTGGGGTTCTCTCTAAACCCCAATTGCTTCAGCATATCAGGTCAGGGCTTGAGAATCTGCATTTTAGGTAAATGTCTCCAGTAAAATTTGCTTTTGCACTGGGTTTGAGAACTTGGGTCAGAACACAGGCCCCTCTTTCTCATGGTATGGCCTGTGTCTTCCTGGAGAGCTCCAGCTGGCCCTGATACGAAGATTCTCAGAGATGTTTGGCATGGCCATGGTGTCTGATTAAGTGATGCCTCATTGGAGAACCTCTTCTTGGGCTCCTTAAGTGTAAGAGATTACTATGCAGATTTATTCATTAGAATTATCTCTTCTTCCCAGCCCTGCTCTGCTCCTTCTCCCAATGACTCAGAGTCTATACAGCACATTTATCTTTTAAGCCTGTAGTTGGTTCCAACAGGATGTTGGAAATAATGAGCAAAAACCTGTGTTTTGGCCTGATAGTGAATTCTTGTTCTTAAAATCCTTCTTTACCAAAGAACCTGATTCTGAGCTCCAATCTGCCTGACTACTCTCCTTGATCAAGAGGAAGGGGACAGATTGTGCTAGGGGTTTATGATTAGGACTTGAAACCCTTTGACTATTAAGTACTTGAAAATTGACTAACTGTATTGAAATGGCTGTGAGCGTGAAATACATCCCAGAGTTTGAAGACTTAGTACTAAAAAAAGGCTCTGGTGGCCTAGTGGTAAGAATTTGTTGCAACCAAACCAAACACATGCAGTTAGAATCCACCAGATGCTCTATGGGAGAAAGATTGACAGTATTATCCCATGTGATTTCCAGGCTCCAAAAACTCACTGGAGGGTCAGCTATGAGTTGGTTCTAACTTGATGACACATGACAAAAGCAGTGCTTCCCCCCCATTAAATTTTTTAAAAATTAATTTTAAAGGAAGTTTACAGAGACTTGGGGTTTCCAGTCATTCATTGTTACACTTTTCTCCCTACCCACCCTCTCTCCCCAATTCACTCCTCTCCTTGAAAAGAAAGAAAACCTCTTTCATTGTTATGCAGTCCCTCCCCCTCAAGACCACTCCACTGTGTAGCCTTCACTCTGGACTTTTGTAATGACAAGAATACCCATTCCTATATCCCTTTTACACAGTTCTCTCCCTCATCTGTTTCAATGCAGTATACATCATTCCTCCCCTCCTTTTCTGTCTTACCTCAACCCTGATGTCAGTCCTGTTTCATAACAGTGACCCTATGCAATATTTGTACTTCCAGTGTCATTCATTTTTCATAATATTTCATGAGTTCCTTGTTTTTCAGTGCTGCATAGTATTCCATCGTGTGACTATACCAGAGCTTCTCAATCAACTCATTTGTTGATGGGCACTTGGGTTGTTTCCAGCTCTTTGCTATTGTGAACAAAGCCACAATAAACATGGGTGTGCATATATTTGCTTGGGTGGCAGTTATGGTTTCTTTAGGGTATATTTACAGCAGTGGAATTGCTGGGTCAAATGGTATTTCTATTTGCAACTTTTTGAGAAAGCACCATACAGCCTTTCATAGTGGTTGCACCATTTTACACTCCCACCAACAGTGAATAAGGGTTCCAGTTTCTCCACAACTTCGCCAGCATTTAATATTTGCTGTTCTGCTAAATTTTGCTCTTCTTACTGGGGTGAGATGATATCTCATAGTTGTTTTGATTTGCATCTCTCTTAGAGCTGGGGATTTTGAGCATTTCCTCATGTGTTTGCTCATCATCTGAATGTCTTCTTTGGTGAAGTGTAACAACAGTGCTTTTTAAAAAAAGTAAAATGGCCTAACCATAATTTTTAAACAGATTGCCTGTTGAAGTGATAATATTTTGGCTGTATTTGTATCAATAAAGATATTAAAATCAGTATTATTTTAATGATCCTATGAGGAGTAATTATGTCAGTTTGAGGACTAAGGTGTGTTTGATTCAGGCCATAGTCTTTCCAATTACTTGCTATGCATCTGAGAGCTAGACAGTGAAGAAGGATGACAGAAGAAGAATTCATGCCTTTAAGCTGTTTTGGAGAACAGCACTGAACATCCCATGGATAACCAAGAGAACAAACATGTCTTGGAGAAGGTGCAGGTGGAGTGCTTTCTGGAGGCAAGAATTATGAGGCTTCACCTCACCTACTTTGGGCATGTTGCCAGGAGGGGCTATTTCTTGGAGAAGGACACGATGCTGGGAATGGTGGAGGGTTGGTGAAGGAGAAGACCCTCAACCAGGTGGATTGACACGGTGACTGCTGCAGTGGCTCTTATGTGTCAGGAAGTATGAGGCTGGTGCAGGAGAGAACAAGGCTCCGATCTTTTGTTCACAGGGTAACTATATGTTGCATCCAACTCGATGGCACCCAACAACAAAGAGAAAACGAATCTGTCTTGAATGAAGAACAGCCAGGGCTATCGCAGGAGGCAAAGATGATGAAACTTAGCCTCACATACGCTGGATATTTTATCAAGAGGAACCAATCCTTGGAAAAGGACATCATTTTTGCAAAAGTCGTGTGAAGAAGATCCTCAGTGAGATGAATTGACATGGTGATTGCACTGCGGAGATTATAAGGATGGACAAGATCAGGCAGGGTTTTGATTAATTGTATGTAGAGTCACTGTGAACTGGTATTGAGTCAATGAGTAGCACATAACAACAACTAGAAAAATCTACATATGTGACTTGCATTATATTTTTATCAGACATAGTTGCTTTAGATTTCATGTCAGCCTTGAGTGTCTCTTTAGAAACTTTACAGTGGTTATTCTGTTTACAAATGCAAAGGTCAGTTTTAGATATGAAATGGACATCCCAAACAGTTGTTCTGAATAATTTAATTTTACCTTGAGTCTTTGCAGTGATAATTCACAGGTGCTGCTGTTTTTGATGTGAGAATTTTATGAAATTTTGTCTAAAAGACATTTTGTGGCTTATCTACTATTTTACAAGATAGTTTTCTAACAACTCTGGGAGGGGCAAGGAAAAAAATTGCTTAAGTGGAGAAATTGCTTTGCTCAGATTGAATTTTTATTGCAGAGCTGCAAAGCTCAGAAGACAGCAGTGGACATAGAAATTCATTTTTACACTATGGGCTTGGGATCAAATGGCTATGAAATACCAATGAAGACCTCGCTCACCCATCTGCTGCATCATTTTGCTTCTCTTTGACCCTTCCTTTCTCCCTCTCTTCCCCTGATGTTTTCGGATTATTGTGTGTGAGACTCAACCAGAAACACACACAGCAAGGCAGAGAAAAGCATATCTAGCTACTAAACAATAATCAAATCAAGTGGTTCTGGTCACTGCATTTTCCTCATAAATTCTTGGGAATTTAAATCAGTTTATTAATTTTTAATGGAAAAGCGAATAGCCCTCGTGGTAAGTTTTTTTTTTCTCCATTAAAATTTTTTTTGTTGATTCATGTTGTTGTTATGTGCAGCCAAGTCACTTGCAACTCCTAGTGACACTGTGTATATCAGCTCTGAAACCTGCCCTGTCCTGAGCCAGTCTCACTGACTCTGACACACCAATCCCCATTATCCCAGTTACTGTGTCAATCCATCTCATCAGAGGTCTTCCTCCTGTACTGTCCCTCACTCTTCCAAGCATGATATCCTTTTCCAAGGATTGGTCTCTCCTGGCCATGTCTCAAAGTATGTGAGTCAGAGCTTTAAAATCCTAGCCTTCATGGAGAAACTTGGTTTAACCCTCTTCAAGACAAAGCTATTTGTTTCCTTGATGGTTCCTGGTATGTTCAAGACTCTTCTCCAGCTCCACAACTCAAAAGCATCAATTCTTCTTCTGTCATTCTTAGATATTGTGCAGCAAGTAATTGTGAAGATCATGGCATGGATCAGGTGCACCTTAGCCTCTAGACTGACATCATTGCTTTTTGGTACTCTGGAGAGGTTCCTGACAGCAGATTTACCTAATGCAATTCCTCTTTTTGATTTTCTGACTGCTGGTGTTAGGAGTGTTGATTGTGGAGCTGAGGAAGCTGTAACTAACTGTTAACAACCTCAATCTCTTCTCCATCTATCATGAAGCTGCCAATTGGCCCAGTAGTGCGAATCCTTGTCTTCTTGATGTTGGTCTTCAATCCATATTGAAGATTATGGTCCTTGACCTTTTGCAGTAAGTGCTTCAGGTCCTCCTCAGTTTCGGCAAGCAAGATTGTGTCATCTGCATAATGTAGGTTGTTGATGAGTCTTCCTCCAATCCTGATACCTTTTAATCTACATGCAGAACAGATCATTTGGGAGGCTGGGCTCGATGAGGAGGAATGTGTTGAGATATCCACCAAAATATATACCGTTTCAACTATTTTATACATACACAATTTTGTGACAGTTATTACATTATTCAAATTGTGTACTCATTGTTGTTGTGTACCATCAAGTCAGAACTGACACATGGCTGACCCTCCAGCAGATTTTCAGAGGCAGTAAATTGCACAAGAAGAGCTTGCCCATCTTTCTTCAACAGAGCAAGAATAGAACCGTGTTCCATTGTGTTGGCAATACAGTTCTTTTCCACCCAGCCACCAGAGTTCCCTAAGGCCATACTAACATTCTGTGTACCCATACATCCTCCTTTTCACTGCCCTCTTAAGATTGCTATCTGCCTTAATATTTTAAAAGATAGAATACTGTTTATTTTGTTGTTGAGAATATACACAGCAAGTCATGTGCCATTCAACAATTTTTACATACTCTGCTGCAGGAGGTCAAGGGAGAAAGATGGGAAATCTCCCATGCAATTTATAGCGTCTATAAATTGACTGGAGAGTAAACTATGAGTCAGTTACAACTTGATGGTGGTGATGATGATGATAATAATAAAAAAAATAATTTTATTTGTGAGAGAAATACCTTAGAACACAGTAGTTGTTAGAATGGAGCTATTGGGGACTACTTGTCAACACTGTGTGAACATTTTGTTAACTCCATCAGGAATAGGTATTGAGTGCTTTCTATGTTCCAGGTGTGTTCTAAAACCTAGGACACAGAAACTAACCAAGCAGCAAAACTCTCTTTTGTAGAGCAAATTTTAGATTCAGGAGAACATGTCAGTCATGCGTACAGAGTGTCATATGGTAGAAAGTGCCTTAGGGAAGATGGATCAGGATACAGGGAGCAGGGAGTGCAGGTGGAAGGGTGCTCCTGGAAATTCTGGTCTGGGAAACCCCAACTGATAGAACAGAAATACAAACGAGCAGGCCAGGTGGTTACTGTGGGGAGAGCACTCCAAGCACAGGAAATAGTAAGTGCAAGGGCAACCAGGATGTGGGAATAGGCTTTGTGTATTTGAACAGCAATAAGAAAGTCACAGGGGCTTGAATGGGGTGAGTATGGGGCTGGTGGGAAGAAATGGGAGTGTGTATATCTCTCTGTGAGGTGGGGGCATTATAAGGCCTTTGCTTTGAATAAGATGAGAATCCATTAGAGAGGCTTTGCAAGAGCAGAGTGAAGTAACCCAAACACATATTAATGTGCTCTCCAGCTTCTCTGTTGTGATAACTGCTGGGGATAGAGACCAGAACAGAAGCAGGGGGCTTGCAATGAGGATGCTGTGGTAGTATATTGGGTCAAGGTGGAGAGAAAGTTGTAAAGTTTAAACACAGGTTGAATTAAAGATGTATTTAATAATTCTAATTATCTCTACAGTTGCAATTTTGACATACTCAGTTTCTTTTAAAGGGGTATCACTGCTTAAAGAAAACCCCAGCAAACACAAAAGCAAGACTCAATCTAAGTTTCATTCCTAGTTCACCTATCTTTTTACTTTGTTACCTTGGACAAGTTACACAAGCTCGTAGGATTCATATCCTCATATATAAAAAGTTAATAAATAATAGCTTTCTGAAAGCATAGTGTGAGAATTGTATTATGAGATAATACTTATAAAAGTCTTTAACAGGAAGTGAAGGAAGCATGTGCTTGGCTCACAGTAAGTTCTGTAAATATTAACTACTATTGTCATCACTTCTACTTCTAGAGATTCTATGAGTCAGTGGTTTTAAATGAAAAGATTCCCAGGATGGAAGAAGGGAAAATTGAATCATGTTCTCCTGTGGTGCATGTCTCTATGAACTATATTGTTTAGAAATGTCATAGAAACCATCTTATTTTTCATAGAAAAATAGTCATGGAATTGAGACTTTTCAATTTTTATGAAATTGATTTTAGTCATAGTGAGTAAGTATTACAGTGCATATGGATGACAGAAGAAAAATGGATGCTTTTGAACTGTGATGTTGGAGAAGAGTACTGAATATCCCATTGATTGCCAGAAGAACAACTATGTCTTGGAGAAGGTGCAGCTCCTTGGAGACAAAGCTGAGAAAGCTTCATATCACATGTTTTGGGCATGTTGCCACTTGGAGAGGGACATTATGCTTGGAAAGTTGGAGGGACAGGAAAGGGGAGGAAGACCCTAAACCAGTGCAATGACACTGTGACTGCAGCAGTGAGCTTGAGTGTGTCAGAGATTGCGAGGTTGACACAGCATAGGATAGGATTCAGATCTGTTGTTCATAGGGTCACCATGCATGGTACTTGACTCAACAGCATCAAATAACAATGATAACATAATGAACAGATTCTGAGTCATAGTCGATAGGAAAATGGAAGTGCTTTATAGGATTTCCTCTCTATGGGAGCAGATCTCTGGGTCTTTTCTCCTGTGGAATAATGACTGATGAGTTTGAACTGGTAACCTTTAAATTAGCATTTAACCATTATGCCACAAATAATAATTTGTTATTCAACAAATCAAGAAAAACTAAACTTCTTGTTATCAAATTGATCCCAACTCAGAGCAACTCTATCCACTCAATAGAGCTGCTCAAAGATGGACCATTAGGAGTGTCCAAATTAGATGACCATTTTTCAGGGATGATGTAAAAGTATGAATCTTCAAAACGTATTAGTATTTATCATGAATGAGAGAAGGGAGGGGTCATTATTTAGGGGGCACTGAAAATCTGTTAAAAGTAATGAAATAATTTGAAGACGGATAGTGGCAACCATTATACAACAAGGTGATCATCATCGACACCACTGAATTCTCTACGGTTAAATGGTTGATTTAACAAATTTGTACATAATTTTTTTTTAAAACCACAATAAAAAAAGGGAAAAAAAGTATGGGTCTTGGCCTTTGAAGATTGCTTCCAGCTCTGAGGTTGTTGAGCTTTTGTTTAGTCATCAACTTTTGATTCAGCTGGGTAAGATAGCTGTAGGGAGGGTTGTCAGATCCCCAGACTGCCCTGGACCCTTTTTAAAAAAGGCAGTTGGTAACTTTAGGGGTTTGTTGCCCCATTCATCCAGGTGAGGATACTCACTTTGACATTGTTGTCAGGTGTCATTGAGATAACGTCAACTCATAGCAACTCTCGGAAGAAGAGCCCTGAGCCTTGTCCTATCCTACATGATCCTCACAGGCTCGGATGTGCTGTCATCTTGTTGAGTGTCTTCCTCTCTTTCTCTGACTGTTCACCTTTCCTAGCATGGTGTCTTTTTCCAGGTACCTGCCCTTTCTGACATGGCTAAAGTATCTGTGTGGAAGTTTCACCTTCTTTCCTCTAAAGAGCACACTGGTTGCACTTCCTCCAAGACAGACATGTTTGCTCTTTAGGAATTGCATTAGTTATTCCGTACTGTTTTGCAATTCAAAGCCATCTACTCTTCTTTGGTCTTCCTTATTTATTGTCCAACTTTCAGATGCATAAGAAATAAGTGAAAAGGTCATGGCTTGGATCAGGTGTACCTTAGTCTTTTAAACTGACATCCTTACTCTTTAGCACTTTAGTGAGGTCTTTGATAGCATATTTTCCCAAGACAGCAAATCTTTTTATATCTTGATTGCTGTTACCATGAGTGTGGATTGTTTATTCAAGTAAAATAATTGACAACTTCAGTCTTTTTAACATCTATCATAATGTTGCCTGTTGGTGCAGTGTTGAGGAATTTTGTATTTTTGATGTTGAGATGTAATCCATGCTGAAGGTTGTAGACTTTGATGTTCTGCAGCAAGTGTTTTTAAGTTTTCTTCACTTTGAGCAAGCAGTCTTATGTATCGGTAGAATTCAGGTTTTTACATTAGTTCTAATATTTTACCTCTCTTTAAACATCTATGTAGGTGTTTCTTGGAGGCAAGCTGTAGGGTTGTGCTGGAGAGAGATGTTACTCCTCCATGTACTCATCATATATCCAGTGAGTAGAGGACACATAGAGGTAGGTGGTACAATTGACCTAAACTCAGCTCTGGGGATGTACTATATTGAGGTGACTTCAGGTACCAAATAGCTCATGAAGACATAGCTATGTCTCAGTGAATCAGCTAGTCATGGAGTAGCCCTACCCGGTTTTAAAATCTGGTCTCCAATCACCTGACCTTCGTTTGCTATCCCTTGCCTATGGGAAGTGAGAAAGCAAATCTCGTTTATTGGCTTCATTTGTATTTTAAATGAACCATTTCCATATAATTTCTTGGTACAAAGAAGTTCAGTAAAGGCAACCAGGACCAAAAAAAGGAGAAGGACAAGATACACAATTGCAGTTCCTGGAATTAAGTCTGATATTTGCAAACATTTCATCTCCCCAGGAAAAACAAGAATTTCCTATGAGAAATGTATTTTTTATTCCTAAAACACCCACTGTTTTTTCGTGGTGTACAGATAAATTGCAAATTGGAAAATGGTAATGGCCTTTTCTCACGTCTCTTCCTCATTGTTATTCTGTTTTCAGCCTTCACTGTGGATGTTAGCTCACCACAGGAGGAAGGTGACTGGTTCCTGATCCAAAAATTGTGATGTATGGTCTGATGAAGGATTCTTTCACTCACACACACACACACACACACACACACTTCCAGTGACATATTTAACCAATTTCATTTATTAAAAAGAACAAATTTGTAAGGAGAAAAATGAAGGCAAAAAATGGGGGTCGCTATCCTGGAAAATCTAGAATGTAGGTTTGCAGTAAATATAGGTCAGTGAATGTTTCAGTGAAAAATGAGCAAAGGGGAAGTGGCTTGTTAGGGCAGAAACAGAACATGATAAGTAGAGAAAGGAGTACTATGGTGTTAGATCCCACAAAGCACAAAGGACACTCCGCTTGCAAAAGAGCCTAAAAGTGGACCAAGCCACATCCCTTTCCTCTTCCTCTGGGTTAACACACCAGGTAGGGGCACAAAGGACACCTAGTTAATTCTTTCCAGCTCAGTCTTCAAAAGAATATCAGTAAGTATTTGTATCCTACATCCTTCTACAGAATAGTCACGAAGAGTAGATACAATGATAAAACTAAGAGTGATTTGAGATCAGATTCTAAATACTCAGGTATTGACAGTGACAATAATGCTTTATTTTGTTGTTTGTTGTGTACCATCGAGTCTGAACTGACCCGTAGCTAACCCTCCAGCAGGTTTTTAGAGGCAGTTAATTGCATGGGAGGAGACTGCCCATCCTTCCACGGAGCAGCTGGTGGTTTTGAACTGTATGCTTTCAGAATAGGTTTTCTAGATTTTACTGTTAGAGAAGAAAACCATCCTTTGCATTAAAAGGAAGTAATAGTTTTCCTTCTGAGTGGTTCTAATTTGCCAGTTGCTCTGAGGGAGAAAGGTGAGTGTGGTCCTGTTAAGACCGCCAGTGGGGCTATCACAAAGTGTTGGAATCAGGTTATCAAGTTGTTTTTTAATTAAGTGCTTCCTAGTTTTCTCCTTTAAGTTTAACTTATTATATAAGGACTAGTTAGGGTGTGGAGAACAAGGTCCTCTTCAACTTTCTTCCTTATTAATTCTTCCACATCCTGCAACTCTCAGCCTGGTCTCCACAAGCTGGGCCAATGTGCTCATTTTAGGTGACCATATTTGATGGCCACGCGTCATTCCTTTGTAGTACTTGACCACAGATGTTCATTTACATCTACTGTGGGTTTATTTTAAAATGCTTTTTTTCTCCACTAAACTATAAACTTCATGAGGCCAGAGCTGTATCACCCCCTAGTGCCTCCTATAACCCAGACATACTCACTGTGAAACTCACTACTGTTGAGTCAATTTCAACTCACAGCGACCACGTAGGACAGAGCAGGTCTGCTCCATCGCATTTCCAAGGCTGGAGATCTTGATGGAAGCTGATTGTCACACCTTTCTCACACGGCTGCTATGCTCGAACACTGATCCTTTGGTTAGCAGCCAAGTACTTTAACCACTGCTCCAGCATGGCTCCTTGGCACACTGTGAGCCGTCAGTAAATATTTGTTGAACAGATGAATGAAGGGAAAATCAGCCAAGGATTTTAATGTGCCTGAGTTTTGTAGAGCCAGCACCGAAAATTCAAGGTCCTTTCAAGGGTGCAAACAGCCTCTCTTCTAGAAAACTGCT
Source organism: Elephantulus edwardii (assembly GCF_000299155.1). NCBI lineage: Eukaryota > Metazoa > Chordata > Mammalia > Macroscelidea > Macroscelididae > Elephantulus > Elephantulus edwardii. The sequence goes on from NW_006399859.1 coordinate 7,834,695, forward strand.
TGGGGCATCTCCAAGAGACTTAATAAAAAGATATATAACAGTAACTCCAAGCTATTATGTGCTTGCCATAAACCCAGTCATCTACTGCACATGTACATGTTGCCTCTGGCCCTCACCAGTGAGAGAAACTGAGGCTTGGGGAGGGACACACTTGCCAAAGGTCGCATTCCTGGGAAGGCTCGGCGTGGAGTACTGTTGGGTTCCAGTGCGCATGCTCTTTTCTCTGTGCCTGCTGTGTGTGAGCCTGAGCCACAAGTGTCGGTGTGAGTTATGGACTCTTATCTCTTGGCAATTAGAGCAGCTCAGTGAGGGTATTTCTGGCACAGGCTGTTGCTGTTTTCTGACAGCTGCTGCATTCCAGTCTCTCTGAGCTTGGGAAGAGAAAGCCCACACCTGGGGTTGGCAAAGAACTCATTTTCCTTGGTCTTTGCACACACTGAATGTGTTTATTGATCTTGTCACGCTGTCTCCTGAAGTGCAGGTGCATTAAAGTTGAATGTTATTTTCATAAAAGCCACTGGGGGGGAAGGGAAAAGAGACACAGTTTGAGTGGCTCAAAGAATAATTGGATTTGCTCAATGATTGGGAGAGGGGAGGCGGGAAATGGCATAGCATTCTTGATGGTACTTTTGAGTCTGAGATTGTTAGGCATGTATTTTTAAATACTTTGTGTCTGTCATAGTTCTTTTAACATAGACTTAATTTTTAGGATGGGATTCATTATGGAAACTCTCCAGCATTGTTGCAAATCGGATGTTTTGGTAGCTCAGTGTTGCCACCTACTGTAAAATGCATGGCTTTTCAATCTTCAAAGAATTAGAAAGCAATAAAACACATCTCAGGCTGCAAGTAGCCATAATTTGATCCATCTGTTGTTCTGCCACAAAGTTGCAAGGCCTCAGAGTGGGCGTTATAAACATGTCATCACTGCAAACTCTCAAAGTGCCAAGATACTGGTTCCAGTGACTTTTGGTGATAACAAACACCAGACCTCTCCCTGCCCCCGAAAAATAGTACTTTTCCTTTGCTCCCTTAAGGGTAAGCTTCAAAACCATTTGTTGTCTGTGCGTGGGGAATCTAACTGTTCCATTTGTAGTAGTTTCTATTAGAGTCTAGGAAGTAGTCAATTTGGGTGATGTTTATAAATGTGATGAGCTCTGTGCTTTCTTGTCTTTGGTCTACTAGTCTTAGTAAGGATTTTGACTTCTGGAAGTTATTTAAATAGGAGCCTCATAATTTTAGAGAGTTCTGGTGGCCTAGTGGCTAGAAGCTGTGCTGTAATCCTAAAGGCATATGGTTTGAGGCCACCAGCTGCTCTGCAGGAGAAGGATGGGCAATCTCCTCCTGTGCGATTAACTGCCTCTGAAAACCCACCGGAGGGTCAGCAATGGGTCGGCTCCAACCCAACAGAAAACAACAACAACAATAATTCTTATATCTCCAAAATTGTGTTCCCAGGCTAACGTCTATTTAATAATGTTCTGTATTTAGTAGTACACCAGACAGCAGCAGTGTGCCGTTGACATGCTGCCTCCCACACCACCAAGGGATCAACAGTCTAGTTTTGTGATTAGATTTAGATTGGGTGTTTTTTTTTTTCTGATTTCCCTGCAGTGGCTTTGACAGCTCCTTCAGAAGAGGCGGTAGCATTGTTTTTGAACTGGTGTCCTCTTTTTCCTGGTTTGAATGGTAAAAGCCACAAAATCACACAGACATGTAGTACATGACATTTTGCCCATTTCCTCTAGAAATTATTAGGTAAGGATAGAAATATATGAAGAGTTGTGTTACTAAGCATAGCTTTTGCCTTTTTTTTTTCTACATAAAAAGATCATTTTCAACATTTTGTACATATTAATTAGGACATTTCCTTACCCTTGGCTCCTATCAGTGTCTACAATAAACAACCCTTATTAATTGCATGGACCTGAAAACTTAGTAATATCCAGGAATGTCATGACTGTGTACTGTTTATTTATTTCTTTTTCTTGTTTCTCAGTGGAGTTGAGGTAGTTTATGGGAAAGGTATAAAATATGGATAAAAAATTAAAGTAGTCAGGACTAGAGAGAGTATAAATTATATTAGAAGATTAAACCTAAGGAGACAAGGGGGATGAGAACAGCCTGGTGCTATTTCTGTTCAGCTTAAAAGCTGTTTCATTGGACAAGTTGATAGAACCACCTTTTTATTTTTTTTAAACAACTTGGAAGCTGTCCTCAGTTTTGGAAAGCTCTATGTAAACATGAGCTGCTTTATGTTCCTGACATTTTAGCTGAACTTTAAAATTTGTTTCCCCCGCCCCCTTCTTTTTCTCTTCCAACCTCTATCTGACCTCCAGCCCACACCCATTTCCTCTGAGCCAAGCAGGTGTCAGTAATGAAGGTATTTTATCAAGCAAGGTTGGAATTTTTCTGAAAGTGCTGTAATCTAGACACCAGCCGGGTATTTGGGAAGCCTGAATGTGGGAGGTTTGTTTTGGAAATCCTTTCATCATCATCGACTCAGGCCCTTGTGAGCAGTTCCAGGGCCTCACACCCGGATGGTCTCTGCTGATAGGAAAACAAAAAAAAGGAGCGTTGAAGTGGGAAATGGGTGCAAAAGTCCTCTTCTCACAGGATGCCTGATAACCTTCCTTCTGCAGCTTCTATTTTCAACCTTTCCCCCTGGACCAGAGTACTTTGTGCTACCTTCTTGGGACTGGGTGTCGTGGAGGTCATCCTGGAAGAATGTGGCTATGATGGACTCCCAGAAAGAGGGTTCAGTGGATGAGGCTGGGCAGAAGGTAGTGGTAGACCAGAAGGTAGGCTGGACAAGATGCTTTTGGCTTGGAACAGTAGAACTCTTCCAATTGTCTTCCTGTGCTGAGATGTGGTTTTGCCTTTGCTGTTACAACTAATCAGAGGCCCTCAGGGACAGCCATGCCCTACTCACCCAGTGGGAGTCTCAGGATAATGAGGATAATCTGTAGCCCTGATCTCTCCCTTGAGTTGTTGTTTGTTTTAGAGTCAGAACCCATCCTGTAGCAGGTTTTCGGAGACTAAATCACACAGGAGGAGATTGCACATCCTGCTCCTCTAGAGTATCTGGTGGGTTCAAACCATGTTCCTTTGGGATTGCTGTGCAGATTCTTACCACTAGACTGTCAGAGCTCCATAGAGACTCCTGTAGCTCACTGCCTTCTGTGACCTTGCCACTTGAATGTCATAAAGTGTCCAAAACAGTGTTCTTTGCAAATTTTAGTATCTTTCCTCCCTTTTAAGGAACCGTGGTGAGGCAATGGTTAAATTCTGGGTTTCTAAATAAACGAGATGGTAGTTTGAATTCACCTGACAATTCTGCAGAAGAAAGGCCTGGCGATCTGCTTCTATGAAGATTACAGCTGTGAAAACTTAATGGTGCCGCTTTTCATCCAATTGGGAAGGATGCCGATGTTGAAGAAAAATTACCACATGGTCAAGTGTCTTGGCAAAACTTCAGATGGAAGGCCTTCTGGCCAAGCACTTGCAAAGTTAAATTGCTGGGGCATCTGTTCTGTCCCTGGGGGTTGCAGCTTTCTCTAAGTTTGTGGAAACTGAACCAAGAAAGGAGGCACATGCAGATTTCTCCAGATATTATGATTCCATGAAGGAATGGAGAAGATGAGGATAGCAAGTGTCTTTCTTTCAGAGTGCAATGTGATTTGGGAATGTGAAGGATTTCTTTGGATTGTACTCCATGAAAGTTGTCACTGACCCATAGTTCCTGAACTATGAAACAGTAATATGGACTGAAAAATACTTTCTTTTGGTAAATAAACAATTAACAAATTAAAAAGCACAGGACACCTCCTCCCCCAAATAACCCCCCTTCCCAACTGTGGTATAGTTCTGCTCCATCACATGGGGTCATTATGAATCGACCCATTTGCACCTGACACAAACCTTCCTTTGATTTCTTTTCTGTTCTCCAGGCTTTATTCATGCGAGGAATTTGTACTGCTATGCACTCAGTTGCTCAAACCAAACACCTGAAAATCATCTGAGTTTCTCTTTCCTTCATTTTTTCCATGCAACTCATCAGTAAGTCCTATTGGCTCTGCTGCCGGTGCATTTTGCAAAGGTGAATTCCTCTCAGCATCTTTACAGTTACCACTGTCGTCTTTTTCCTGCATGACTGCTGCAGCCTCCTAACCTTATCTTTCTACATTTCCCCACTTTATTCAAAGACACTGGAGTGGCATCTGCAGTCAGACTGCCTTGGCTTGCATTGTTGTTGTTGTTAAGTGCCGTATAGTCATAGATGACCCATAGTGACCCTAGGAATGAAAGTCTTGAAGACAAAACTCTCATCTTTTCTCCAAGTTCATAGAGTTTCCAGAGGCAAGATTTTTTGGTAGTGGATGCCACTTCTGCTTTCAAGTTTGCTTTATTTGGGAGATTCCAAAAATCAGGCCCCAGGCCCAAAAACCTTTATAAATATGAGGCCAAATCCAATTAGCTCACACCCTGTTGCAAGCAAAAGCCACACCCTAGTTTCAACCCCAAACCAGAAAACACACCTTTGCCGAATCTGGACATTCTACTCACCTTCCCAGGCTAGAAATAGCCCCAGGCTGGTGGCCAAAAGCCTTTTTATATATGAGGCAAATCCAATCAGTTTCCAACCTGTTGCAAGCAAGAACAACACCCTAGTCTCAACCCCAAACCAGAAATCACACCTTTGCTGAATCCCACCATTCCACTTATCTTTCCAGTCTAGAAATAGCCCCAGACTGGTGGCCAAAAGCCTTTTAAAATATGAGGCCAATCCAATCAGCTCACACCCTGTTTCAAACAAAGCCACACGCTAGTCTCAACTGCAAACTAGAAAACACACCTTTGCTGAATCCAGCCATTCCCCTCATCTTCCCAGCCTGGAAATAGCCTCAAACTGGCAGATAAAAGCCTTTCTAAATATGAGGCCAAATCCAATCAGCTCACACCCTGTCGCAAGCAAGAGCAACACCCTAGTCTCAACCCCAAACTAGAAAACACACCTTCACTGAATCTGGCCATTGGTTTGCACACTGGATTCTTTATGGAACTTGCTCACTGCAGTCAGTAAATAATCTCTCTGCACCTGGGTTTTGTGTGTGTAGGATGGGGATAATCATAGAACATCAAAAAGTTTTCATGAGGATTAAAAGCGATCATGCATGTAAAACTCTTAGTACAGTTACAGAGCATATAGTAAAGAGCTAATTAAATATTGAATTTTCATAATTATCCCTAACCTCGGGCCGTTCTTTATATAGCAGCTAGAGAAGTATTTAAAAAGCAAACTACATCATTACTCTCCTGTCTTTAAACCTTGAAAACTTCCTCTTGTATTTGGAAGATAACCCAGCTTCCAGTCAGGTGTTGGCACTTGTCGTAGACTCACAATTGACTGATGACGACCCTTGTGTGTCTGCATAAACTGTGCTTTATGGGGTTTTCAGTGGCTGATTTTTCTGAAGTAAATCACCAGACGTTTCTTCCACCGTGCCTCTGGGTGGTCTCCAGCTCCCTTCTTCTGGCTAGTGGGTGAGGTTGTTAACTTTCTGCATGGCCTTTTCACTGGGCATTTACAACTCCCCTTTGGGCTCAGCTGCCTGCCTTCCCAGCCCTCTCTGTGGTGACTGAGTTTCTTCCTCACTATCCCTCTCCCTTCACAAGAACACACTTAGTTTATTGCCACCAGTCCTAAGTCTCAAGTCTCAAATGGCCATTCTGAAGATCTTAGCTTAAATGGCACCCCCTGGAAAGATCTTTCCTGACCAATATTCCAGCTCTCCCACAATAATATATTGCTTTCTTCATAAACCCCAGAACCAAACCTCTTCCAACTCACATCATTATCTGAAATGACATGTTTGCTTACTTATTTATTATCTATATTTCTGCTCTCTTTTGTCGCCACTCTCTCAGGCTTACACTGCCTGGCATGTAGAAAGCGCTAGTAAATATCAATGAAATGACTGATACTCCATCCATTGTCACTGAGTCAATTCTTACTTATGACTCTTATTCTTACTTACAGTGACTCTTTGGGACAGAGAAGCACTGCACCAGAGGTTTTCTAGAACTTTAGCTTTTACAGAGGCAGATGACCGCTTTCTCCCATGGAGTAGCGTATGGTCCAAACCACTAACCTTTGAGTTAACAGCTGAGCACTTAACCACTGTGTTTCTAAAAAAAGGATAAAAATCCCTCTATTTCCTGCTGTCACGTTGGTTCCAACTCACAGTGATTCTCTGTCCTATGTGCACAGCTGTAAACTGAAATAGGAAAAGACTGCCCATCTTTCTTCTGTGGAGCTGCTGGATGATCTGGACCATCAGAGATGCCTGCCCTTTGAGTTGGTAGCACAGTGCTCTGTAGACTATGCTGCCAGAGTTTCCTAAATGAATGATTGTTGTTATGTGCCATCCAGTCACCTGTGACTCAGAGCAACTGATTAACAGTGGCTCTGAACCTTTCCCTATCCTGAGCCAATTTTACCAACTCCAACAAACTCGACCCATTACCACAGTCACTGACTCTGTCAATGCATCGCAGCCAGGGTCCTCCTTCCTCTCTTGCACTGACCTCCCACCCTTCCAAGTATGATGTCCTTCTCCAAGGACTGGCCCATCCTAACAATATACGCTAAGTGTGTGAAGCAGAGATTCAAATTCCTTGTATCCAAAGATTAACCTGATTTTACTTTCTTCAGGACAGACCTGTTTGTTCATTTGACATATGTTAAATATTCTTCTCCACCCACAATGTTCCTTTTCAGCAGGAAGTAGCTAAGAGAATACGCCATCCCCTTTTCCTTATGAATCAGGGTGAAGTCTCTCTCAGGGAGGAGTGATAGGGAATGGCAAAGGGCACACTGACAAAGGAGATTAATCAGAACTGGCTTTGACAAGCACTGTGGCAATTGGACAATTAAAACAGACATTTGGGGGAGGGGGAAGAAGAACGAACTGGGGAGGAGGGTAGAGAAAACAGTGCAACAATGAATGAATGAGAACCCAAAATCTCTGTAAATGTTCATTAAAGCTAATAAAATTTTTTTAAAAAAAGAACTCTAAAAAAAATATTCTCCAGCACCACAACTCAAAACATCTATTCTTGGTACCAGCAGTCAGAAAATCAAAAGATGAGTTGCAATGGGGAAAATACAATGCCAGAGACCTCTCTGGAGTGCTAAAGAGCAATAATGTTAGTCTAAAAACTATGGTGCGCCCGATCCAAATGAATGGTCACCACCATGTATTTAGTACTTAATTCTGGCTGCTAGCTGAAAGGTCAGTAATGAACCCAAATTTAAACTTGAGTTTCTCTGAGTCTATGGAGAACTTAGGTGATAACACTGGTGAGTTGAGACTTTGTACCTGGGTTATTAGTACAAGACAAACCTGGATAGGTGTCAACAGCACATTGTCGTAATCTTCTTTAAAGTTAATAATTTTAGAGTATTTGGTTGGTGCTGCCTTGTATTTTCTGTTTTTGTCATTCTCTGTAATGCCCTGGTTTTGTTGTAACTTTGGTATGACTCTACAATATTTAATTCAGCTTTATGTATGAATTAGTTCAGGCTTATTTGAGTGAGTGGCCTGGTGGTAAGGAGTTGCTCTGCAGTCCTGAAGGCACCCAGTTCAAATCCATCAGCTGCTCTTCAGGAGGAGGATGGGCAATGTGCACTGGTGCGATTAAACTGTTTCTGAAAACCCATTGGAGGGTCAGCTATGAGTCAATTCTGGCTCGACAGTACGCAACATGACATTATGATACTAATTATTGTTATTATATTAAAATAAAAATATGAACTAATAAATTGATAATAAAAGTAGTAAATCTATTATTAATATGTTGTTATGGTTGTCATGTGCCATCTAGTCACTTGTGACTCATAGCGACCCTATGTACAACAGCCCTAAACTCTGCTTTGTCCTGTGCCAATCGCACTGTCTCCGACACTCCCATCCCGATTATCCCAGTCACTGAATCAATCCACCTCATAGAGGGCCTTCCCCTCCTGCGCTGTCCCTCCACCCTCCCACGCTATAGTAATACTTAATAATAAATCTATTAACACATTACATTATACCTGATAATAATACCTTCATTTGAGTCATACTAGGGGTTAGGTCAGTTTGAGGACTAAGGTGCATCTGATTCAGACCATAGTCTTTCTGATCATTTGCTATGCACCTGAGAGCTGTACAATGAAAAAGGATGACAGAAGAATTGATGCCTTTGAGCTGTGATGTTGGAGAACAGTACTGAACATCCATAGACAGCCAAGAGAACACATAAGTCTTGTATGAAATGCAGCCAGAGTGCACTTTGGAGGCAAAGAGGATGAGGTTTTGCCTTACATATTTTAGGCATGTTGCTAGGAGAGGCTGTTCCTTGGAGAAGAACATCATCTTGGAAAGGAAGAGGGTTGGTGAAAGAGAGGAAGACCTTCAATCAGGTAGATAGACACAGTGACGGTCCCAGTAGGCTCTAACATGTCAGCTAGTGGCTGATGGCACACGATAGGACAGGGTTCAGATCTGTTACTCATAGGGTCTCTATAGTTCATACTCCACAGCACCTCAACAACAAGGGGAGGATCTAATAGGTGGCTGTCCTCTTGATCTTTTAGCTTAGAACTTCTCAAAGTATAATATTCAGGACATAAGCCAAATAAACTGGGAACTTGCTAAATAAAATGAGATTCTTGGGACAGGTATGAATTTCTCTAGAGTTAGTTAAACCCTTTAAATCTGAATTCTTAACGTTCACCTGAGATAACTCTGATCAAAATGAAAATAGGAGAGGATGTATATTGGTTGTAGACGAGTATCCTATAGTATTTAAATTGGTCTTTTATTTACAAGAAGAAAATAAAGCGCTATATATCTACATAAATACACATGCACACGCACACACGTGCGTGCGCACACACACATACACACACATATAGAGAGAGAGAAAGAGAGAAGAGAGTGTTCTGGCATAGGCTACATGGATGGCTCTGGTGGTTTGAATCCACCAACAGCTCAGATGGAGGAAGATAGGTAGTCTCCTACTATTATTATGTACAGGCTCACATACCTGGTGGAGGGTCATTCTGAGTTGGAATCCAGTTGATGGCAGTAAGTGAGTATGAGTGATAGACTTAATTTGCCTTGCTTACTTTCGACACACCACCAGGAAAACCAACCACTAGAAAAAGACATCATGTTTGGAAATGCAGGGAGCCAATGAAAGGAAACTCTCAATGAGGAGCAAAAGTAGACTCGGACATACCAAAGATCATGAAGATGATGCAGGACTTGGCAAAATTTCTTTCTGTTAAACATCAGATCACAAGTAACAAGAGTCTGCTGACTGCAACTAACAATAAAAATGACATCTAGTTTGTTGCTTAATTTATTATTTCTATCAAAACACACATATGAGTGACTTCCAATCTTCCAATATGGAGTAAGTAGGCATTTTCCCATTTGTACATAGGGTTTTCGAAGGCCTGTAATTTCAGAAGGATGGCCAATCCTTCTTCCTAGTCTGTCTCAATTTTTAAATATATAAAATACTATCTGACGGACAAGCATTCTACAGAAAAGAGTAGATGAAAGACAAGTAGGTGGAAGAATCGTCAATAAACTGCGTTATGCAGATGACACAACCCTGCTTGCTGAAACTGAGGAGGATCTGAAGTGCTTGCTGCAGAAGGACAAGGACTGCCGTCTTCAATATGGATTGAAGCTCAATATCAAGAAAACAAAGATTCTCACCACTGGGACAATTGGCAGCATCAGTATGGATGGTGAAGAGACTGAGATAGTTAACAGTTTTAATTTACTTGGCTGCACAGTCAACACTCTTGGTAACAGCAGCCAGGAAATCAGGAGATGAATTGCATTGGGAAAGTCAGCTGTGAGGGACCTCTCGAGTACTGAAGTACAACGATGTTAGGCTGGAGACTAAGGTGCGCCTGATCCAGGCTATAGTCTTCACAATTACGTGCTATGCATCAGAGAGTTGGACAGTGAATAGGGATGATAGAAAGAGAATTGATGCCTTTGAGCTGTGGTGCTGGAGAAGAGTGTTGAATATACCATGGATTGCTAGGGGAACAAACAGGTTTGTCCTGGAGAGGGTGAAGCCAGAATGTTCCCTGGAGTCAAGGATTCTGAAGCTTTGTCTGACATACTTTGGGCATGTTGCAAGGAGGGACTGGTCCTTGGAGAGGGACATCATGTTTGGGAGAGAGGAGGGACGACGCAGGAGAGGAAGACCCTGATGAGATGGATCGATTCTGTGAGTGGAGTGGTGGGAATGAATGTGTTTGAGTGAGGTTGGCACAGGATAGAATGGTGTTTAGGGCTCTTGTACATAGGGTCACTATGAGTCGCAAATGACTCGATAGCACATAACGACAACAACAGGCATTTTCCCACCTTAGTGACCTAACTTATGCCCCGAGTCCCAGGTCCGGTGTTTCCAGACAAGCTTGGGCATGTTTGAGGTTATATGGCTATAGGCCACTCAGCTTTTCCAGCAAAAGTAGGATGGTGTCTCATCTTTGTTCCCAGCTGTTGTCTGGATGTGGGGAGCTGATCTGCTCTCCAGGAGGCTGGAATTGTTGCAGGGAGAGTAGGTTGTCTGATACATTGTTTTTGTTATGTACCATCTGATACATTAGGCCCCATTAAAATTAATTTGAAAAATTAGGTTTGTTCTTGTTTTTTCCTTCCCAGAAACAATTCTGGAATAACTAAAATTTTCACCCCTTGCTGTCTGTGCTTTCCTCCCTTCTGATGACTCTCCAAACAAAGGTCTGCATTTTAATTGACACAATAACAGTAAAATTAGCTTTATTAGACTCTAGGTGGATTTAAATGTAACCTAATGGCAGCTCTGTCTGGCTTTGAAGTCATGTGTTTTATTTTGAGCAGAGTACTAGTTAGCTGCAATGCTGGGTACATAGCAGGAAACAATATGATTATTGAATTAAAGTGGCCAAGTAATACACACATCCCTCATCTTTAGGCTCTACCATGGTGATTTTCTCTCTGATGCTGTTTTGAGAAGCCTAGGCCCCAGTTTAGAATTTTAATCTCTCTCTGCCTTCTGTCCTTAACAGTTCCTGAGTTCTGGAGGGACAAATGATAATCAGCAGTATTATTTGTCCTACCTCTGTTTCCCAGTCTGATCTGTAAGCATTCCATATTCTTAGAAAGTTTTAAATAGGAGACATGTTTTTGTTTAATAGTTCTGTACTAAGGGGCCCACAACTAGCTAGATCCCCCCACCCTCCAGTAAAAGTCTCAGCATATCCTCTCATTAAATAATAATACATATCATAGTCTGATAAGGATGACGGAAAAAGAATTGGCACTTTTGAACTGCGGTGTTGGAGAGGAGCACTGAACATCTAATGAACAGTCAAGAGAATAAACAGATATATCTTGTTGACGGTGCAGCCAGAGCTCTTTAGAGGCAAGAATAATGAGGCTTCGCCTAACATACTTTGTGCATCTTGTTAGGAGTTTTCCACAGAGAAGAACATGATGATGGGAAAGGCAGAGCATTGGTGAAGGAGAGAAAGACCCTCAACCAGGTAGACTGACTGTGACTGCTCAGTGGGCTCTTGTGTGTCAGGAAGTGGGGTGGCACAGGATAGAACAAGGTTAATATCTTTTGTTAATAGAGTTGCTCTGAGTTTTACTCAGCTTGATGGCACCTAACAACAACAATAATAACAATATAGACTGCCAGGAGAAACAAAGTTTCTCCTTGGAGGCTTGGATTTTGAAGCTCCATCTCACATACTTTGGGCATGTGGCCAGGAGGGATCAGTCCTAGGAGAAAGACATCATGCTCGGAAGGACGGAGGGACAGAGCAGCAAAGGAAGACCCCAGATGAGATGGATTGACACAGTAACTGGGTAAGTGTGTTAGAGTCAGTGAGACTGAATCAGGATAGGGCAGGCTTCACAGCTGTTGTACATAGGGGTGGCTATGAGTCACAGGTGACTTTGACAGCACATAACAACAACAACACTGGAGTGATGCTATTCACTTTCTCCAAATCCTTTTAAATTCACTACCAACCCTAAAATATGGCTAACATATGGGAAAATGGAGACAAATATCAAAACTTTTATATCTATCCCCCTAGAAGGAGAATTAGATCCTGATTAGGTTATTTAAAATAGAGAAACTGAATTACAGATCAGTTGGTTATTTGCCAAACCTGGCATAATGAGTTATTTGCTCCTAGTAGTGTGATGCATTATGTGTTTGGCTGTCAATGGAAAGGTTGGTGGTTTGAATCCACCAGTTGCCCCATGGGGGAAGATGAGAGCCTGCTCCCTGTAAGATTTACAACCTTGGAAAACTGGGAAATTGTCATGTGCATCAACTCAGTGGCTCTGGGTTTGGGCCTTCCTCACCTTATTAGGCTGGTCTTTACCAGCATACCTGATGGCTGCACAGAGATGGAATAGGAATTTTTGTTTGGATTTTGGAGTTGGGTGTTTTATTGTTGTTCTTAGGTCCAAGGATAAATGTATGTTACTTGTTTTCTGTTTGTCAAGAAACCAGAATATTTGGTCGAGTGTTTCAGGCACTGAGAACAGGTCCACGGTCATAGCTGCTTTACTTTCGGCCCTTTAGTACAAGCATCTAAGCATTATTATAAGCACAGCCTAGGAGGTAAATGTAAAAATATTTTTCTTGCCAGTTTTCCTGCCTGGTATCCTAGCGACGATGTATGTACTGTCTGTCCTTGGATGTTGGGGCACCAATAAGGGCAGTAACAGAGCTGGAAGAAGGGAGGGAGATGAAGGGCAGTCACTCCTCTTAAATTCAAGGCATAGTTTCTATTTTATCCTATCTTCTGGAGTGTTTTAAATGCAGTTATTTTAAGCTATATTTTATTTTCTAATTACTAGTAAAAAGAGCTTTGGTGGCATAGTCTGTAAGGAGTTGCATTGTGAATTCAAAGCCTGCACCGCTCTGGTAATTTCAAATCCACCAGCAAGTTCTTTGAAGAAACATAGGCATTCTCCTTCCATGTGATTCACAGCCTCTGAAAACCTGCTGGAAGGTCAGCTATCCTTCATTTCCAACTTGATGTCAGTGAGGGTTTTATTTTAATGACTAATGTAATATTTTTATCATAGTTTTTCCTTAAGAGACTGAGTTAGTTCATTCAGCAGAATGGTCTCTAACCTTTCCCATGTTATGTATTTTTACATCTTTGCTCCTAAGTGCTCCATAATATTCCATTGCGTGAATGTATCATAATTTCTTAATTAATTCATTTGTTGATGGACATTTGGGTTGTTTCCATGTTCTTGCTGTTGTGAATAACGCCACTGAGTATCAGTGTACAAATTGCCGTTAGTGTCTCAGTTCTTTTTTCCTCAGAGTATATTTATAGTAGTGGATTAGCTGGTTCATATGGAATTTCTATATTCAGTTTTTTAAGAAAATGCCAAACTGCCTTCTAGAATGGTTGTACCATTTTACAATCCCATCAACATTGTATGAGAATTCCAATCTCTCCACATCCTTTCCAGTATTTATTACTTGCTGTCCTATTAAATTTTGCCATTGTTACTGAGGTAAGGTGGTATCTCATTATAGTTTTGATTTGCATTTCTCTTATTTCCTAATTTTAGATTTTATAGCATTTCTTTATGTGTCTGTTGGCCATCCACTTACCTTCATCTGTGAAAAATTCTTTCCATTTCTTTGCCCATTTTGTAATTGGGTTATCAATCTTTTTCTTGAGACCCTGTCTAAGATGGCATTGCTAATTTTCCCTCCCGCCCCCCCCTCCCCTCAGTGACTGGATTTCCTTTTCACCTTATTGGAAAAAGGGACCTAATCTTTAAAGGGTCCAATTCATTGATATTATCCTCTCCTGGTTGTGCATTTTTGGCTATATTTGCCAGTCTATTTATACCAAAGGCTAGGCCTTCTAATTTTGGTCCCATTTTATCTCTTAAGATTTTTATGGTTTTGGGTTTTACTGCTAGGTCTCTGATCCACCTTATGTTGATTTTTGTCTAGAGTGTGAAATGTGGATCCTGCCTCAGCTTTCTGCAGGTAAAGTCCAATTTTTCCACCACCATTTGTTGACGATATCATGGACAATTTGGAACACAAAGAGTTTGAAGAACAAGTAGAAATTGACCATACAGTAAAAATAGAAATCACCGTTGTTAACACTTTGGTAAATATCCTTTTACAGTCTTGCTGTTTTTCTGAACTTCCATGTTATCGTTAGGCTCTAAAAGAAAAGTTTTTAAAAAAGATTACTAAATGTAAAAATTATCCTCAACTGCTGCCCTGGATGTGCTCACCAAGTTGTGCCAAGAAATCTGGAGAACAACCACGTGGCCAACTGACTGGAAGAGATCTATATTTGTTCCCATCCCAAAGAAGGGTGACCCAAATGAATGTGGAAACTACAGAACAATATCATTGATTTCACATGCAAGCAAGATTCTACTGAAGATTATCCAAAAACGACTGGAACAGTACATCAACAGAGAACTGCCAGAAGTTCAGGCTGGGTTTAGAAGGGGTCGTGGTACTAGGGATATTGTAGTTGATGTTAGATGGATCTTAGCTGAAAGCAGAGAATACCAGAAGAATGTCTATCTGTGTTTCATTGATTATGCAAAGGCATTTGACTGTGTGGGTCATAACAAAGTGTGGGTGACTCAGAAGAATGGGAATCCCAGAACACTTGATCGTGTTAATGCGAAACCTATACTTAGATCAAGAGGCATTTGTCAGAACAGAGCAAGTAAACACTGCATGGTTCAAAATTGGGAAGGGCGTATGCCAGGGATGTGTCCTATCTCCATACCTTTTCAACCTGTATGCAGAGCAGATTATCCGAGAGGCTGGGCTCTATGAGGAGAAGCATGGCTTTAGGATTGGTGGAAGATCTATCAACAGTCTGCGTTATGCAGATGACACAACCCTGCTCGCTGAAACTGAGGAGAACCTCATGCAGAGGGTCAAGGACTGCAGCCTTTAGTATGGACTGAGGCTCAATGTCAAGAAGACAAAGATTCTCACCACTGGACCAATCGGTAGCATCAGGATTGATGGTGAAGAGATTGAGATTGTTCACAGCTTCAGTTTGCTAGGCTCTACGATCAACACTCTTGGCACCAGCAGCCAAGAAATAAAAAAACCTATTGTGATGGGAAAGTCTGTGGTTAGGGACCTCTCTAAAGTACTCAAGAGCAACGGTGTCTCTGGAAACTAAGGTGCGCTTGATTCAGGCCATGGTCTTTGCAATCACTTGTTATGCATCAGAGAGTTGGACAATGACTAGGGAGGATAGAAGGAGAATTGATGCCTTTGAGCTGTGGTGCTGGTGAAGAGTATTGAATGTTCCATGGACTGCCAAGAAAACAAACAGATCCATCCTGGAGAGGGTTAAACCAGGCTACTCCTTGGAGGCAAGGATTCTGGGGCTTCGTCTGACATACTTTAGACATGTTGCAAGGAGAGACAGGTCCTTGGAGAGGGACATTATGCTTGGGAGGGTAGAGGGACAGTGCAGGAGGGGAAGACCCTCTATGAGGTGGGTTGATTCAGTGACTGGGGTAATTGGGATGTGTGTGTCAGAGACAGTGCGATTGGCACAGGATAGAGCAGGGTTTAGGGCCGTTGTACATAGGGTCGCTATGAGTTGCAAACGACTCGGCGGCACATAACAACAACAACAGCCTTGGACAGGGATTTTTATTCACATTCATGTTTGAAACTATTGAGGTAAAATCAAGGAAAGAATACCTAAAAAATTTTTATGAAATAAGTCTTGTGGATAAATTGATAGATGTGGAATCAGTGATTCAAAGGGTATGAACGTGTCCTGGGAACACTGTATGTTTCTTTCATAGTGTCTTTTTTTTTTGCAGAATTCCTGTGAATTATTATGTACATTTTTAAAAAAAATTACCCAGGGCTTATGCCTAGCCATGTAAAGAATAAATTAAATGTATCTACAGAAGCTAAGTGCTAGTGTCTGAGTTTAGGTGGATGGAGGGGTCAGATAACAGAAGGGTGAGCTTGGAGGCCATTTCTTTGCTCCTGCCTCCAGGCTATCTTCAGCAGACATCTAAAGACAGAACATTACTTAATACCTAAAAGGCTTAAGTAGTTTAAAAAAGCACATTGGATATTAGAATTTTTGATTTAGAAAACCATTTGATTTCTTGGCGTCATAAAACTTACAGAATGAGAATGACATGTGTATATTTACTGCAAAGGGAACATGATTTTAAGATGAAATAGACAAACATTCTCTTAATCCAACCCCTTATTTTAGATAGAGAAACTAAAACCATGAAAGTGGGAGTGATTTTTGCAGGACCACACAACAAGTGCATGATGGAGCTGGAGCCAGAATTGAATACTCTGGTTTCCCTGCCCATGGAGCAGGGAAAATGAGAAAATACATAAAAACCTGTTTGGACAGAAAACGAAATCTTTCTTACAAGGTCTAGAGTCACTTCTTGCTCCTCTTGGACAAGGGTTTAGGTGTCCCTGACATGGCAGTTCCCTTTTCCTAGGCCATCACCAAATGTGGAGGAGAAGCCACTTACATTTTAATAACCAGAGATTTTCATGTTCCTGGTTAAGTTCTGACATTTGTGTCTCACTAGCTCAAACTATTTTGCCTACATAAGATTGTTTAGGTCCTCCTGTGTGCGTTCTTGGAGTCCTTGGGTGGTGTAAACCTTTAAACATGCAACTACCAACCAAAAGGTTATTGACTTAAACTCATCTAGCAATCCCTCAGAAGAAAGGGCTGGCAATCTTCATCTATGCACATGTTGTTGTTATGTGCCTTTCGAGTCGCTTGTGACTCATAGTGACCCCATGTACAATATCCCTGAAACTTGCTCTATCCTGTGCCAACCTTACTTTCTCTGACACAGCTGCCCTCAATACCCTAGTCATTAAATCAATCCATCTCATCGATGGTCTTTCTCTTTTCCACTGTCCAAGGGTGATGTCCCTCTTCAAGGACTGGTCCCTCCTTGCAACATGCCCAGATAAAGCCTCAGAATCCTTGCCTCCAAGAAGGGCTTGGTTTCACTCTAGGACGAACCTATTTGTTCTCCTGGCAGTCCATGGTATATTCAGTGTTCTTCTCCAGCACCCCAGCTCAAAGTCACTCACTAATGTTTATGTACATATGGTTGTCGCAATCAGAATCACCCTATTGCAACTGGTGCACACTCTCAGAGCATTTTTTACCTTTAATATTTTTGTAACAGCTGCAATTATGTTGTCTTGTATTTGTTTAAGGGACCTCTAGTGCCTTAATTGACAGAGAGTTGTGCTGCCAAGCCAAAGATAAACAGTTTTAATTCACTATCTGTGCTGGGTTAGAAAAAAGTGGGCAGTCTCCTCTCCTGCAATTCACAGCCTCTCCAAACCCACTGGAGGGCCAGATATGAGTTGGTTCTGACTTCATGGCAATGTGTTTGAGTTTTTAAAGTATTTGTTTAATCTCTCTCTCCCACTTGATTATAAACTCTATGAATGTAGGAAGTCTGCTCATCTCCTATCTGTTGCTGCTGGCACATACTCTGGCACTAAGGCTTAATAACGGTTTAAATGTTTTAATATCTGGACAGATGCTAATGAATGAATTCCAAATGTGTGTGGGTTGCTGAGTGGTGCAGTTTCTGCCTGCCTGCCAGATCTAAGCGAGTAGATCCTGAATTACACAAGAGTATTTAGAAAAAGGAGATGTAGTTACAGCTGCCGGTATAGACACAATCAAGAGGGAATGGTCAGCTTCCCGTGATGTCTGATAGTGACCTCCTGGTGATACATCCATTTCTAGTTAGACAGATTCAGCCCCAGTAGGGGTTGGTTGTTAGACAGGAATCTCTCTCTCTCTCTCTCTGGGGAATTCAAGGTCAGGGCTCTTGGTAGGCTTCTTTGTGAGGAAGGGCCAGCAACCCGGGCCACCTGCAGCCTGATCGTCCCAGAGATTGCTACTTGTGGTAATGGCAGTAAGGACTGCTGGTGACTGGCTGGACGCCAAGGCAGCGCTGCTGTGAGACAGCAAGTCCTGCCCTGTTCTCCAGGCTTCTCTCCCCCTCCTCCCTGTCCCCGCCCCCTCCCGCGCCAGCATCCTCTGCAAGGAGAGGAATGTGCGGCGCTCAGGCACGCCGGCCCGGCGGAGCAGCCGCTCCTGGGACGCGCTCTGGACTGCTGGGGTCTGCTGCCTGGCGCTGCGCCTCGTGCTTTGGTCCGCGCTGATGTCAAGTGGGTGTTGGCGCTCTGGGAAGGCCCAGGCGCAGGCGAGGGCGAGGAGGGTGCGCGATGCGCTGCGGACGCGCTGAGGCCTGGGTGCGCTCCGTTGCCCAGGGCTGCTGACCCGTGGCCGGCCGGGGTTCGCCAGGCGGGCGCATGGAGATGGAGGCGCGGCGCTGTTCGCCCCGGGACGCGTGCCCCACTGTCCTGGAGGGCTGGCAGGGACCATCACGGGGGGCCTGCAGGTGTGTGTGCGCGCCATAACTTTCAGGGGCTGCGGGCTGGTGGGGCCCAGAGCAGACCAATTGGCCAGTAGGGCTCAGAGTGCATGGGTTGCATTTGAGGATGCTTTTGTGTCTGGCCCGGGCGTGCCGGGGACTAGTCCCCTGTGGGCCATCGGTGAGGGAGCAGCAGCTTGTCCCTGGAGTTTCAGCAAGAGAATTCATTGAGCCGGCGCCCGGATTTAGGTTACTCTTGGGAAGGTGCCGAGGGAGCTGCCTTGTTGTTTTAAGAATCCGGTCTCCAAGTGCAGCCAGCGTTCTTGGTAACAGGATTATCTCTTCAGCAGACAGCGCGGGGCCCGGAGGCGTGTGACACCCGGGCCGAGGAGGGAGGAGAGGGCCCCAGAAGATGGGCAGAGACCTCACCACCCGTTCCACAAGCAACACGGGCTCCTGCCCTTCCTCCTCCCCCGCTTCCACCCACACTCTCTAATGCCTGCCGGGAGGTAAGGGGCCAGCTACTCTGTGACAGGTCTGGTTTCAGACACACCTTCCCAGAGGAATGCGGAGGCTTTGTTTCTGGAGCGGGTCCCAGCTTCGAGCCCGCGGGCTTGGGGCTGGGGGCTCTGGTGCCGTTACTCATCTTTGATAGCAACACGGGTGAGCTCCGGGGGTGGGCAAATTAAATATTAATGTGTCTAGGCTGGAGACGGAATCTGAAAATGAGTTTGGTGGGTTGTAGGATTTCACCTTATTTCTATTTTTGGTTTTGGCATTCAGGGTTTAAGCCCAAGGTTGCAGCCTGTTCCGAGGTCGGCCCTTCCTCCAGTGACCGGCACTCGGAGGAAGGGTTCCCTTCTCCAGTCTGTGGGACAGCTTCCCTCCTCTGGAGGGCAGGGAAGGAGCATCCCTCAGTTTTTTTCCTCCACTTTGAGCTCGTCTTTGCCTTCCTTCTGTCGCTTTCACCAGCCTCACTTCCACCCCTGTCACTGGGCGGCTTCCCAATGTAGCTTAGAGACCTGGTTTTGCAAGACCTGACACCTCGCAACCAATAGATTGTAAAAGGTTCTGGAAACACTCTGCTTTACCCCTGCCCCAGTCTGAAAACCTCTGCACACGTTCAACAAGTGCCCTCGGGTTTCTTCTGGGGTCTGTGGCACTGTAGGCAGAGACCGTGGTCAGACCAGCTAATTGGAAATGCATGTGGGGGTGGGGGAGCTCCTTCCTCTTCCTCAGTTTCAGTTTCCCTCCCCCTGGAAGGGTGAGTCTTAGGAGGTGTGCTCCCAGCGCCCTAGGGTATTTCTAATCAGTGGGAAAGGCTTTTTTTGAACGCTGTGGGTGAGGCTGAGGTCTGAGGGAAGCGGGATGAATTAGGGGCTGGTTGGAGGCTGGTTTGGTGAGATTTTGCCCCTTGGAGGCCTGAGAGAGTCTTTAAACTCAGTGCTCTCCCCTTTCCCACATCCCACAGTGCTTAGAGACCTAGAAAGGTGTTTCTCTGTCCATTTAAGACAGAGGACTCGGTTCTACAGAGCTGAAGTATTTGTAAATGTGATGAGAGTGGAATTTGACACTCTTGGGAGAAGGGGCAAGAAGGGGCAGGAGTAGGTGGAGGGGAATGAATGGGTTTATAGGGGTGAGGAGTGTTGGAAAGTGGTTGCGAGCTGTACAATTAATCTGAGAAGTTCTCTGAGACAAGGTGCTCTGGCACCTCTGTTCTCAAATTTTTGGTTTCCTTCAGCAACGTTAGGGAGCTGTGATGGCTTAGAGGGTAGAGAGTTCCTCTTGAAAGGCACACGATTCAAATCTGCCAGTTGTTTCTAGGGAGAAAGATGGATAATCTCCTGTGGGATTTAAAGCCTCTGAAACTCCACTGGAAGATTAACTGTGAGTCTGTTCAACATAACAGCATCACATAACACCAGTTCTTGGCTTGCTGGGTCCACCTGCCTCCTTGCTCTGTTGCTTTGGTTGGGCTGTTCTCATGGTGACCTAGATGCACACAGGCCTCATTGTCTTTGCAGGGAGCAAATGAGGGAAGGAAAACTTTCACTGATACCTGGGGTTTTGGGGGCTCGTGCTCTCTGGTCTCTTACCCAGGTTTGTAATATGTTCCCCCAGTGGCACTCCTCATCCAACACACGCCATGCATTCTTTTAGCAGCATCATCTCCAGCTGCGCTCCAGGCAGTAAAACAGGCACTGTGAGTTGAGTTTGGAGATGACCCTGATTACAAATAAGGGTTTTTTCCTATTATGGGAAATCTGCCCAAGGCTTTTTTCCAATGTCTACTCACCTCAGGTCATAGCTGAATATTCATTGACGTATTCTGGCTGCTGCCTAGGAAACTAGTCTGTGAAGAATAGATTGGAGTGGAGGGGTTCCTGGGGCTGAGTGAGCTGAGTGGAAGAGTGTCAGGGGCTGTGGGGAAAGTGGGGGCAGTTCTCAGCCTGCAGGGTGAGCGGGAGAGGGTGGGATTCGCTAGAGTTTGTGGGGTTAGGGGATTAGACTGAACAGTGTTTGTCAGGAAATCTGTCCTTACTGGACAGATCAGGGTGTGATGAATCCAGCATTAGCTGGGAGACCCCTATTCTGAGACCTGACTCTGCTGCATTCTGGGCAAACAGGCTTTCTGTCCCTGTGCACCAGCCCCTGGGTTGACAGCAGGGATAAAGCACCCTTAGTAAGAGTCAGGTTCTGTGAGGGTGTGTTTGAATCAGATGGGATATAGAGGAGAAATAAAGAACCCGGCAGCTTAGCAGGTTTGGTTTAGAGAAGAAAAGGTTCTGGGTTTTATATTATCTCTGGTAAATGGGGGAAATGTGAATATTCCACTCTTGTGTCCTGTGGATCCCTAGGAAATGAGTTTTATTGAGGCACACTGTTTGTGATACTTTCTCTGGGGCCTCACACTGGGTGTCTCAGGCTGTAAATTGTGATGAGAGAAGACTGCCCATGTTTCTCTCTTGGATTTCCTGGTGGATTTGAACTGCTGGAGAAGCGTGGTGTTTGGATTGGGAGTGTGACTGGCTGTGCACTCAATCACAAGACCACCCTCAGATTTGACAAAAACCAAACAAAGTCAACAAGGAACAAGCAAAGCCAAACATCACAAAACCAGCTGTGGAGTCGGAACCAAATCATAACTGACCGACCCCCTAGAGAGTTTCCAAGGCTGTAAATAGCATGAGAGGAGATTGTGTATCTTTCTCTCTGAGGGCGCTGCCAACCCCAAAGCAGGCAGTTTGAATCCACAGGCTTCCCCTCTGGGGAAGTCTGGACAGTCTGCTGGTATTTGATTTACAGCCTCTGAAAACCTGCTGGAGACTAAGCAATGAGTTGATTCCGACTCAACAGCAATGAGTTTGAATTTTTTTTGAAATAAACCTGGGAACACCATGGTTAAAGTGCTCAGTGCTAATAAAAATATTGATTCCTCAAATCCACCAGAAAGATGTGGCTGTCTTCTTCTGTACAAATCTAATTTCTCTGTAAATGTTCATTAAAATCACAATTGAAATAAAATTTTATTTAAAAAAAAATACTCAGCCTTGTATAAATCCTGTTGGGTAGTAGTTCTGCCCTGTTCTGGTTGCTGTTAGTCTGAATACAGTCAAAGGCAATGAGTTCGGGAGGGAGCTGGAGGATCCTTCCTCGAAGCTGCAGCTGAGAATTGTCTTATACATAGAAAATAAGAACACAATGTGCTGTTGCTATACAGAGCTGTCCTGGAAGAATTTCTTCTGACCTTCACAACAAACCTGTTTTCTAGCATCATGATTCCAGAGGCCTTATAGACCCATGAATGGCTGCAGGCACCATTTAGATAGAAAGGACACCTGCTCACACTACTGCGAAGGCAGCCTTCATGGGTCGAGCCAGGAGCATCAGTGCCAGAGCAGCCAGATACAGGTCACTGTTTAGCTGCGTGACTCTAGACAAGTTCTTTTATCTCTTTGAGACAATGTCCTGTGAGAATAAGAAAACCTGCCTCAAAAAGTTGTTCTTATGATCAAATGGGATAATGTATGCAAAACTGCAATGCAGCATGCCAAGAATTATTGATAGCTTACTATGCCCCAAACATTGTTCCGAGAGCCTTCATGTACAATCCTAGTTAATTCCCACAATTCATGATATGGTTAATTATTGTCCACCGTTCAACAGCGTTTCATAGAGGAAGGAGCCCTAATGGTGCCGTGGCAAAGGTGGTTGGCTGCAGATAACCAAAAGGTTGGTGGTTTGAACTCAGCAGCCTCTCTGGGAGGGGAAGAAAGAGCAGTCTGCTTCTGTAACAGTTACAGCATGGAAACCCTCTGCGCAGGTCTATACCACACACACACACACACACACACACACACACACACACAGAGTTGCTGCTGTGAGTCAAAATTGACTTGCCAGGAATGAATCTGCTTTATAGATGAGGAAGTTGAACAGTTAGGAATTATCATTATTATTCTTGCATCATTGGTTCCTGTGGCAACCATGCATATGAAGACCTCTGTGTGCCAGAGAAGGAAATTTCTATAAGTACGTTTGGCACTGCCTCTAATTCCTTGACCTTTTTTAACATGCCAGGCTAAGTCTGACTGTACATCTGTAAGATAGTAAAAGAGGTTCTTATTTGTCAGTGTGTTCTATTTGTGCCCCCCTCTTGTCATCCCTGTCTTACTGCCTTGGCAGGGTTTACGAATGCAGTATCTTCTTTTCTCTGACTTCATATGTCGCTTATGTGGGGCTAGAACCTTCTTGCTCTCACTCTGCCTAGTAGTGTTTCTTAAGAATCAGGATGCTAATCAATCTATCCTTGGAAAAAGATGTCATGCTTGGACAGGTGGAAGGAAAGTCAGCAAAAGAGAGGAAGTCCCTCAACAAGATGGATTGACACAGAAACTGTAACTGTGGGCTCAAGTATATCAGAGATGATGAGGATGGCCCAGGATAGGACAGGGTTCAGATCCATTGTTCAGAGGGTCATATGAGTTGTCATTGACTTGATGGCATCCGACAGCAACACTCACTTTCAGAGGGGCAGTGATTGGTTTAGAGCTCACCATTAGACTCAATTTTCAAGGCTCCACTCTTCCTTCTGTTGGTCCTAGTTAGCTGTCTTGCCTCCTTACCTGTGCTTCAAATGATCTGCCAGTGAGTATGAGGTGAGAAGTTTTAAGAGAGCAAGGGTGCACACACACAGCTGATGGTCTTTTTCAAACATTAAGTGGTAATCATTACTAGAGCTGTGATAATAGCCCCAAATCCATTCTTAATACTTTTGTAGCAACTTTATAAGAAAAAAAAAGCTGAAGCTTTGTGGGTTATTCTTTCATTTTATGACAAGAGAAATATTTACGTAAGTGTGACACAAATGAAACAAATCTAATTTGGAAAGAAAATTCTGACCCAACAAAAGAGCTGGAGGGGTCGCAGCATACTCAGGAAATTCCAAGGATCCCATTACATGGTGCGGAGTGTTCATGGCCTGGGCCTGGGCTTCCTGGCTCCCATTGCAGCCTGTTGATGGCCTCAGAGTGGATGTAATCCTTACTAGTTTACTGAAAAGTTGAGCAACTTAATATAAGGTTATATAGCCAGTTATGGAATAATAAGGCATGGACCCAGGAATTTATGGTACACCAATTGACTTATTTTAAAAAAATTTTATTATTATTATTAATTTCAATGAACATTTACAGAGATTGTGGATTTCCATTCATTCATTGTTGTACTCAATTGACTTATTTCAACTAACAGATGCTGCCCTACATATGCTCACCAAGTTGTGTCAAGAAATCTAGAGGATAACCACTTGGTCAACTGACTGGAAAAGATCTATATTTGTTCCCATTCCAAAGAAAGGTGATCCAACATAGTGTGGAAATTATTGAACAATGTCATTGATATCACATGCAAGCAAGATCCTTCTGAAGATATCCAAAAACGACTGGAACAGCACATCAACAGAGAACTGCCAGAAGTGCAACCTGGGTTTAGAAGGGGTCATGGTACTAGGGATAGTGTAGCTAGCTAATGGTAGATGGATGTTAGCTGAAAGTAGGGAGTACCAGAGGAATGTCTATCTGTGTTTCATTGACTATGCTAAGGCGTATGACTGTGTGGATCACAACAAACTGTGGCTGACTCTGAGAAGAATGGGAATCTCAGAACACTTGATCGTGCTAATGCAAAACCTATACTTGGCCCAGGAGGCAGTTGTCAGAACAGAGCAGGGAAATATTGCATGGTTCAAGATTGGGAAGGGTGTACGTCAGAGATGTCTCCTATATCCATATCTTTTCAACCCATATGCAAAACAGATTCTGTGGTAGGTTGGGCTGTATGAGGAGAAGGGGGGCATCAGGATTGGAGGAAGATTCATCAACAATCTGCATTATGCAGATGACACAATCCTCCTTTCTGAAACTGAGGAGGACCTAAAGCACTTGCTGCAGAAGGCCAAGAACTTCAGCCACAATATAGATTGAGGCTCAATATCAAGAAAACAAAGATGGATGGTGAAGAGATTGAGATTATCATCAGCTTTAGTTTGCTTGGCTCCACAGTCAACACTCTTGGCACCGGCAGCCAGGAAATTAAGAGACGTATTGCGATCAGAAAGTCTGCTGTTAGGGACCTCTCCAAAGTACTGAAGAGCAGTGGTGTCACTCTGGAGACTAAGATACGCCTGATACAGGCCATGGTCTTTACAATCACTTGCTATGCATCAGAGAGCTGGACAATGACTAGGTAGGATAGAAGGAGAATTGATGCCTTTGAGCTGTGGGGTTGGAGAATAGTATTGAATATACCATGGACTGCTAAGAAAATCAACAGGTTTGTCCTAGAGAGGGTTAAACCAGGCTAGTCCTTAGACGCAAGGATTCTGAAGCTTCATCTGACATATTTTGGACATGTTGCAGGGAGGGATCAGTCCTTGGAGAAAGATGTCATGGTTGGGTGAGTGGAGGGACAGTGCAGGAGAGGAAGACCCTCTACGAGATGGATTGATTTAGTGACTGGGGTAAGCGGGTAAGTGTGTCAGAGACAGTAAGGTTGGCACAGGATAGAGCAGGGTTTAGGGCTATTGTACATAGGGTCACTATGAGTCACAGGTGACTCGACAGCATATAACAGCAACAACAAGGGTTGGACATTAGATCTCCCAGCTTTGTGACTCAAGTTGGGAAGCCTTAGTTATCTTTGTAATACTGTGAATAATTTTTCATGGAAAATTCAGAATGTTAGAGAAGATGATAAGGATGATAAGGACCTTGGTCCAACTACCTCAGATCACACTGCTTTTTACATTGTGGTAGATTCATAAAGTTTTTTGTGTTTTTTTTTTTTTAAAAAAAGGAAGTGGGGGCATTTATTTTTACTGGAGAGAGTTACTTGTTATTTATACATCTCTAAGCATATGTGGCTTAGTTATAAGAAGGTACATTGTAATCCCAAAGGTTGTTATGTTGTTGTTATGTGCCGTCGAGTCGTTTCCGACTCATAGCGACCCTATGCACAACAGCCCTAAACCCTGCTCTA
>NW_006399859.1:7864020-7899395 GCF_000299155.1 Elephantulus edwardii
TCAGAAAATATCTTCCATTGTCCAACCCATGATCTGACAGCTTGTATCTTAAGCTTTCTTGGCTTCTGTGATTCCAAAAACGTCGACTGCTGACATTTTTCATTTGACCAGTGCCTCTTAAGTTTAGTTGTACTGTCTCCAAGGGAATTTGTCGTGTCCTGTAGAACTCTTGTGTAGATTATGTTTTCCTTTCTGGCCCGACATGGTTCAAATCTACCAGGTGCTCCACAGGAAAGGATGAGGAATCTCTTTCCGTGTGATTTACTGCCTCTGAAAACCTGCTGGAGGGTCAGCTTTAAATTGGTTTTGATTTGATGGCACACAACAGCTAAGGATATCCAGTTTAGAGCAAGTGTTTTTTTTTCTTTGAGTTTGATTCTACACAAATCAAGCCAAATCTTTTTAATTTATGTCAAATATGTGGTAGGCTCTGTAGATGAAAGAAAGATGAGCAAGGCATTACTGCCTTCAGAGAGTTTATAATGAAATAGAAGAGACAGATGTGTATTCAGATGATTAGTATAAGCTTAATAGTAATAGTGGACAACTATTCTAGGTATTTTAGTGTAGGTTATTCATACTTAATCTCCAAATAACCATGTCAAAAGGTTATTATTAATCTTTTAATTGTAGGGACTAAATTAAATGGCTTACAGTAGAGAACTCTGGTGGCTTAGTGGTAAAGAGTTTCACTACACTACCAACTCAAAGATATGTGGTTCAAATCCACCAACTGCTCTGCATGAGAAAGACAATCTAATTCCATGTAGTTTACTGCCTCTGAAAACTCACTGGAGCTAAGAGTCGGTTGCATCTCATTGATACACAATAACAAAGTGGTAAAATTAACAGCTACCCAAGCTGAGGCCCATAACCCTGTCTCTTGCATTGCAAAATCCACATAAAATAAATGTCATAAGAGAAAACCACAGTGAATTTTTGAAGATAAAGGGAAGTATGGTCGACAACTCGTCATTCTCATATCTCTTCTTTCTGATTTTAAGATGAATGATGTAATTATATGGAGTTATATCCAAGCCTTTTTTATAAAATTCTCTGCCCAGATTCTTTTTCTTGTTTGGACCACTTGGTAATAAATCTCAGCATATTGGAGCTAGAACGGAGTAGAAAAGTTGTCTTCCTCATTGAGTACCAGAGAAGGGAAGTGTCCTGTGCATTACTATTACTTAGTAGTTGAGCCAGGAACAGAACTGAGATTTCAACACCAGAGTTCCCCAAAGTTTGGAATAATATGTAATGGTACTATAAGGCGCCTATTTTTTATTTTCATAGCCTTATCTATGTGGATGTCATTTTTTCCATGTATATTTGAGAAAAAATATAGCCAGAACATCAAACACATCTCTTTCTGGCTATTATTGCTTAGAATGCCACGAGAGTCAATATGTGTCTTATTTAAAGAAAAAGAGAAAGTGCAGGGATGTGGCAGAAATCACAGTTGTGGTATGTGGGTGTGTGGATAACATTAGAACAGTTAATGTTTATACTAATTTGCCAGTTTTCCCCCCCTCCTCTGGGATTTCATGCCCTGCTTCTGCTTTTTTTTTGCCCCCTGAGGCCAGGAAGGAGGGATAACTCCAGGTAGGGACCTCTAGTGTTCTAGTATTAGGGTTAGGAGTTGCACTGCCGGCCCATAGGCTGGTGGTTTGGATCTACTGCCCTGAAGAAGAAAGATAAAGATCAACAGTCTCTCCAATTCAATTTACAGCCTCTGAAAACCTGGTGGAGGGTCAGCTGTAGATGGTTTATGGCTGTGAGTTAGCCAGTCAGCCCCAACTCACCTTGCTTGACATTTTATTTGTGGATCAAAATCAATGGGGTCATTGTACGTATATTAAGAAAGGTCAGACAGGTTGGTTAACAAGCTTACACCAGGGGGCCAATGAAAACCTGAAGCATAGGTGGACCTGCAGCCTTTTAAAATTCACGTGGCTTCAGAGGTATGCTCTTTCTGTGCTGGTATGGGAAGTCTGTGGGTCCTACTGGGCTGGCTGGACACCTCTTGCTGGGGGCAAATGAGAACGTGAAGCATGGGCAGACCTGTGGCCTTTAAAAATTTGGTTGTTACTGTTTTTTGAATGAACACTCCTAAGTGATACAGCACTATTCTGTCATTTCTCTGTATTGAGGTAGCTATGGTTTGCTGTGATACTGAACGTTGTTCCATTGGTCTGTCAAGTGTCTTAATGGTTACACATGGTTGTCAATATCTGGTTAGCTAACTGATTAAGACAGGAGCAGGAGTGACATCCACTTCCTAAACATGCCTGTGGAAACTCTATGAACTTGGAGAAAGGACGATAGTTATAGAACAAGGTTAAAGTCTTTTGTTTATGGGGTCAGTACTAGATGGCACTTAACAACAACAACAACAACAACAACAACAACAACAACAACAACAACAACAATATATATTGCCAAACCCTTGTCTTCCATTTTGGACTTCCATTGACTTGACTCTGTATGATGGTGCTTTTGTTTTGTTTGAGGATCTGTGTAGATTGTTTCATTGTTTAAGCCTCTTGTTTAGAGTCAATAAGACCTCCAGGAGGACAGTTGCATTTAAGGCCAAGCCTTAAATCTCCAAAATGGAGATTTTGGAAATTAGATGAAGTGACTGGATTCTGTAAGATGGGCCCTCTTGTTTTGTTTGAGGGTCATTGTGGATGGTTTTTTGGTTGTTTTGTTTTTTTATTATTACAAAAGCCTCTTGTTTAGAGTCAACCATGTTTAGAGTCAAGTAAATAAACTAGTATTAAAAAAAGGAAACAAATAAAGAATCATTCAACATAGGGTCGCTATGAGTCTTCTACAACTTGACAGCACTTAACAACAACAACAACAACGAGAGGGCTCTGTTGGCCTAGTGGATAGAAAGTTATGCTACCAAGCCAAAGGTGTATGATTTTAATCTGTGGTCCTCAGGCCTGGTTTTAATTGTTTTTGTTCAAACATTCTTTTGAGTGGTATAGCACTGGTCTGTCCATTTGCTGTACAGAGGTAACTCGTGGTTGCTATGATGCTAAACACTGTGATGCTGATGTGTCAAATGTGATAATGGTTACCGATGGTGGACAGTGTTTGGTGGAGCTCCCAGATTAAAACAAGCTTGGAAGCAGGAGTGGCTTCCATTTCCAAATTGGCTTGCCTCTGGAAACTCTGTGAACTTGGAGAAAGGATGAAAGTTATACAAGTGTTCAGGTCATTCACTCATAGTGTTGCTATAAGTCATCTACTCGATGGTGCTTAATAGCAAGGGGTTTAGCTCAGGCTCCTTCCACCCCCTTATGGCCACCTGTCGCAGTCCACACGATGTCCAAGCCCGCCACCAGCCTTTCTCTGGCTTCTGACTCCTGTTGGAATCTGACCCCAGATTGCAGGCTTCTTGTTCAGGTAACAGGTTCAAGTGGATATGAATGTGGTTAGGTTCCTAGGTTGTTGCTGTAGCCTGCTAATTTAAGGTTTGATTTTGAGAGAATTTTAAAGAATGTGCTGTTGGTATTTATCAAATATGACTCATGCTGGTAAGAGATAAAACCTTATCCTGCTGCCATTTGGCTTCTGTTCACATTGTGATGATGCTTTGTGGATTGTGCGAACCAGGAAGATGTAGACTCTGTGCCTGTCAGTTGCGTGAAAGGGCAATTACCGGATGCTTTTTGAGACTGATTCATCTCTCCATATTTTAGAGTTCAGATAATCAAGTACTGGGAATTTACCCAGGTGGGGATGTGGAGGTGGATGTGTGGGCTGTTTCTAGTTGTTGAAGAAACAGGCAAGGTAGTTGAAAGAACACCGTTTGCAGATTATGGGGAGAAGGATGACTTTCAAGCCCCCCTTTGAAGGGTAGGGAGTTCTGGTTGCATAGTTTGTAGGGAGTTGTGCTGCTAACCCCAAAGCAGCACTCTTGGGTGGGGGTTAGAATCTACCAGTGGCTCCAGGGTGGGGGTGGGGGGGAATGGGCAATCTCCTCTTGTATGACTTTCAGTTTCTGAAAACCCACTGGAGGGTCAGCTACGAGTCAGTTCTGACTCAATGGCTGTGAGTGAGGGAGAGAGAGTAAGTTTTTCATGTAGTCTAGTTGGGAGATTTTGGCTAGATCAGAAGATCTAGGCTTTGACTACCTTTTAAGCATGCCTCGAAGGTTCTTTTACTCTAGGAGTTTAGGACCACATAGAACATTGCCTCTTACATACGCAACACGGTCACTGTACATGTGCTGTGCACCAGGTGCTAGTGAGCTAGCTAATGCCTCTCTTCTAAGATGCCTAAGTACTAAGCCTTGAAACCAAGGTGGCGTATTGCCTTATAATGTAAAGGGACTTTGCAGATGTGATGAAATGAAGGATTTTGAGATGAGGGAGTTTTCTAGATCGTCTAGTGAGCCTACCATAATTAGAAGGGTCTTTATAAGAAAGCTCTGGTAGTGTAGACTGCAGGGAGGTGCACTGCTAACCCAAGGTGGCATGGCACCTCCCTGGTGGGTCAGATCCATTACCAATAGCTTTTCTTGAGAAAGATGGGTAGTTTCTTCCTGTGCAATTTACAATGTCAGAAAACCCAGTGGAGGGCCAGCTGGGGGTTGGTTCTGATTTTTCTACAGTGATTTGATAGGAGGTTTGTGGTTTCTTTTTTTTTTTTTCCTCTTTGGTTTTTGAGTTTGCTTGGCGGATTTTGTGTATGTTGGGTTTTTTTGTCTCTTTATTCTAGTTTTGTAAAAGAGAGGCAGGAGGGTCAGAGGAAAGAGAAGTAGAAGTGGTAACAGTATGTCAAGAAGATATGGAATCACAAGCCACGCTCTGCAGGCAGCTAAAAAGCAGCTAACCAGGACAAGAAGCTTCCTAGAGGAACACAACCCAGCTGATACCTCAATTTCAGCCCACTGAAATGAATTCTGGATTTCTGACCCCCAGAACGCTAAGATGACATATTTGTGTGGGGTTTAGTCATTAAATTTGTAGTTGCTTGGAAAAGTGGAGGGTCAGGGAGAAAGAAGAAGACCATGAGAGGGGTTGACACAATGAGCCAATCTGTAACAAGGACCTGAGCATGGTGGAGATTGTAAAGACTGTATAAGATACAGGGACTGTATAAGATAAGGACAGGGTTTACATAGGCCACTAAGAGTTATGGGGCATCCAACAGCATGTAAAGGGGATAACAAAATTTGTGGTAATTTGTATCAGAAGCATTGTGGCTAGCATTGTGCCTAGGAGACAAGCCACTTTTGACAATAATGTGAAGCATTCTGATGGAGTCACGGATTGAGGCTTCTGTCTGCTTGAGGTTGGCAGTGTAACTCCTTTACCCATTAGAGCACCAGAGCACTAGTTCTGCTTATTACTAGACTTGGACTATCCAACCAACTCTCTAATCCATTTCCTATCTATAAGCTGGAATAAGAAACTTGCCTTGCTTTAGAAATGCTGTGTGCATAAAGAACATCTTACAGGACTGTGCTGATACTGTGAACTGTAAGAACATTGTGAGAACATTGTGCTGCCAACTCAGAGGTTGTTGTTGTTTTGTGCCATCGAGTCGCTTGCGACTCATAACGACCTTATGTACAATAGCCCTAAATTCTGTTCTGTCCTGTGCCAATCGCACTGTCTCCGACACTCCCATCCCGATTATCCCAGTCACTGAATCAATCCACTTCATAGAGGGCCTTCCCCTCCTGCGCCGTCCCTCCACCCTCCCAAGCATGATGTCCCTCTCCAAGGACCGGTCTCTCCTCACAACATGTCCAAAGTATGTTAGACAGAGCCTCAGAATCCTTGCCTCCAAGGAGCTACCTGGTTTACAAATCTCTTTGTTTTCCTAGCAGTCCATGGTATTCTCAATACTCTTCTCCAGCACCACAGCTCAAAGGCATCAATTCTCCTTCTATCCTCCTTGGTCATTGTCCAACTCTCTGATGCATAACAAGTGATTGTGAAGACCATGGCCTGTATCAAATGCACCTTAGTCTCCAGAGAGACACCATTGCTCTTCAGTACTTTGGAGAGGTCCCTAACAGCAGACTTTCCCATGGCAATGCGCCTTTTAATTTCCTGGCTACTGGTGCCAAGAGTGTTGACTGTGGAGCCAAGCAAACTAAAGCTGTGTACAATCTCAATCTCTTCACCATCCATCCTGATGCTGCCAATTGGTCCATTGGTGAGAATCTTTGCCTTCTTGACATTGATCCTCAATCCATATTGTAGGCTGCAGTCCTTGACACTCTGCAGCAGGTGCTTCAGGTCCTCTTCAGTTTCAGCAAGCAGGGTTGTGTCATCTGCATAACGCAGATTATTGATAAATCGTCCACCAATCTTGACCCCACATTTCTCCTCATAGAGCCCAGCCTCCTGGATAATCTGTTCTGCATATAGGTTGAAAACGTATGGAGATAGGATGCATCCCTGGCGTACGCCCTTCCCAATTTTGAATCATGCAGTGTTATGCAGTTCAAATCCAATAGCTGCTCTGTGGGAGAAATATGGGCATTCTGTCCTCCTGGGCAATTTACTGCCTCTGAAAAATCCGCTGGAGGGTGACCTATGAGTCGGCTCAGACTCTGGTACATAACTATAATGATAGCATTGGTACACAACAACAATCGCATCTCTCAGTCTAGCGCCTCCTAGGGGGCCTTGTTAGTGAATGCCATTTTGCTGTGTTGGTGTTCAGCTTATCCTCAATGGTCAATGAGGCAGGTGAGGAAATTTGGCCACAGTTCTGGATACTTCCTTTTATTAAGCTTCACCAATATGTGTTTTTAACAAACTGAAAATTCACAACAGCTCAGCATTGAGCAAGTCTACTGGTATGATTTTCCCAACAGCTTGTGCTCACGTTGTGCCTCCATGTTACAGTTTGATAGTTCTCACAGTTTTCATACTTTTTTTATTATGCTGCTGCACACTTAATTACAATTGCACAAGTACTTTTTCCCTCTATCAAGGTTAGTACAAGACTGCTTCCTAAAAGGTGGAGCTTAAGAATGTCCTGAAATGTCCCACTTCTCTCAACTGCTGCCCTGTTCCATCATCTCTGACATCAATTATTCCTCCTCCTCTCAGCCCTCTCTCTACCATCTGTGTTTTTGGGTTCTGTAATTTGCTCAAAAATCTCACAAAACTCAAAAACTATCAGAGAAATGGCTCACTCAATTGTGGATGGGATAGGCTGATGCATGGCTGGTGAACAACTGGCCAGGCGCCTGTAAGCTGAGGCTGTCAGTTGTGGGAGCAGCTGGATCATGTTAGATGCTGTGTAAGCATAAGTGCTTCTAAGGAGCATTCTTCTGTATTGGATTGCAGGGCTATGAACCGTACCTCAAGAGAACTAGGGGTCGTGGCTGGGGCCATGACCTTCTAGTAGGGTGGAACTTGATGTGTCCCACTCTAATCCTGTCTCTTTAACACAACAAATAACTCATTCCAGAATGAGCCTTTAAGCACAGACACTGAGGCTCCAATGGAAAATGGAAGGTGGTGACTGGAAGAACCATTTACTTCAAGTGGAAACATAACTTTTTGTTTATGGGAAACAAACAAAAACAATGGAGTTATTTGTTTTATTTCAATATTTGCCTTATTGGTATGGTCCAGAACTGGCTATGTAATATCTCTGAGGTATGCCAGTGTGTCACTGAGATGTGCACCTGAGGCTAGTGTTACTTGTATTTGTATTAGTGGAGATGGGTAAGAAATGGTGAAGTGTCCCATCTCAGGGTCCTGAGGATAAAGTGCAAGTCTAGCAGGGAGAACTGTGGTTTGCATTGTGCTCTGTGCAAATATGTTTATGCTGACATGGAATTAGGCAATCAGCAGTTCACTTCGGCCACTATCTGTGTGATTTGATAGATAGTTCACTAATGTTCTGCAGAGAGCCTCTGTTTCTTCATATATATAAAGCAAGAGTAGCAATTCCTATTTTGTAGTTTGTTGGTACATCTCACCTCGTTCATGGCATGAAGTAGACATTCAATAAATAGTGGTTGGTTAAATTTGGCAGCTTCAGTACTTTTCAGAGTTAGTCCAATAAATCTCAAGTCTTTGCAGGATTTCACATTTCTCCTTTGCTTTTCAGAGTCACTTAGGCATGTGGTAATTGCATGTGAAGGGAGGGTCTGGCCCATAGATGAGAGCTCCATGAATCTTTGAGGGGAAGACCCTTTGCTTCCCAGCAGAAATGGCAATGAGTAGCCTTCAGGTGGCGGCAGTTTGTACGCTGGGCCATTTTGGAAGTGAGAGTATGTTTGGCTTGCCAAGTACAAGATTGAGTGTCACTGTTTTGCTTTCTGGGAATAATGGCTGTGCAGATGAAGTAGATTTTTGGTGCAATGGTAAGTCATAGAACAGACTGCTTTTCCCCAAATGTCTACATTTTCTCATTCTTAACTTAATGTGCTTATTTTTTAATGTCTGGAAGAGACCAAAAAAGAAGAAAATAACCACTTTT
The DNA here is from genome assembly GCF_000299155.1 of Elephantulus edwardii. NCBI lineage: Eukaryota > Metazoa > Chordata > Mammalia > Macroscelidea > Macroscelididae > Elephantulus > Elephantulus edwardii. Next base: position 7,872,490 of record NW_006399859.1, read on the forward strand.
GCTTCAACACCCAGAACTGATTACTGCTAACATTTTGGAGTATTTCTCTCTGTTCTCTTTATGAAATACACATGGAAATTCCCACCTCCCCTTTTTTTGCAAACTACAGTCTGCCTTATGTGTTTAACATTATATCATGTATATTTCCCAGATTAAGTATTCCTTAAAAATTTTATTTGTAAAAAATAATGAGGAAGGGGTTTGTTGTTTGGGGTGCTTTTGTGTTTTTTTTTTTCTTTCTTAGTGAACGTTTACGGATCACATTAGTTTTTTCAGATAATCTTTCAGAAACATTAATTACCATTGACTATTGGTGATTACATCTTTTTACAATGTTTAAACAAATGCTTATTGTAGATTGCTTTTTCCCTTCATCCACTTTCTCTGGTTTCCCCCCTTCTTCTTCTTTTCTTAAAACATTCTTATTTGCTATGTAATAGTGAGTGAGTGTACAAGTTCCATAATTTTCATAACCTTTGACATTCAATAACTAAACACTGAGATTGCAACTAATTTCCCCTAAAATGTATAAAAAGAATTGGCTTCATTGGAGAGGGAAATCAATGCTTGGAAAGATGGAAATCAGTGAAAGAGAGGAAAACACCAGATGAAATGAATTGACACAGTGACTCCAGCAGTGGATTCAAGGGTGTCAGAGATGATGGGGAAGGCACAGGATAGAGCAGAGTTCACGTCGCTGTTCATAGGGCTGCTATGCATCTACTCAATTGGATGGCATCTAACAACATCTTTGACTGTCTTCTCAGATTCTAGAGTGGAAATTCCTAGATTGCAAAATGAGCACATCTGAAAGTGTATATTGGTGGGGATCATATCTATTCTCTTTATTTCATATTTCAAAACACAAAAGTCCCGTCTCTGTGAGGTAGCGGTGGCCACACCTGGTCCCTCCTTGACCATTGTATACTGTGCCTCCTGGAGGTTCAGCTTCTGGCAGGTAGGACAATCAGCCTCTTGTGGCTCCCTAGTGAAATTTAAGTAATGGGTCAGCCTTTTCTAGCGCTTCCCTCTTGGTCGGAAGTTTGTGTTTGAATCTAACCTAAATCTCACCTGCTGCATTTTAAATCTCAGTGGCTGCGCTGGTTTCCACTCAGTGGAGTGGAGCTGAGCTGTACATGGTTGCGGGTATCCTGCTCACCTCTCCTCCCCTTCCCTGGCCGCTGCTGTCCCAGCCACCAGCCTTATGTTACCCTGGAGGAAATTTGAGGGTCTCTGGCTACTGTTGTCGCGACTGGGAGGGCGAGTTTCTGCGGAAAATGCCAGGTAGGGGGTTTCCAAAAATGAGAGTGCTGCTGCCACAGAGGCCCCGGCCTCTCCTGTGGCCTCTGCAGAATCCGTGGGGACAATTAGCATTCAGAATGGTATTCTCTCATTGACACTGCGGGTCTATCAGATTCATTCTCTAGAAAAAAAATTGGGACTAGAGCAGGAATTATTAATTGTATTTTAGTTCCAAGGGGTAAATGTGCAGTGCGTGAGCATGGCCAGGCAGAGATGAAGGGGTGTGTGTGTGTGTGTGTGTGTGTGTGGTGTCAGGAATGCTGGCTGTCAGTGAAAGAGGCTGGGGTCGCACTCTGGATCCCCCTCCTACCCTTGGCATCAAGCCCCAGCTGTGCCCTCTACCTGAACAGCCCTGGCCACCTTTCTTAGCCAGCGTCTTTTTTTTGGGAGCTGACAGCTTTATTATGGAGCTGTAGCATGTTAATTTGGAAGGGAAATGAATATAGCTGCAATATCATGGGCAGCAAGAGGCCCCTTGTGTCACTTGCTTGGGCATTTTCGAGACGGCTGGCAATTGGCCAGCGAGGTGGAGCAAGTCACACAGGAAACAGACTGGGAATTGAGTGCTGGCGGTACCTGTGGGAGTATCTGAGCACACTGGATGCCAGGAGCCTCCCTGGGGCCTGACCTGGCCAAGCTCTGCAACCTCCAGCTCCTAGCCTTCCCCTCCTTTCAGCACCAGCAGATCCTGCCATAATTACATTAACTGTTTCATGTACTAAGTTTTACCTCCTCAGAACCTCTACACTCTTTTGAGATGCCTCACTCTTTGCTTTACTTTTCCCTCCTTAGTGCTGATGCCTGAATTGCAATGAAACCAGCATTTCAAAGCCCAGTGGTTCTGTGAGCGTGACAGAGAAGCTTGTGCCTTGCTCTGTAGCTCCCATACACAATGTGATTGTTTTTCCTCCTTCTGAAGACAGCATTTTCTTCTGCCACCATTTATTGTCAATCTAAACTTTGGTGTTGTATTTCAACTGCTACTATTAGCTTCCACAGAGGGACCTTAGCCCTGTGAATGTCATCGCATAAGAATCCTTGGAGATAGGGGGGAAAGATTTAAAATATATAAATATGTGAATGCATCTCCCAAGATTCTTATTTCCTTGGTCTGGGTTGGGGCTTCAGCACCATCATTTTAAAAACATTCTATAGGCAGTCCTCATGTTCACTGCATATGCCAGATGAAGAAATAAATTGTGCCTGTCATATCTGATCAGCAGTTGCCTTTTATGAGAAGATGTGCATTAGATGCCTGTGATACCTGGAACAGTTAGTTGCTCCATCTCCTTTTCAGAAGCAGAAATGAGATAAATGTCAGGTATTTCATGTGCAATATTGATTGATGAGAACCACCTGAAGATATACCTGGCACCGTTTTCTTTTCTGGCTGTCTTGTAAACATATTACTTGACCAGCTGAAGATGATATTGTTGAAATTTAAAAAAGAAATAATTGATGCTATGAGTCTGTTTATAGGGTTCATTAGCCATATCCTGGATTCTCTGTGTTTTTTTTTTCTTTTCAAACTTTTGGAGCATGGTGAAATGAGGGGTGGGGGCAGGGATATGAGTGAATGGTAGAGAATTGCTTCACTTGCTTACACACTTGTTGCTGTCAAGTCAGAACTGACTCATGGTGGATGCCCCAGTGGGGAGATTATAAATCACATGGAGGAGATTGCCCATCTTTTTCCCTCTGAACAAGTGGTGGATTTGAACTACCCGCTTTTGGCTTAGCAGTACAACCATGTATCCAATAGGCCCCCAGAACACCCCTCAGAGGGTTGATTAGATAGGTCAAAGTGATAGGTACCCACAGTGACTGGTCAGCTTATTTTGGCAGGAGTGGCATCCACTTCCTAAACAACATGCCTCTGGAAACTCTATGAACTTTGATAAACGACGATAGTTATAGAAAGGCTTCAGGCCTTTTGTTCATAGGGTCGCTATGAGTTATGCTCGACTTGAAGGCATCAGCAACATTACCCATTAAGGATAATACCTCAAGGTGGTACCTTCCATAGGGAGTTGCTCTGCTAATGTAAAAACTGTGCCTTTTATGGTCGTTTGAACCCACCAGCTGCTCTGAAGGAGAAAGTTGAGCAGTCTCCCATGTAATTTACAGCTTCTGAAAACCCTCTGGAGGTATGAGTCAGTTCTGACTAGACAACAGTGAGTGAGTTTTTGGGGTTTGATTTGTCTTATTCCTCTCAGGCTGAGTTTTCTGAGACCCCATTTCTGCCAGTTGCCCCTTAAAGATTGAAGACATTTCTTCCCAGAGGAATTACTGATGGGCCAGTTATTATAGAATGAGCCCCTTTGTTAGATGTGTGTGGCTTTGCCTGTGCCAATCCTGCAGATCTGAGAGTGATTATGCTCCTTGGTGGTGAATGCAGTCACCGTTATTCCAAAATTGTGCCAACTTCTCATGTCTTCCTTAGGGTGTTTGTGGTGGAAGCTTTGATCCTCTCTCAAGTTAAGGGGTTGCTTCTATGGTTCAGCTGTTCTTAGTTTCTGTTTCATGACTGAGGCAACCTCTGGAGCCTCTCAACCTTAAGAAAACTTGGAGCTCCCCTTTATAAAGCCCCTATTTTTCCATGAGTGAGGAGACCTCTAGGTTAACACCTAGTTGGCATCATTTCCCCAACCTTACTAATCCTGTTTAGAGAAAAAAAATAAAATGTTTGTTTGTTTCCTTTGTGGTGTTTATGGAAAAATGAACTATCAAATGTAATCTAGAAATTTGTATTTTATGAAATCTCAGACTGTTGTCAGGGACAGGAACATTTGATGATCAATCACTTCCTTTAAAAATATCACCCCCTTGTTTTATTCCTTTTCAATGCCTTAGGTTGGAACCAACCCATAGCTGACCCTCTGTTGGGTTTCTGAGGCTGTAAATCAAATGGCAAGAGATTGTCCGTCAAACTTTCCCTGTTTTACATTAGGGGAAATGAACACAGTGTGGTTAAATGACTTGCCCAGAGTCATTCAGTAAATTGGAGCTGAAACCAAGCCTGGGGAGAAACCTGATGCCAAACTCTAGAATGTTAATAATAATTCAGTTTATATAGAGCTTTGTTCTTTGAAAAACATTGATCATCCTTTCTGCCACTCTAAGCTGGAAATTGCTACATTCATCATCTGTTTTGGACTAGGTAATTGTTTTGTGATGAGGGGCTTTGCTGTGCATTGTAGGATGTTGAGCCACATTCTTGGTTCCTACCTCCGAGATGCCAGTAGCACAGCCCTAGGTGTGACAATGAAAAATGTCTCCAGGCATCGAGAAGCAGTGTTGGAGATGGAGAAACCATGTTTCAGGGATGTTCCCTGATGGCATCCAAGGACATTTATTTTTGTGTTTGGGGATTTCACTTTTAAAATTTGCATATTTGGCTCCTTCCCTACTTGGCTAATGCGCTGCATTACACACATAAATGAAGTCACGCTGAATATAAGCTTTTCCCTCATCTCTGTTATGGCCATGGGAGAGAGGACTTAAATAAGCTTGGAAAGACCACTGAGTTTGGACCCTGTTCCACGCTCTGCCTGCCAGCCCTGCACTTCCTAACTGTGCAACCTTGGGCAAGTTATTTAGGCTTCTTGAGCCCCATTCTTCATCTGATTATGATGGAAAGAGCTGTTTGTTGTGAATGAGAATTAAGTGACACCTTGAATGTGGAAGTGTGGAAGTGTTTATAAAACATTACTCATATATTAAGTGGTGATGATAAGATTCAGGTCTAATTACTAGCACTTGAGGTTTCCTCAAATCCAAAAGTACAGAACTCAGCACACCATTTCTAGACTAGTATTTGTCTAAGTATATTACCCTTGTCCTCTTTCTGCTATAAAGTTAATCTTCCCCTCTCTCACTTTGAATTTAATCATCCTTTTTTTGGTGTCCATTGTGAGAGCACCTTTGAATCACTATCTCTGCAAGATTGGTTGCTCATTTATTACTTCTGACTGGCAAGAGCTAGTTTCTTTTTATGGAGAGGTTTCTTAAGGGCCATCAGATATTTTATGAAAATTGAAGCCAGTGACATCTTATTCTTCCTCATTGCCAGTACCCTCCAAGGTGTGTGATGATCTCAAATGAGACCCAGATGTGGGCAAGGAAGCAAGCCTTAGTCTGTAGAGATACATGTAAGATAAACTTGAGATGCAAGATCTTTGTGCTTTTTGGCACAGCGAAGTTCAGCAAGCCCAGAGCTTTATCTTACAGAAAAAGAAATTAAACTCAGAGAAGAAACATACTGACCTGGTGTCAGAGATGAGGTCATAGCCCAGCCTTGCCCGTTGCCAAGGCTTTAGGTGCCATAGTCATGGGTGTCCATGCAGCTGCTCCAGATGGTGAGAAGGAAGACAGCAGACCCCTCTCGGAACCCAGGGCTCCTGCTGTTTGCTCTCACTTTCGATGCTGCCTTGTAGATCCTGTGAAATCTATTTCTGTTCAATAAGTTATAGATGTTGTTGTTGTTATGTGCCGTCGAGTCACTTGTGACTCATAGTGACCCTATGTACAACAGCCCTAAACTCTGCTCTGTCCTGTGCCAATCACACTGTCTCTGATACACCCATCCCAATTACCCTAGTCACTGAATCAATCCACCTCATAGAGGGCCTTCCCCTCCTGTGCTGTCCCTCAACCTTCCCAAGCATGATGTCCCTCTCCAGGGACCCGTCCCTCCTTTCAACATGTCCAAAGTATGTCAGATGAAGCCTCAAAATCCTTGCCTCCAAGGAGCTGCCCGTTTTAACCCTTTCCAAACCTATGTAATTTATAGATGCAGTTACATAATACACAACATCATTTTCTTGATTCCTTTAGTAGAACATCTTCAGGGGAGAAGCAGTGAACAGGATGGGGCTCCAGTTTTATGTGAGCATATTAAAAAAGAACGATAGACATGGAGCCTCCCTCTACCCTCAGCCTTCTCCCATATTTACACGGTTTCTTTCACCATGAGGAGCACCTATATCATCATCACTGTCCATCTTAATTATCAGTAGTAGGGAGCACTAGTGTCCTAGAGGTAAGAAGCTGCGCTGCAATCTCGAAAGCATGTGGTTTGAATCTACCAGCTGCTCCATGAAATAAGGATGAGCAGTCTCTTCCCATGTGATTAACTGCTTCCGAAAATCCACCCGAGAGTCAGCTATGTGTCAGTTCCGACATGACGGTATACAACAACAGTATGATGATATTAGGGACCCCTTTCCAAATTATTGAGGAGTAATGATGTCAGTTTGAGGACTAAGGTGCATCTGATTCAGGCCATAGTCTTTCTGATCACTTGGTATGCATTTGAGAACTGGGCAGTGAATAAGGATGACAGAGGAAGAATTGACACCTTTGAGCGGTGGTGTTGGAGATGAGCGCTGGACATGCTATAGATGGCCAAGAGAACAAGCAGCTATGTCTTGGAGAGGATGCAGCCAGAGTGCCCATTGAAGGCAAGAATGATGAGGCTTCTCTTCACATACTTTGGACATGTTGCTAGGAGCTGCTATTCCTTGGAGAGGAACATGATGCCAGGAAGGGTGCAGGGTTGGCTAAGGAGAAGAAGACCCTCAACCAGGCAGATTGACACAGTGAGTGCTGCAATGGGTTCTTGTGTGTCAGGAAGTGTGAGGATGGTGCAGGATAGAACAGGGTTCAGATCCTTTTTTTTTAGGGTTCAGATCTTTTGTTGATAGTGTCGCTATGAGTTGCACTCAACTTGATGGTACCTAATAACAACAACAGCATCATGAAGAGTACTGTTGGCATAAGCTGTAGGAAGTTTTGCAGGTAACTGAAAGGTGGCTCTTCTCCAGCAGTTTGAATCCAGTAGAGGCTCCATGAGAGAAAGATGGGCAAGTTTCTTCCTGTGCAAATCCTGCTGAGAACCAGACAGTTCTGACTCAACAGCAATGGGTTTTTGTTTGTTTGGGTTTTAAGTGAGTATTACTCATTTAGTGTTTGCTATATGCCTGGTACAGTGTTGCACTGCCAACCCACATGCACATGGTTTAAATTCACTGGGTGCTCTTCTGGAGAAAGGTGGGCAGTCCCCTTCCGTATGACTTACAACCTCTGAAAACCCACTGGAGGGCCAGCGATGAGTTTCTTCTGACTTAATGGTATTGAGTGTAGTATATAGTGTACCAAATGCCAGTGTGTGTATTTAGCTCATGTATATCTTACATATATACATTTTGTATCATGTGTATCTCATTTAATTCTTCACAAAGTCTGCAAGCAAAGAAGGTACTATAGCTGTCTCCATTTTGTAAATGAGGGAACAGGTTAAGTAGCCTTCTTGAGGTCACTGAGTAGGGGAGGGAGTGGAGATTTCATCTCCTCTAGACCAGGTTTTGATCTCTTGTTTATAGAGTTACTGTGAGTCATGTTGGACCTGACACAGGACAACAATAACAGCAGTAGTTCCCGACTCCCTCTGGGGTGTTTACTGTAAACCCCACCCCTTCTTCCCCCTGTCATACTGAGTAGATGCTTCTCAGGCCAGGCTGGCTGTCAGGTGGCCACTGTGAACTTCCAGGGCTGTCCTGACTGGGTGGCACCCAACTTACTTGGCCTCCACCTGCATTGAGTATTTCCTCTCAGACTGTGCCAAGAATCTGAACCCTAGGAACCTGAAGACTGGCTATCAAGGAAGTACAGCCTTGAAGGAAGTATGGGTTGAATCTCTACTGGCTGAGTGCTGTAACCTTCTGTTTTAGCAAGTGATTCCTTGTTTCACAATTTTTATTTTTTTCAGTATTAAATGAACACTTCGTACTGAAAATGTTTTGTAAATTCTGAAGTTAGATACGGTCATGAGACTAATAATCAGTACATGATTAATCTATCACACTCCTAATTTGAGGGGAGGTTGAGATAAGAGTTTAGGGAAGATGGTTTCAGAGAATGAAATACAGACACAAACAGAAATGCTTCTGTTTTCACAAAGAAAGAAAAGAACACCAAGGAAGGCCACACTCCATCAAGCTAATCTTCCTGGCCTCTTGTGTCAAAGATCTTCGACTCATTCTTTGTCCTTCCTGCAGTGAGGTGACACTGTATGTGGCTGAGTTTGTGCTTCCCAACCCTTACCTTTCCCACCTGGAAGAAATACTCACGGGCTTGATGAAAGACTGGGGTTCTTGGAGGTGCTGTGTGTACTCACTAGAGGGTCACAGCCTGCTTTCACTGGGTGCTCTACAGCAAAGAAGGCAGAATCTGAGGTTGTTGAAAGGCAAAATGCCTAAGAAGTACTTTGATTATACTAACCTTGAGGCAAATGGAATTCTTTTTCTAAAAAAAAAAATTATTATGATGGTGGTATAACTACAGTCATTATATCTATCTGTATTATTATTTTAATTACTACTTTTATGGATTGGATTGCTTCCTCTAAAGTATAAATTCCAACTGCTGTACCTGTGGTTAAAGTATCGTTTGGGAATGGGATAGCTTTGCTATGTTAATAAGATAGTACATGATGTGATATGTTTTTAAGTCAATCTCTTTTGAGATTTAAGAGAGATTAAACAAGCAGCAGAGCAATCAGAGAGAAGAGATATGCCAGGCCACATGAGGATCTCCCAGGAGCAGAAGCTCAGAAGAGACAGGACCTTTCTTCTCAGTACTAAGAGAAAGCCTTCCCCTTTGAGCTGGCAACCTGAATTCACACTTGTAGCCTAAAACTGTGAGAAAATAATGCTATCCATTTGTAGTATTTCTCTTATAGCAACATTTTTTTTTGTTGTTGTTAGGTGCCCAGATAACATAAAAACTCCCTCAAACTCCAACTCATTGCTTTTGAGTTGGCAGTGACCTATAACTGACCTCCAGCTGGTTCTCTGAGGCTATAAATCGCACAGAAGGAGATTGCCCGTCCTTCCTTCCTGGCTGACACGCACCACTAGACAGGTGCTGCCTGTGGATCCACAGTGCCACTCCCTGTGGGCTATGTCATCAGAGCTCCCTTTAGCGAACCAAGCAACCATATTATAAGAAATGTTAATGATAGAAGGGGGAAGGAGCCCATATTAATTTCACCTTAATGCACTTTTTTTCTGAATCGTTTGTTTTATTTTGCTTTCTTGGGTAAATAGCAGACAGAGTAAGTAGTTTACATAATAATGACATACAATTGACAGAGAGCAAAACAATGAAAAACAATTTTACAGAATGATATACTTTTAATCATATTGTTCATATGACCTTTTCACCTTTAGTTAAGATGACCTTGGCTACATGCATCTGAACAGCATTTCTTAGTCTTCATTTTAAAGGTTTTTAAGTTTTAAAAACATATGCCTAGAATATTTATGAATTTTTATTCTTACATAAGTAATACATGCAGTATTCCAAAATAATAACAGTGCTGGCATATTGTAGAGCATTTTTGTTACTTAGACTTTATTTTTTTCAAATTTTCTATAGTGAGCTGGGATAATTCAGAGAGGTATTATCCATAATCTTAGAACTAAAATTCTGTCCTATCTTTATCTCAGAATTTATTTGTATAAACATAGTTGAGGTTGTATTTTATATTTAGGGTCTTGACTGGCTTCATTTAACAGCATTTATTAAGCTTAGGTTCTTATAGACATAGTTTTAAGTGACTGCACAATGTTGTTATGTGTCATCGTGTTGGAACTGACTCACAGCTGACCGTTCAGTGGGTTTTCAGAGAATGTGCCTCGCATGGAAGCAGATTGCTCATCTTTCTTCCTCAGAGCAGCAGGTGGAGTCAAACTGTTGCCTTCGGGTTGACAGCACAGCTCTTTATTGACTAGGCTGCCAGCGCTCCCTAGCCACTCACTTATGGTTACACAATCAGGTGGTCCTTAGGTTTTCACTATTAGAATAATGCTTACCCACTCACTGTGTCTTTGAGTGGGAGCTTGCTTATACCTGACCCTCTTAGCAGGTTTTCAGAGGCTGTAAATCTCACAGGAATAGCTTGTCTCTCTCTCTGGCAGAGCAACTGGTAGATTCAAACTAGTCTTTGGGTTGGCAGTGCAGTTGTTATTATATTTAGGAAAAACCATTGAGAAGTGTTGACACTGGTAGGATCATTCTGCCATGTGGAGTATTTCTGATAGGCCCACAGCAGGCACTCAGTAGCTGCTTGTGCTTAGTGAATGAATGGACATGATGAAGGAGTGGCTTGTGTGTGATTTTGTTAGTTGATACACGAAAGAATAGAGATTGTTTTAAGATAGCAAAGACCTGTCAGGAGGAATCTCAGAATAGATTCCAAAATCCAAACTTGTGGCACTCTGATTGCTTGAAAGCTTGAAAGAGAGTTCTACAATTTTACCTGTGAAATCTCTCAGAGGAAGATAATTGGCTTGCAAAATTTTACATCAGGAATATGCAGCTTGCTCTATCCTTGCACCAAATTGAGGAATCAAATGGTAGCAGTATTTCTTAAGTTGTCTGAAATCTGTCAAGGACAAAAAACTACAATGCCTTGCTGACTGACTGTGTGCTGAACCTTAATGGCTGCTGAAACCAAATCAATTTGTATAAGGTTATTTTTCTGAGCCTGGCTCTCTCTTTCAGACCTGAATTGGAAAATAGAATTCCTCTGAAAAATGTCTTTCTTATTTCTGCCTGGGGTGCTCTGTAATTTGGACCTTGTCAGAACAACCTGCCTTTATTTTGAATTTGGAACCATTGACTCTCCTTTTCTTCCCACTGTGAGCTATTTATATGGCAAAGAGCACAAATGGAGGCCTTTTCACCATCTCACTCATGACTTCAGAAAATAAATAAAAGAAAGCAGCATTCTCTGGAATCTGTAATCCCTGTGGGTTGGCAACAAAGAAATGAAAAATATTTTAATGTGGATGCCTGTGCAGTGGTGATGGAGTTTGGATGGGTGGTAAGAAGCTCAGCTACCAGGTCCTATTCCTGTTTCTCAACATTTTCCAAGGCTCTGGGAAGAGGTCCCTACTCACCTAGCTGAGCACACATACTAAACACATTGCTAGCCTCTTTGCTCATTCACCCTATTTGATTCACTTCAGTGACCCTCAACGAAATGTATTGACCCAATTATTGCAGCAGTGGGTTCAAGTGTGTCAGAGACAATGAGGATGGCACAGGATAGGACAGGGTGCAGATCTGTTGTTCATAGAGTCACTATGAGTCGTGTTTGACTTAATGACATTTAACACAAACAACAGAGTTTTGTATGTCATGCATTGAGCTTTGAAGCTGTAGTGATAAAGCTCTGACTAAGACGATGTCTAGTTCTTTCCAGTTTCAGTCAGGGGTCAGTGACAGTAATGAAAAACCACTCTAGCTATTCTAAATAGACAACAGATTTAATATCGGGGATTAGGTGCTAAATCTCTATTGGACTGGTAGAGGAGATGCCTCAGAGCTGACCTCTCTGGCAATAACTCCTAAAACAAGACTCTGAGATGTTCCCCTGGAAACTAGTGTTTATCTTCTCTCTTCCTCTTGAACGTCTCATATCAATCCTCATCTCCAACTTCTTTGTGCACATTCTTAGTGACTAGGATTTTCCCCCCTAATGGGACAAACTGTTTTGAAGGATTTTTGCTTTGTTGAATATTAACAATCAAGTCCTTTATTAGTAATAATAGTTACTACTTGCTGACCATTTACTGTATATCCAGCTGTGTGCTAAGTCCTTTATATGCCTTATCTCAATTCAGATATCCTCTATGAGGTAGAATATTGGATTGGAGAATAGCCCTAAATAAAAAAATGCATGTAAGTTCTAACTTGGAAATCTGGGAGTTGGACTTGCTTGGAAGGAGTTTTTACAGATGTGGTTTGGGATCATCCTGCATTTACAGTAGGACCTAAATCCAGTGAAACACAAACCTATAGGGGAGAAGGTTACATGAAGACCCAAGTAGAGGTTGGCAAACTCAATCTACAAACCAAGGAACCAACCCTGCAGACACTTTGATTTTGAATTTTTGGCCTTCAGAACTCTGGGAGCTCAATTCTGTTATTTTAAGCTACCCAGCTTCTATTAAATTTGTGGAGCAGTCATAGGATATGGTTTGTTGTTGTTGTTGTTATGTGCCATTGAGTCACCTGTGGCTCAGAGCGACCCTATGTACAACAGCCCTAAACCCTGCGCTATCTCTTGCCAATCTTATTGTCTTCAACACACCTACCCCACTACCCCAGTGACTGAATAAATTCATCTCATTGAGGATCTTGCTCTCCTGCACTGTCCCTCCAAGCATGATGTCCCTCTCCAAGGACTGATCCCACTTTGTAACGTGTCCAAAATATGTCATATGAAACTTCAGAATCCTTACCTCCAAGGAGCAGCCTGGCTTTACCCTCTCCAGGATGAACTCATTTGTTCTCTTAGCAGTCCATGGTATATTCAATACTCTTCTCCAGCACCACAGTTCAAAGGCATCAACTCTCCATCATCCCTAGTCATTGTCCATCTCTCTGATGCATAGCAAGTAATTACAAAGACCATGGTCTGTATCAGGTGCACCTTAGTCTTCAGACTGACATAATTACTCTTCAATACTTTGAAGAGGTCTCTGACAGCAAACTTTCCCAATGCAATTTGTCTTTTAGTTTCCTGGCTGCTGCTACCAAGAGTATTGATTGTAGAGCCAAGCAAACGGAAGCTGTCAACAATCTCAATCTCTTCACCATCAATTATGATGCTACCAGTTGACCCAGTGCTGAGAATCTTTGTTTTCTTGATGTTGAGTTTCAATCCATATTGAAGGCTGCAGTCCTTGACCTTCTGCAGCAATTGCTTCAGGTCCTCCTCAGTTTCAGCAAGCAGGGTTGTGTCATCTGCATAACACATATTGTTGATGAGTTTACCTCTAATCCCAATACCACACTTCTCCTCATAGAGCCCAGCCTCCCAGATAATCTGTTCTGCATATAGATTGAAAAGATATAGAGATAGACACATCTTGATGCACGCCCTTCCCAATTTTGAACCATGCAGTGTTTCCTTCCTCTGCTCTGATGACTGCCTCCTGGTCCAAGTATAGATTTCACATAAGCACAATCAAGTGTTCTGGGATTCTCATTCTTCTCAGAGTCAGCCACAGTTTATTGTGATCCACACAGTCAAATGCCTTTGCATAGTCAATGAAACACAGATGGACATGCCTCTGATAATCTCTGCTTTCATACTAGATCCATCTGACATTAGCTATAATATCCCTAGTGTGTCTTCTAAATCCGGTCTGCCCTAGTGCCTCTTCTAAATCCAGTCTGCATTTCGGGAAGTTCTCTGTTGTTGTGCTGTTCCAGTCCTCAGCAAAAACTCATTGCAGTTAGGTGAATTCTGACTCATAATGACCCTATAGGACAGAGTAAAACTGAGTTTTGATAAGCAGTCTTTCGGTTAGCAGCTGAGAATTTAACCACAGCACCATCAGGACTCCCTGGAAACTAATATAAGGTAGTAGTATTGCTCACAGATGCAGCAATTAAAAAAAAATCAAACTTATTCTAGAACATAGAGAAACTAAAACAAAAGAGATGAAGAAGAAAGCTGTACAAAAGATTTTAAAGGGCAGCTCAAGAGGATAAAACAAAATATTATCATGAAATATTCAAAGACTTGAAATTAGACAATCACCAGGAAGGAACATTCTTGGCATTTATCAAAGTGAGAGAATGGGGGGGGGAGAGAGAGAGACAGAGAGAGAGACAGAGAGAGAGAGAGAGAGAGAGTCAGTCCTCAAGTTGCAATAGTAAAGGAATCTATGGATAAAAAAAGACTGATGCAGGATTCATCAAAAGAAGGTAGAAGGAATACACAAAGCCACTGTACCAAATGAAATTTGGTCCATATTCAGCTGTTTCAGGAGGTATGTAATTGAGACCTAATGCTGCTGAAGGAAGAAATAAAAGCTTCCCTGAAGGTGTTGGCAAAAAACAAGGGCCTGGGAATTGATGAAGTACCAGTTGAAATGTTTCAACAGATGAATGCTGGAGGTACTCCTCTGTCTCTGCCAAGAAGTCTGGAAGACCGCTGCCTGCAAACTAACACTAAGGCATCCATATTTCTGCCTGCTCCAAAGATAAGTAACCCAACAGATTGTAGAAATGATTATTGTTAACAGTTACAGCTTGCTTGGCTCCACAATCAACACTCTTAGCATCAGCAGTCAGGAAATAAAAAGACATATTGCATTGGAAAATCTGCTATCAGGGATCTCCAAAATGCTAAAGAGCAATGGTGTCAGTCTGGAGACTAAGGTGTGCTTGATCCAGGCTATAGTCATTGCAGTTACTTGCTGTGCATCAGAGAGCTGGCCTATGACTCAGGATGACAGGAGAAGGGTCAATACCTTTGAGTTGTGGTGCTGGCTGGAGAATAATTTTGGACATTCCATGAACTACCAAGAGAATAAGCAGTTTTGTTCTGCAGAGGTGAAACCAAGTTGTTCCTTAGAGGCAAGGATTTTGAAGCTCCATCTCACATACTTTGAGCATGTTGCCAGGAGATACCAGTCCTTGGAGGACATTGTGCTTGTAAGGATGGAAAGTCAGTGCAGGAGAGGAAGACCCTGGATGAGATGGATTGACCCAGTGACTAGGATAATAGAGTTAGGTGTGTCAGAGGCAGTGAGACTGGCTTAGGATAGGGGTTTTTCTCTCCTGTGTTGTCCCTTCACCCTTCTGAGCATGATGTCCTTCTCCAAGTGACAGTAAACACAAACGTGCACACGCACGCACCCACCCACCCATGCACACACACACACACAAAACTACACCACAAACAAAGGATGTGCTACATTGAGAAAAATCTGCTCTGAAAGATCTATAAATTGCTAAAAGGTGCAACAATGAATGAACGAAAACCCAACATCTATGTAAGCATTAAAATCACAACTTAAAAAAAACCTCAAAGAGAAAAGTTTATTAAAAATATTGTTGTTATGTGCCATTGGATTGCCTGTGACTCAAGGATCCTATGTACAATAGCTCTGAAACCTGCCCTATCCTGAACCAATCTATCTCCAACTCACCCATCCTCATTACCCCAGTTATTGTGTTAATCCGTCTCATCCAGAGTTCTCCTCTCCTGTGCTGTCGTTTCACTCTTCTGAGCATGATGTCTTTTCCGAAGACCAATCCTTCCTGTATTAGCTCATTAAAAATATATAAATGAATTGCTAAAGAGCAAAGTTGTAATTTTGAGGACTAAGCTGTGCCTGTCCCAAGCCATGATACTCTCATTTGCTTCATACGTGTATAAAAGTTAGACAATGAATAAGGAAGACTGAAGAAGAATGGATTGAATTGTGGTATGTTAGAAGTGTATGAGCTATACCATGGACTGAAAAAAGAACAAAGAAATCTGTCTTAGAAGAAATGTAGTCTTAGAAGAATGCTACTTAGAGGCAAAGGTGATGAGACTTTGTGTCACATACTTTGGGTGTATTAAGGGCCAGTCCTGGGAGAAGGACATCATGTTTAGTAGAGGGTCAAGGAATAAGAGCAACAGTAGGCTTCAACACAGCAGCCATTGCGAGGATGGTGCAGGGCTAGACAAAGTTTCAATCCATTGAACCTGTGGTTGCTGAATCAGAACCAACTCAACACCTAACAACAATGCTAACAGTATTATCATCTCCTCATTACACATAAGAAAACAGAAGCTAATACTAGTTAGAGTGACTTGACTAATCAGTAACATTAGAATTCAAGTAGTGTTGCTTGCTGTTCAGAGTTACTTGAATAGAGTAGTTTCAGTAGTGTTTCTGTGTAGGGATATTTAAATAAAGCTGGACCAGAAAGGTATACAGATGGCTATCAAATATATTAAAAGGTACTCAGTGTCATTTATCATGTGTTAGTACAAAAGTGTCATGAAATAATACTTAATATGCACTCAAACTTAAAACAACTGTCAAGTTGTTTCTGACTTACCCTCCGCTAGGTTTTTGAGGAGAAAACTGTTCACCTTTCTCCTCAGGACCCTCTGGTGGATTTGAACCAATAGAGGCTTGAGGCCTTTTGCTTAGGAGGGTAACACCCTATAGAAAAGGAAGATCAGTACCAAGTACTGACAAGAATATGGAGAAAAACAATGTATATAAACTTTATGAATTTTGTATATAAACCAGCATAAAATAGATTTTTAAAAAAATATTATGGAGAAACCAGAATTCTGATACATCGTTGGTAGGAGTATGGAATGGTGCATCTTCTTTCTAGAAGTGAATGGTACTTCCTAGAGAGATTAAACCCAAAGTGACCATATAACTCTTAAAGCTCACTCTTGGAAAATTTATGTCCACACAGAATGTACAGAAATACTTGTAATGGCATTGTGTAGAATAACCCACTAGTTGAAACAACAAATGTCCATCAAATTAAATGTGGTCTATCTAGATAATTAGATATTACTTGACAACAAAAAGGAATAAAATATAGATTTGTGCTGCAACTTGGATAAACCTTGAGGACATTTTGCTCAGTAAACTAAACCAGTAATAACAGGAGTGATATATGTATAATACTATTTTTAATGAAATGCCCATAATAGGCAAATTTATAGAAATGGAAAAGATTAGTGGTCGCCTAGGGAAGGAGGAAAAGAAGGAAGGGGATTTGGTTTCTTTTTGAGATGACAAAAATATTCTAAAAATGGACTGTGGTGATGGCTGCACAATTGTGAGTATATTAAAAGCCTTGAATCTTGTTTTATAAATGAGTGAATTATGTGACAACTGAATTACATCTCAATAAGCAATTACCCAAAAAGAAGAAATTTGAAAAGGACAGTATTTACTCAAATAAAGGCATTGTTAATTATGGAATTTGGGGGATAGTAAATAACAGAACTCTGGTGGCCTACTGGTAACTGTGCTGCAATCCTGAAGGCACACAGTTCAAATCCACCAGTTGCTCCATGGGAGAAAGATTGGCAGTCTTTTCCCTTTTGATTAATTGCCTCTGAAAAGCTGCTTGAGGGACAGCTATGGCTTGGTTCTGACTTGACAGTACACAATAACAACAAATAACATAATGTTTTAAACTTTTGGCTTATTAACTTGGCCTCCCTTGAAATAAACTTTTAAAAGGTATATTTATTTAAGCAAAGAATTAACTATTTAGTTTCTGGTTAATTGGTGAGAATGGAAGTTTTTGCCCTCTTACTCCCCACACCCTTTTCCCCCCCTTTCTTAGCGGTTTACTTTTCTAGGTTTTTTAGTTTTTCCATATGGGCTAAATTATTAGTTTTTGAAAGTTAGAAACCAAAAAGAAACTGCCCTTAAAATATATATTCCATTGAGTTAGGCGAAAAAAACCATGATGTCTATATGTTGTTGTGCTTGAACTAGTTTGAAAATTTATGTCTTAGATGACTTTTTTTTAGGAGGGAGAAAAAATGAGAAATGTCATAAATGTTTCAAAATCCAGCTATTCCTTGAAACCTTGTGCCTCTGATCCTTTCATTTCTTAGTTACCTTTGAGTCCTTGAGTCAAGGACCACTGAGTTGTTAGTGATCACAGTTTTGTGCACATTTTTGTACACAACTTTATTTACAAGAGAACGCTGATCTTGGAAAATGATGGATAGTTAACATCAAATTGAATACAAGTGAAAGGAAAAAAAGTGATGGTGTTTATACCATTAGGTAATTTGTTCCATTTTATTGTCCAAGTATAATTAACTTGTGCCAGCATTTCATAGTCTACTTGTAGCCCAGTAAAACACCTCATGAAAGTTACAAGGTCTTAGCAGAATGCGAATTCACTATAGCCCCCACCCTTTCTCTCCCTGAGCTAAAGGCAGACTGGATTTGACATATGTTTTTTTAATTTTTTTTTAAACCCAACCAGGATTTATGGATCAGCGAGGTAAAATTTATTATGATCGACCATATTTGAGTGTAGAATTTGCTGTCATGCAATTAGAGCAAAAGTGAGGATTTATAACCCGTGAGTGGCTTAAATGTAGAAAGTTCTTTTCCCATTACATATTAAGTTGGCAACTTGAAGCGTGACCTGGATTTCCAGACCCGGAAGGTGGCAAGCTTGTGCCTCAAGGCTTTCTTCTTTACCACGTGCATGAGTGTTTGTCTGGAAGTTAGGTTCTCTTTGAAGGGGGCATAGGAGAGGAGCAATTTTGTAGGTGTCCACACCCCACCTGGTGAGCTTGCTAACACACTCATGCAAAGTTCTGATATCTGGGCTCTCTTCCTCCCTTGCTCATTGATACCTGGGACTACTAAGAGCAGGCTGGGAACAGCTCATACATAAGTAAAAAAGAATCCCAGAGAGCAAGGATGAGGCTTCTACAACTTATGAGGATCTTTGGCTTTGGTTTTGCTAATCTTTAGTAGAAATATATACTTAACATTCTCCTGAGGAGTCCCTGAGTTGTGCAAATGATTGTTGCTCTCTGGATGGTACTGAAAAGGTTGGAAGTTCAAGTTCATCTGGAGGTGCCTTCGAAGAAAAAAAAAGGCCTGGTGATCTACTTCAGAAAAATCAGCCATTGAAAGCCCTATGGAACATAGTTCTACTCTGATACACATGGGATTGTCACAAGTCAAAACATGTTCATTGGCAACTGGTGGTATATGCTTATGGTGAATATGGGAAGCACGTAGTACATGAAGCATATTAGGCCTTTTATGGAGATCACTAATGTTGTTCCTTGATCTCAAAGTGAGATTGGTTCTAGGACCCCGACAGATACCAGAATCTGTGGACTCTCATGTTAAGTATCATCCAGTTAGTTATGATTCACAGTGACTCTGTGAACAACAGATCAGAATCTAATATTAGCCTGTGCTGTTCCCATGATCTCTACAATGTTGTGACAATGTCAGTCCAACTTGATGGGGTCTCCCTCTCTTTTGCTGACCCTCTTCCTTTCCCAGCTTTCATATCTTTTGCCAAGGACTGGATTCTAGTCATAACTTGTCCAAAGTATGTGAGATGGAGTTTCACCATCCTTGCCTGTAAGGAGCACTTCCTCTTAGAATGGTTTGTTCTTTTGATAGTCCATTGGATATTCAGTATTCTCATAAGCATGTATTCTTCTCTACCCTCTTTTATTCATTGTCCAACTTTCAGATGCACAGGATGTAACTGAAGATACTACGGCTTGAATCATAATATGGCACTTTTGTCTTTACACTGATGTCCTCACTCTTCAGCACTTAAAAAAAAGATCCTTGACAGAGATTACTGCTCCCATGAATGTTGATTATGGATCTAAGTAAAATGTAATCCTTTATAACCTCCAATCTTTTTTTCCATCTGTTAGGATGTTGCTTATTGGTCCAGTGGTGAGGAATTTGATGTTGAAGCATAATTCATATTAAAGGCTAGATTCTTTCATCTTCCTTTGTCAGTGCTTCATGTCTTTACTTTCTGCAGGTAAGTTGTGTCATCTGCAGAACACAGGTTGACCCTAACAGGTTGTTGATTAGTCTTTTCCAATCCTGATTTCACATTTTTCTTCATATACTCTCGCTTTCAAATGATTCGTTCAATGTACAGATTGGAAAAAGTATAAAGAAAGGATATAACTTTGGTGCACAACTTTCTGATTTTAAACCATGAAATTTTTCCTTCTTCTGTTTTGACAACTGCTTTTTGAATGGGGTTTGCATGAGCACAATTATGTGCTCTGTGATTCTCATTCTGTTCACTGTTGTTCATAGTTTGTATGACCACACAAATGCCTTTTCATAGTCAATAAAACACAAATAAACAACTTTCTAGTATTCTCTGCTTTTAGCCAAGATCATCTGACACCAGGATTGATATCCTTCATGCCTTTTCTGAATCAAGCTTGAATTTTATCAGCTCCCTGTTGATGTACTAATCTAGCTGTCTTTTAATAATCTTCAGCATGGGTTTACTTGCCAGTAAAGTGACATAATATTTGCATATAATCTACTCACATATCTTCCCGTACGCTTTGTATTATCTCTAGATGATTTATAATACGTAAAACAATGCAGCGCTCTGGTGGTCTAGTGGCAAGAAGCTACATTCCAATCCCAGAGACGTTTGAGGCCAATAGCTGCTCCACGAGAGAAAGATGGGTACTCTTCTCCCTTGTGATTTACTGCCTCTGAAAACCTGCCAGAGGGTCAGCTCTGGATCCTGTGCTTCAGTTTAGACTCCTCTGTACACAGCAACAATACTATGCAAATGCTGTGCAAATAGCACTTTATGATCCCTTGAAGACTTTGAGGAATAGCTATGATTGTTTCCCTCCCCTTTGAATATTTTTGATCTGTGTTTGCTTGAATCTACAGTGTAGAATTTGTGGACATGGAAGTAGAGAGGGCCCACACTACTTCTTTCCCACTCTGCATTTCTTTGTTGCCTTCTTTCTTCAGCCTGACTCCTACACCAGGTTGGCAGGAAATGACTTAGTTTTTATTCCTTCCCTAACCAGGACTGACATGTTAGTATTTTTTACTAGCATAGTTTATCCCCACCTAAAATGTATACTAAATTGCAGACTATACCAAACAAATTTTTCCAAAGGAAACCCTATTGAACAACTACAAAAATCAGAATATTACTGTAGAATAGAATTTCCAATAGAATATTCCAGTAGAATTTTCTGTGACAGTGGGGATATGCTTGGTATTTTTTCCCTTCTGCTTTTCCATTTAGGATTTAAGGTCAGTTTGTGAACACCCCCTCCCCCCCACCAAGTATGAGCTAGCTCTTGACACATTGAACCTAACCTAATTTGAGGAAGGATCAACATCTTTATGTCTTTGGAGTTTTCTAGATCTCTGTGTTATGTAGAACTTGTAAAATATTTTTGGTGAGGTGATATATTTTCTCCCCTGGAAAACCTATCAGAGCTTCAGAGTCTACTTGTAACCCAATAAAATACCTCATGGAAGTTCAAGACCTTAGCAAAATGATAATTAACTATAGTCTCTTCTTTCCTCTTGAACTAAGGGCAAACCAGAGCAGTGACTAGCAAAGGTCTGGGTTTATTAGGTGGCCGTTAGAACAGTGAACTAGAGAGAGAAGAGTCTAGAAGGAAGGAGGCCAATTAGGAGGTAATTAGAATAGTGTGCGTAAAAGATGATGGAAGCCTGAGTTTGTTATTACTTGAGTCTGAACTGACTCAGAGCTGACAAATTTTAAGAGGCTGTAAATTGCACATGAGGAGATTGCTCATCTTTCCCCAGTGGAACAACTGGTGAGTTTGAACTGCTTGATTTAGGTTTGACAGTGTAGCTCCTTACCATTAGCTCACCAGAGGAGGAAACAAGAATTAATATGTTCCAGGGGAGCTCTGGTGGCATAGTGCACAGTGAGTTATGATGCCAATCCAAATACCAGTGGCTCCAGAGGAGAAAGAAGGCTGTGTCTTTCTGTTACAATTTACAGCATGAGTGGGAGCTGACTACAGGGCAGTGGGTTTTGAGGTTTAGTACATGTTAGACACTTCATAGGGCAAGTAGGTAGAGAGTTCCTGAATCTTTCAGATGAAATAAGGCAAAGTAACAGTTGTTGTTATGTGACATTGAGTCGTTTGCGACTCATAGCGACCCTATGTACAAGAGCTCTAAACGCTTGTTCTATCCTGTGCCAACCTAGCCATCTCAAATGCACTTATTCCCACGGCTCCAGTCACAGAATTGATCCATCTCATCAAAGGTCTTCCTCTCCTTCACTGCCCCTCCACTCTGCCAAACGTGATGTCCCTCTCCAGGGACCAGTCCCTCCTTGCAACATGCCCAAAGTATGTCAGACGAAGCTTCAGAATCTTTGACTCCAAGGAGCATTCCGGCTTCACCTTCTCCAGGACAAACCTGTTTGTTCTAGTAGGAGTCCATGGTATATTCAGCAGTCTTCTCCAGCACCAAAGCTCAAAGGCATCAGTTCTCTTTCTATCAACCCTATTCACCATCCAGATCAGCACACCTTAGTCTCCAGCCTGACGTCGTTGCTCTTCAGTACTCTTGAGAGGTCCCTCACAGCCGACTTTCCCAATGCAATTCGTCTGTTAACTATCTCAATCTCTTCACCATCCACATTGATGCTACCAATTGGCCCTGTGGTGAGAATCTTTGTTTTCTTGATGTTGAACTTCAATCCATATTGGAGGCTGCAGTCCTTGACGTTCTGCAGCAAGCGCTTCAGGTCCTCCTCCATTTCAGCGAGCAGGTAACAGTAATAGTTGCTATTACTTATTGACAACTCACTTTGGACCAGGCCAGGTACAAGACATGTTACTGTCTTCATTGCTTCCCCAAGAAATGCTCTAAAGTAGACATTGCTATTTCTGTCTTTAAGATGAGGACACTAAATCTCAGAGAATTCAAGAAACCCGGAGTCACGTAGGTGGGCAAGGGTGATTGTTCAAATCTAGACTTAGCAGCTGGGCCTAATGGTTTGCCTCAAGAGTTTATTAAAAGCACCTTATGAAAATGTAACAGACCTTTTGAATTTTATGACTAAAATGAAAATGGCTAGAATTCTGTTCTCAATCACAGCCAGAAAATTAAATTGGAGTGTTTACCCAGTTTTATAATGTTTGATAAAGGATCCAGACAAGTTGGAATTTATGAGATCTATAAAATTTTTGTTGAACGAGTAGGAGGAGGCCTGGCATTGGAAATGTAGAGATGGATCATGTGACTTTGTGGAAAGCAGCAGAAATATTTTTTAATTCTGAAAGTGTTCCTGGTCATGTATTTCTGGGTAACATTTTGTTGATGTTGTTCTTCCACTGGTCAGGAAAAAAAAAAGAATGGCATTAATTAAAATTTCCATTGTCTTTGCCACAGAGGAAGGAAACCTTTCGATGGTTGTCATGGTGATGGCTGAATGACACTGTGGAAGTGGGTAGTGATTGCCACCGAGAGCCCTGAAAGGAGCATTTATCATTTCCCTTCCCCTCTGAGAGGCTTGCAGAACCAAACTGCACATTTCTTTAATCGCCTTTCAAATTCACGTTTGAGCCAAATGTGTCTGTGCAAGGGAATGCTCATGACTGCAGCCATGGTTAGAGTCGTAAAGTCTGAAATCCCGTTTCTAATTTGCTTTGTGTTCCTGAAGAAAAATAGCATCTGTGAGGTGCTCATGACAACTCTCAGAAAGTAATTATGAACTACCAGTCTTTCATGTGACACAGTGGGACAGCTTGCAGGGCTGCCTCTCCTGTCTTATTCCTCCTCCCTTCCCCAGGCACTCAGATGTCTTGCCTAATACACCTTCCCCACAGGGCGGCCCATTTAAAATGAAGGACCATACTTAAGATATAGTAACTTTAAATGCTGCCACTTACCACTTGACCTTTGCAGTCCCTCTCTGCACCCAGTCAGCGCACTGGAGCCATCGTGCTGCATGCAGGCAGAGTGGGGCTGTTTCCAACCGTAGACCAGACTCTTGCTGGCATTGGGCTTTCTGCACAGTTTGTTCGGTGTCTAGCAAAGGGAGTGGGAGGAAGAATGGAGTGGGCAGCCTGAGTAATAAGGGTAAATGTTTCAGAGGTTTGTTTGCATGTTAAGTTACCCTTCTCTGGCCATCATGCTTGGAATGGTAGAGGGATAGCGCAAGAGAGGAAGACCCAGGATGAGATGGATTGACTTAGTGACTGGGGTCTCAGGGTAGGTGTGTCAGAGACAATGAATTTGGATAGATAGATCAGGGTTCCGAGCTGTTGTACATAGGGTTGCTATGAGACACAGGTGACTTGATGGCACATAACAACAAGAACAACAGCCTCAAAGAAGACAGGACAGTGACACCCCTAACCACCCACCCCCAGCTTGGGTGTCTATGTCTTTTTGAGCGATGTAAAATCAGAGAGAACCTGGTTCAAGTCTTGACTCTACCTCTTAGCTACATGAACCTAAACAAGAGACTTAACCTGTCTGAGCTTTAATTTCTGTTTCTGTGAAATGTTGATATTAGTGGTAACAACCTCTTTTTAAGATAATTTTATCTCATGAGATGATATTTTGTGAGCTGTATGTGCTTTAAAAAAAACACCACAAAACCAAAATAACCCAACACCCAAAAGAAACAAACAACCCCAAACAAAACAAAACCCCATCCCCACAAATCACCTCACTCCTGCTCAGGCTTCTGTAAATTGTGTTGTGATGAGAGGGGACTCTCAGCTTATTTCCTTGGAGCTGCTAGTGGAGTCAAACATCCTGAGATGTGCAGCCTTTGGTTTAGCAGCACGGCTCACTGTGGACTACACCACCAGAGTTCCCTCATCTGTGCTTTATAAACTGTAAATATAATTCACTAGATATTCATTAGGCTCCTAATCGTATGCTTGGCTCATGCATTGGCTGGAGAATCAGAGCCAGCAGAGACACAGGTCAAGCACAACACCAGAATAATGTGCTAAAGGCTCAGTGGCCACAAGCAAGCACTTAACTTTGGGCTCAGGGAAGGCTTCTAGCAGGCGGTGGCCTTTGTGCTAAGCTTTAGAGAATAGACATTAGACATTAGGTAGACATTAGTCTGGAAGGCAGCTTTCAAGAAAAGGAAGCAGTGTGTACAGACATGGAGGCACCATTAGAACTTGGGCATCCATATTAGAAATGGCAGACAGAGGGTGGTAGTTGCCCTCTTGAAGAGTTTAACATAGGCAGGAAGTTGGTGGGCTGGTTGGAAATGAGCTGGAAATTGATGGCTGAGTGGTGTCAGAGAGAGGATGACCAGTGGTCCCATTAGAGGCTAATGATGCTTTTCCAATGAGAGTGACTACAGGGTAGAAAGAGTGGGCTGCACCCTAGCGATATAGGAGGTAGAGTTGATTAGTGGTGGTGGCTGTGTGTAATGAGGGACATGGAGAAGATGACTTCTGGCCTTTCTAAATGGTGTTGCTGTTGGCACTGTAGGTAGGACAGGTCATCATTGTGCCAGACAGTATTGTTTAGCCCTGGGCCTCCCACCCACTAAATACTCTATAGTAATTGTGAAAAAACAAACAAATTAAAAAAAAACACAAACACATAAAAACAAAACAAAACAAAACCCACAATCCACCATTTCCTCAAATGCCTTTAGTTAAAACTACTGAATGTAGTGGCCTTCATCAAGATGTAGACTAAAAGACGAGAAATAATTGGGAGGAATGGAAAGTGTTCTCATTAGGAATGTGTTGGTCTGATGGTGCCTCTGGACACTGGGTACCACAAAGAGTTAAATGTTTGTCTGTGAACGAAAAGGTTGGATGTTCAGATCTACTCTGAGCGGCCTTGGAGGAATGACCTGGTGATTTGCTTCCAAAATTCCCACCACTGAAGACCCTTTGGAGCCAAGTTCTGTTCTGACCCATGAGGTGTCATTGTGAATTGGACCTAACTTGACATTTGTGTTGTGTGTCTGTTTAGTGAGTTGTCTTGTTAGAAATGTTCTGTTTGGAGTTGAATAGGAATCTAGAGCTCAAAAAGAGTGGGTAGTTCTGCATATACAGTGTTAGGAGCCATAACCATTCAAGGAATTGCGTTGCTCAAGGAGGATAGTTAGCCTAAGAAGGGACTGGTAGACCCTAGAACCTTGAGGACCGTCATGTATCTTGTTTGATCTTGTGAGCTGAGGACTGATGACATTATTGTACTATTTTACAGGGAAGGCAAATTCAGTTTGCCTGGGTAAATATGGCTTTTCCAAGTTTTGTTTTTATTTTTTTATGCCATGTTTGGGAAAATTCTCCTTTTGACCCAGTCGTCAGATGAGTCTGGAGAAAAGTGGATTTGTATTCCCTTTGGTTGAGTGTTCCTTTAGGTCTTGATTTGTGGCAATTTGACCCCCAGTGTCTCAATGTTGTGTTCTTACTATTATCATTGTGTCACCTTGAGGTTAGTGGTCTTTATGGTTTAGTGAGAAGGCTTCTAACAGTTTGTCTTTTTCCCTGCAAGGCAAATTTTTCCTTTGCACCCTCTGTACTCTCAGTTCACTGATTAATAGGCACTTGAGGAATTGCAGGGTGATGTTTAACATGCATCAGATACCATCACTAGCAGAGAAATAGATTCACTGAGCTCTCTCTTTCTTTGCTGCCTGCATCCCTCCCTGCCAACAATTTGATGATGGGGAATTGAGTCTAGATCTGAAAAGCACTGTTTAAATGGGTGATTCAGAGTCAGTGGTGTGCAAATGTTTCCCAAGTAGGAGGTACTCGCTAGGGGAGGATGGTGCAGAGCCAAATTACTTTGCACTCTCACATTCTTTGTTTTACCTTCTTCAAAGGTAGGGATCTTTCTATGTAAAAAAAATAACCAGCAAATACTTGGATCCACAGTCAACACCTATGATAATAGCAGTCAATAAATTAAAAGATGGGTTGCATTGGGAAACTGCTGTGAATCACTTCTCCGAAGTGCTAAAAAGCAGTGATATCAATTCAAAGACTAAGATGTGCCTGATCGAAGCGATGATCTTTTTAGTTATATCCTATGCATCTGAAAGTTGGACAATGCGTAAGAATGATAGACAAAGAAGCAATGTCTTTGAATTGTGGTGTTGAAGAAGAGTATGGACTATCCCAGTTTCCCCCACCCCCCTGAAATGTAAGGAGCTGCTTTTGCGAGGTTGCCTTCATGGGAAATGTTTGACTTTTGACTCAAATTCTTTTCTTTTTTTTT
>NW_006399859.1:7901995-7924023 GCF_000299155.1 Elephantulus edwardii
CATCGCTTTCCAAGGTGGTTGCACCATTTTACACTTCCACCAACTTGACTCAAATTCTTAAGTCAGGAAATCTACGTTTGAATCATGACTCTACCTACCTCTGCCCCTCCCTACATAGTCCTTTCTTTTTTTCTGATTCTCCATTCTTTCATTGTAAAATGGGAATGACAATACTGCCTCCTAGGATAAGCACTTTCCTCCTGTGCAATTTACTGTCTCAGAAAACCCATAGGAGGGTCCGCTATGGGTCTGTTCCGACTCAACAGCAAGAAACAACAGCAACAACAATAGTCTCCCATCATGATCATAATCGACAATCATTCTTACAGATTGCCTGGGATAAATTTTCACCAAAGTTTCTATTATGAATATGCTTTTCTTATGTGACACTTTAGCTACACTCCTTTCCTCTCACTTATGCGCACTTCAAGAGAAGCCTGGCATTCTGGTGTGATGGGCCTTCTGTTTAAGAAAACTGGTAGGTTTTCTCTAGGGCTTGAGGACTCCAGTACCCCCCCCCCCCCGCCAAAATGTAGTTGTGTTTCAGTCAGTGACTCTGATTCATAGCAGCCCTAAATGTGTCAGAGGTGAACTGTGCTCTGTAGGGCACTGTTTTCAATGACTATTTTTTGAAAGTAGATTACTGGACCATTCTTTCAGGGTGCTTATGGCTAGAATTGAACAACCTTTCCACCGATGCCTGAGCTTGTTAATTATGTAGACTACTGAGTGACTCTTACCTCTGTTAACCTCCTTGGAGCCAGGCACCATTTGTTGTTGTTGTTGTTGGTTGCCATCCAGTTTATTCTGAATCATAGTGACTCTACCTTGCTCCTTCTTGTGCCGTCTTTGTGATCTCTGTGATGCTCAAGACATTTTTGTGGTCACTGTGTCAGTTTGTCTCCTTGAGGATCTTCCTTCCTCTAACTCTCCACTTTTCCAAGCATGATGCACTTTTCTAAGACTGGCTGCTCTTGACAACATGCCCAAAGTATCCAAGGCAAAATTTCACTATCTTTGCCTCTAAGGAGCACCTTGGCCGTAAATCTTCCCAGGCAGATTTGTTTGTTCTTTTAGCAATCCATGATATAGTCAATATTGGTTTCCAACTCCACAATTTATCAGTTCTCCACAAGGTATCTATCTTTCTTTGGTTTCTTTATTTATTGGCTGACTTTCACATGCATATGAAACAAAATATCATGACCTTGATCAGGTCTTGGTCTTTAAAGTGACATCCTTGCTCTTTAGCACTTTAAAGAGGTCTGCTCTCTCTCTGGGTGCTGATTATGGACCCAACTAAAATTGAGTCATTATTGACGTCAATATTTTTTTTTCTCCACTTATCATGATATTGCCTATTGGTTCAATTGTACAGATTTTTGTCTTCTTGATATTAAAATATAATCTACATAAGAAGGCTGTAGTCTCTGTTCTTCTTCAATAAGTGCTTAAAACCTTCATTTTCTGCCAGCAAGGTTGTGTCATCTGCATAATGCAAGTTGTTAATGAGTTGTTGTCTAAGCCTGATGTCACTTTCTTAATTTACTCCAGCTTTTTAGATCATTTAGATTGAATAAGTATGATAATAAGATATATATAACCTTTTTTTTTTAGATATATATATAACCTTGACATTCATCTTTCCTGAGTTTAAATCATGCAGTGTCTCCTTGTTCTGTTCTAACAACTGCTTGGTTCATGTACAGAACACAATTAGATGTTCCAGAATTTGTGTTCTTCTCAATGTTGTCCATAATTTATTAGATCTACGTAGTTGAGAAAACTAAAATAAATGTAATTTTTTCTAATATTTTCTTCTTTCAGGCCAGATTCATCTGGTGTCCTTTGTTTCTCGTCATCTTCTGAATCCAGCTTGAGTTTCAGTTCCCTGTTGATGTACTGATTCTAATGTTTTAAAATAATCTTCAGCAAGATTTTAGTTGTGTGTACTCTTAATAATGCTGTTCAATAATTTGCACATTTTGTTGGAACTCTTTTTTAAAAAAATAGAAACAAATAAGGATCTCTCCTAATCTGTTGGCCAGGCTGCTGTCTTCTTTTCAAAACAAACTTTGATTGGTTTACATATAGTTGTTCATATGCATCATATTTTGTGCATGTACTTTGTGTTTTAAACAATCACTCTTATACATTATAGTTTATGTATTTAAGTACCTTTTCTCTGTGTCTATTATCACTTCATCTTTCCACGCCCACTTCGAACCTTTCCCATTACTATACTTTCCCTCCACCCATTAACTGCTCCTATCCTGATGATTTGAGCCCCTTTCCTTTTGTCTCCCCCTTCTCTCCTTTTCTTTTTGAACATTTATATGTATCTTATCCCATAATCCTACTATTTTCACAATCGTGGACTTATGTAATATTTGTCCTTATGTAACTGAGATATTTCACTCAACATAATGCTCTCTAACCCCTTCCATGTTATGTAGTATTTTACAAAATCATTGCTCCTTAGTGCTACATAGTCTTCCATTGTGTGAATGTACCACAATGGCTCAATCCAGTAAATTTTTGATGAGCATTTAGCAGCTTCTATTTTTTTGCTATTGTGAATAACACTGTTATGAATATAGGTGTACAAGCATCCGTTCGTGTTTCAGTTCTGATTTCCTTGGGATATGGTTGTACCATTTTATAATCCCACCAGCAGTGCCTAAGTTTGTTGTCCTCTTGTATCTTGATAAAGAGGAGTAGGTATGTCCAAGGCTGTGTCTGTTTGCTGGAATAGCTCAGTTAGTATTCTATCAATTCCTGGGGCCTTATTTTTTGACAATGCCTTCAGGGCAGCCTGAACTCTTCCCTTTTTTCAGAAAGGAGGCCAAGACAGGAGTCATACCACAGGCTGTGGCTGCAAAGTCACACATTCTTGCCACTGACTTTGTACCCTCTCTCCTTCTTATCCTTTTCTTCTTTCCTGCTTTGATTCTCACAAAAACAAAAAAAGAAGCAAGAGTAGAATAAAACCTAAAAAGCCCTTAAAGTCTTTCAGGAATTAGTGGTTTGCTTGCTGGAAACTCTGGGCCCAAGAGTTCTAGGGGTCAGGTGCTTTCTTCCTGCTGTGTCTCTCAAGTTAGGGCTCACTTCCTGAATGGGAATCTTTTGGAAACTGAGAAGGAAATTGGTTTGGGTGGGGATTTTCCGAAATAACTTTCTGAAATAATTTCCATTTTGCCCTTTTCTAAATGAGAGGTAGGCTTGAAACTCCTCCCTGACTGGGCACCCTAAGACCTTCCCCCAGCTCTGAAGGTGGAATGATCCTCTTTGGCGTGTGGAGGGATATTGAGTGTCTAAGGAAAGATGCTCTTAGGCTCTGCTTTCTTCTCCTTTTGGAATCCTTTTAACAATACTGCTGGACAAACCTTGGAGAGGCAGTTAGGAAACAGGAGACCTTGCCAAGCAAGAGATTGGGGTGAAAAGTAGGTGTGGGGAAAGGAATAAGAATGGTTCAAGGGTGGCTTGGTAACCCAATTCCTTTTGGGACAGTCTCCACTCCGGGGAGCAGCCGCAGGAGGTTCTTCCTGCTGGAATGTGGTTGGACTACTTTGCCTCTCATGCCCTACTGCTAACTTTTTCTTTCGAAACAAAGACTTGTGCTTTAACTCCTCCTGGAGCTCCCCTGGGCCCTGTGCACAGGCAGCCCGCCCTCAGATCTGTGTGCTGATACTTTACAGACAGCACAGCGCTGGCTTATGGACTAAAGTGGTAAATGTCAGGATTTATGTGGGTCACTGAAAGCTGCATACCTGTGAGTGAGCTCACACAGCCCACTTTGTGTCTGTTCTTGATTTGTTCCTTCCATTACCAGTCTGACCTCAGGGTGGCATGGAAAAATTACTGCTTGTGTCTTTCATGTGATGGGCACTGGAGAGTACCACTTTCTCCACCAATGTGGAGGGACACTCAGAAACACGGAGTCTTGTGAGGTTCAGTTGTAAGAAACACTAGGGTGTTAGAACTAGGCTGAGTTCTATAGAAGAGCTAATCCAGTGAAGTGTCTATATCTCTATATTCAATCTCATTGCCCTTGAGTCAGAACCATGTCCTAGCTGATCCTCCAGCAGGTTTTCCATCTTCCTCCCTTGGAACCAGTTGTGGATTCAAACCATTGGAGAGTGGTGGTAACTTTGGGTTAGCCCCTCTCAGAGGATACCCCACCAATATACATATAATCAATCCATTGCCAAAGTGATTTTGACTCACAGTGACCCTCCAGCAGGTTTGTGGGCTATGTATATTTGCCCCCAGTACTATTGGATGTCCCCCTCCCCATGATTATGGTCTTTATAGTTATTGTTGTTGTTAGGTGCCGTTGGATTGAATATGACTCATAGTGACCCTCTGAGCAACAGATCTGAACCCGTTTCTGTCCTGTGCCATCCTCACAATCTCTGACACCCTCAAGCCCATTGTTGAAGTTCCTGTGTCAGTCCACCTGATTGAGGGTCTTCCTCTTCTTTGCCATCCCTCCACCTTCTCAAGTATGATGTCTTTCTCCAAAGAATAACCTTTTCTGTCAGTATACCCAAAGTATGTGAGATGAAGCTTCATCATCTTTGCCTCCCACTCTGGCTGCACCTTCTCCAAGACATATCTGTTTGTTCTTAGGGAAGTCAAAAGTCTATAATTCAAGTTCACAGCAGGGTATATCACTCAGTCAGGACAGTTTCTGAAATAGGCTTATAGATACCTCAGCTTTTAGCCTTGTGATGTTAGGCCAATGATACAAAGCTCTTAGTCCTGCCAATTATGGTGTATCCCATCCTCAGTCACTAGAAAACTTGGGCAAAGACTCCTAGCTCTCGTTCTGTGGGACAGCAGTCCCAAAGTCAGCTCTGTCTCATGTCAGGTCTCTGCTATGGCTGCCGCTCCTGTAGACCCTAGTTTACATGATGCAGGAATCTTTGGCTTTAGGGCTATAAATTTTTGACAGAGGAGACTGCCATTCTCATCTTTCTTCCATAGAGTGGCTAGTAGATTTGAACTACTGACTTTTCACTTAGCAGTCAGATACATTATGCACTATGCCAGTGTTGTTATGTACCATCAAATTGGAACCGACCCAGAACTGACCCTTCAGCAGGTTTTCAGAGTCAGTTAATTGTATGAAAGAAGGTTGCCCATCTTTCTTCCATGAAGGAACTGGTGAATTTGAACCACATACCTTTGGGTTGCCAGTGCAGCTCCTTAACACTAGACACCAAAGCTCCCTAAGGCTTCTTAAATGGAGAAATGCATTGGGGAAAAAAATATACTTACTCAGTTGTGAAGATTGGCAAGTCCCAAATCTGAGGGTCAAATGTCAGAGTTGATACAGGGATGTATGGGCAGTTAACCCAGTATTGGTAAGTCAGATGATAGACTGCTGACTCATAAGACAGCACGAACCAGTGGATCCCAGTGGCATGCTGCACACAACTGACTTGTGTCCCAAGAACCATAGATAATAAATCTGGTATAGGTGAGAGAATGAGAATGAGTAAAGACAGGTGTGAAGACATGGTTTACCAGAACATCCATTTATAGTGAATGTATACCATGCTTCCAAGCAAATTTCCCCTTATGTCAGATCTCAAACTAGAGGATAATTGCATAATATTAAGAATCATGACCTAGCCAAGTTGACAGAATATAAAAACCATCATGGACTCCTTGTATTCATCTTCATTAAATTTCTCCCATTTTGCAGATGAGATTGAGGCCTAGAGAGGGAGAGTGACCTCCTTCCTTCCCACTTGCCTGATACTGTGATTTACCTTGATTAGATTAAATATCAAGGTAGAGTCAGGAGACAATCATGATGCAGGGAGATAGTGGGATTTGAGGGCTTGGATTCACATGGGAATCCTGATTTCTGTTGAAATAGTGTCAGTCTTCCTGTGAGAAGAGACCTGGAGTCTAGAATAGCCTCACCTGTCCTACTGTGACCACATGATCTTGTCAGGCCCCTCGGAGTTGGGCATGGGCTATCAGTCAGGGCATTGCTTTCTGTTTCCAAACCATACCAGCTACCAGTTGCCATCAGATTAATTCTCATGAATGTGAGAACTAGAACTCTGCTTCACAGGATTTTTCAATGGCTTGTTTTTGGAAAGCAGATGGCCAAGTCTGTCTTCTGAAGCACCTCTTGTGGGATTGAACTTCCAGCCTTTCTGTTAGCAGTCAAACAAGTTAACGGTTTGCAATACTATAAACGTCCTTTAATACTAGGATGTTTGCATTCTAGCCATCTGTTCTCACGCATCATGAGTGTGGTCATAGATTCACAAGAGTTGGAAAGGGACATAAATTCATGTTGGCAGCTTCAAGACCTGGCATTTATATTCTTTCGTTAGCAATATTCTTGCCAAGTGGTGCGTTAACTTGATTTTGAAAACATTTGCTAACAGGAAAGAGGCCTTTAGTGGTCTAGAGACTACTGTGAGTGTGACATTGTTGGGACTCAATTTCTTGGAAAATATACCTTCCGGTGACTCTACCCACTGATGCTAGTTCAGTCATCTTGAACCTTGGGACAAATAAAATTAATCATTAAGCACTACCTCATGACAGTGCTTCAGAAGTGAAGACAGTAAGCATGTGTCCTGTGTATTCCGAGTGCTTTGTTTTGAAGCTTTGACCATTGAGCCCCTCACAGACCTGGCCTGTCTTCTGGAAGTGCCCGAACTTTCCACTCTGGCCTGTAAGTATGGTTCCTAGAAGTGTGCACAGGGTTTAGGTAGAGAACTGAGCAGCAAAAATGACAAGAACATTTTACTTCCCTTGTTTTGGACTCTGTATAACTGTTGAGGACCAAGATCCTAGGTGCTGGATGGTACGAAAGGTTACTGTGATCAGTTCCTAACCAAAAAGTTCAAGTGCACTCCAACGAACTTCAGAAGACGTGCCTAGTGAATTACTTCCCCCAAACTAGCTATTATTTTTATAAATAAAATTTTATTTTAATTGTGATTTTTAATGAAAATAAGCAGAGAAGTTAGATTTTCATTCATTCATTATTGCACCTTTTATCCCCCTCTTTGCCCTCCCCCAGTTAACTTCTTTAAAAAAAAATTCATTCATTGTTGCACAATTACCTACCTCCCCCCTCTCCTCTCAGTCCCCTTTGCAGTGATGTACCTCTTATTCTGGGTTGTTGTGCGTATAATGCCTAATAAGATATTCTTTTAAACAATTATTTCCTTCATCTGATCCAATACAATGATCATTATCTATCTCCTCTCATCCTATTCACCTCCCAACTCCCCATGTCAGGCCTCCTTTATAAGACTGGTGCTATGCAGTATTTGTCTTTTTGTGACTGAGATATTTTACTCAGCATGATGTTGTGCTCCAGGGTCCCCATGTTATGTAATGTTTCATGGGTTTATTGTTTTTTCAGTGCTGTGTAGTATTCCATTGTATGAATATACCATAGTTTTTCTATCCTTTCATTTGTTGATGGGCACTTGGGTTGATGGTAAATTTACTTGTATGGCAGTCCTGGTTTCTTTATATTCCAAGTAGTGGCATTGCTGGTCAAATGATACTATGTTGTTTCTATTTCTATTTCCACCTTTTTGAGAAAGTTCCATGCCACCTTCTATAGTGGTTGCACCATTTTACACTCCCACCAGCAGTAAATAAGGATTTCAATCTTTCCACAACCTTGCCAGCATTTATTGTTTGCTGCTCTGTTGAACTTTGCAATTGTTATAGGGGTGAGATAATACTTCTTAGTTGTTTTTGTCTCTCTCTGAGAGCTAGGGATTTTTTTTTTAAGCTAGGGATTTTTAACCTTTCTTCATGTGTTTGCCATCTGAATGTCTTCTTTGGTGAAGTGTCTGTTCATATTCTGCTCACATTTTGTGACTGGGTTGTTTACCTTTTTCTTGTTGAGGTGAAGTATTCTACACATTTTATATCAGAGTCCTTTATCAGATGTGTCATTACCAAATATTTTTTCCCCCTAGTCTGTGGCTTTCCATTTTACCCTGTTGGAGAAGTTTTTTGATGTGCATAAGGATTTAATTCTTAGATGGTCCCATTCATCTATTTTGTTTTCTTCTGGTTGTAGGAAAACTCACTATTTAAAAATCATATGGAATCTACATCTACTTTGACACATGTGGTGTCACCGTGAATTGAAATGGACTTCACAGAAACTTGTAATGATGGTGAAAATCCTGTGGCCCATGTGAAGAGTGTGCTGCACTGTAGGTTTACAGAGGTTACGGTGAATCAAAGCTACTCAGGGTTGGACATCAAATGCTCCTAGAATCCTTCCTATGATCCTTTGTTTCTGTGCGAAGGTCTTTTGACCCAACAAAAAGACTCTCAGCTCTAACATAAATTGTTCATTCTAGCTAGTGGAAATTAGTCACTTAAAAGATAGGCTTTATTTAAGGCAGAAAATTAATTTTGAAATGATGTATGATCCTACCTTCCCCTCAATTCTTATTTTCAGGAACCAACTGTTAATTTATGGTGCATTAATGATTATTATCTCTGCCAATTCTCTTAACTTTCCAGGCTTAGTTTCATCATTTGCAAAACAAGGAGATCGAATAAAGTGAGCTCTAAGTTATGTTGAGCTCTAAAACTCTTGGTCTTGTGATTTCTGGGAGGCAAAGGTTAGCCTTTGTGATAAAATCGGTCTTGAGTTGTTTAATAAGCTGATTGAGAATGTGCAGCTCTTGACTAAGACAGATGATTATTCATGAGTCTGAAAATCTGGAAAACTCTGTCCTTTTGTTCACCTTTGACAGGATATAGAGGCTAAGCTGTTACACACCATCTCCTGATTACTCACTCTTCGAGCATAAGGCGTTAAGGGTTTGGGATCTAGTTAGCTCTCAAATATTTATTAAATGAACAAATATAGTAATGCCACATATTTTGTTGTGGGCAAGTAATGCAATAGGTTTCGGTTTTCATAATCTGATAATTGTAGGCCTTTAAAAAGTCTTCCTGAATACATACCTTTAAAAGTTGTTCTGTGTTGTCGAGTAGAAACTAACCCGTAGCTGACCCTCCAGTGGATTTTCAAAGACAGTGAATTGCACAAGAGGAGATTGTCCATCTTTCTTCTGCAGGGCAGCTGGTGGGTTAAAACTGTTTGTGTTGGGGATTATAGCACAGTTTCTTACCACTAGGCCACCAAATGGTGCTAGCTTTCCCCAGGTGCCTCCTGGAGCAGTTTGCCTGTATGTGTTGTGAACAAGTGTGAAGGGCCTGGTTCCAAGTCATATACTCACAAAACCCCTCTTATTGTCATAAAGTGAGAGCTGACTGAAAAATGACCTTCCGGTGGATTTTCAGAGGCTGTAAGCCACACTGGAGGAGACTGCCCATTTTTCTCACAAGCAGCAGCTGGCAGATTTGAACCACCCACTGTTGGGTTGGTCACACAACTCTATATCCACTAGGCCACCAGGACTCCCTTAGAGTTTTGAGAGTAAGTTGAACGGGACCAGATTGCCCATCTTTTTTCCTGTTGAGCAGCTGGTAGATTCAAACCACCTGCCAGTGGGGTGGCAGTGCAGCTCCTTACACAGCAGCTCCTCTTGCACATGGGAGAAGGTCCATAATCTTGTCAGAGGCTGCACTTGGTTAGATACTTTGATGCTCAAGCAGTCTTTGCCTGTGATCATTGATCCTTCTGGGTGTGTATCAGAAGCTGCATCTGTTGGCATCTTGCTTTCCTTGGATGTTTCAGGGACAGCCCTGTTGTTGGTGCCTCTCTGGATTTTTCCATTTTGTGGGGGAAACGGTTGTGGGGCTTGAATTTGCTATATCTGATAAGTCAGAGAAAGTTAAAGGCCAGTCTGTTCTCTGATCACTCTTATGACGTTTCTTCTGAGATTTTTTGTGAGAGGGGAGTTTCTAAACTAATCTCTAGTTCTTACTCATACACAGGAATTCATAATTCCTAAAAGGAAGGTTTTTCTCTAGGTCAGTGGTATTGGTATATCTCAAATGCATAGATGTACAGAAACTTGTTACCACTAGGGGCTGTCTAGTCACTTCTGACTCAGAGTGACCCCACATGCCATAGTATGAAACACTCTCTGGTCCTGTACCCTTCTCACAGTCATTGCTATATTTGAGCCCATTTTTGCAGCCACTGTGTCCATTCTTTTGAGGGTCTTCCTTTTCTTTTCTTTTTTTCCCCCCCACACCCTCTACCATCCCTTATATCCTTCCGTAGAAACTCTTCTTTGCTGGTAACATGCCTTAAGTATGTGAGATGAAGTCTTCCAAGGAGCATTCTGGCTGCACTCCTTCCAAGATATATTTATTCCTCCTTCTAGTAGTTTATTCCCATGGACTTCCAAAAGAAGAAATTGCAATTGGAGAAATTGCAACCAGAGTGCTCCTTGGAGGAAAAGGTGGTAAAGCTTCATCTCACATTCTTTGGACGTGTTGTTTAGGAGACTTATCCCTTGGAGAGAGGGACATCATGCTTGGAAAGGCAGAGGGTTGGTGGAGGAGAGGAAGATGCTCATCCAGGTGGATTGACACAGTAACTTGCACAGTGGGCTCTAGTGGTTCTGGAAGTGTGAGGATGGACAGGATAGGACAGGGTCAGATCTGTTGTTCATAGGGTTGCTATAGGTTGGTCATATGCACTCAGTGGCACCTAAAAACAACAACAACAACAATTTATTGCACAGTCAGTATTCTTTGTAAACATCATAATGTATAGCATCAAGCTTTCTTTTTTTCCTCCTTGGTTTTACCTATTTATGTCTAGCTTTTGTGTGCATATGAGAAAAAACAAAACATTATAGTTTGGGTTTGGTGTACCTTAGTTCTCTTAGTAGCATGTTTACTTTTTAGCACTTTAAATATATCTTTTGCAGAAAATTTCCCTAATGCAGTATGTCCTTTTCTTTCTTAATTTTGTTTCCATGTGCATTGATTGTGGATCCAAGTAAAATGAAATCCTGGACAATTTCGGGCTTTTCTCCATTTCTTATAATAAGGACTATTGATCTAATTGTAAGAATTTTGTTTTCTTGATATTGATGTGTAGTCAATTCTGAAAGCTCTATAGTTTTTGATCTTCATTAACAAGTGCTTAAAAATATTCCTCACTATTAGCCACCAAGGTTGTGTCATCTGTATATTATAGATTGTTAATGAATCTTCCCCTAAATCTGATACTGTACTGTTCTTCATATAGTCCAGCTTCTTGGGTTATTTGCTAGGCATGTTGTTGTTGTTGTTATGTGCTCTCGAGTTGCTTGTGTCATAGCAACCCTATGTACAACATCCTTAAACCCTGCTCTATCCTGTGCCAGCCTCACTGTCTCTGACACACCTACCCCCATTGCCCCTGTGACTGAATCAGTCCATCTCATAGAGGGTCTTCCTCTCCTGCCCTGTTCCTCCACCTTCCCAAGCGTCATGTCCCTATCCAAAGCTGGTCCCTCCTTGTAACATGTCCAAAGTGTGTCAGACAAAGCTACAAAATCCTTACCTCAAAGGAACAGCCTAGTTTCACCTTCTCCAGGGTGAACCTGTTTGTTCTTCTAGCAGTCCATGGTATATTCAATACTCTTCTCCAACACCAGAGCTCAAAGGCATCAATTATCTTTCTATCATCCCTGCTCATTGACCTGGATCAGGTGCACCTTAGTCTCCAGCCTTACATCATTGCTCTCCTGTACTCTGGAGAGGTCTCTGACAGCTGACTTTCCTAATGCAATTTGTCTCTTGATTTCCTGGCTGCTGGTACCAAGAGTTTTGATTGTGGAGGCAACTTATCTAAAACTGTTAACAATCTCAATCTCTTCACCATCCATAGTGATGCTGCCAATCGGCCTAGTGGTGAGAATCTTTGTTTTCTTGATTTTGAGCTTCGATTCATATTGAAGACTGTAGTCTTTGAACTTCTACTGCAAGTACTTTAGTTCCTCCGCAGTTTTAGCAAGCAGGGTTGTGTCATCTGCATAAGGCCAGTTATTGATGAATCTTCCTCCAATCCTGATGCCACATTTCTTCTCATACAGCCCAACCTTGCAGGTGATCTGTTTTGCATACAGATTGAAAAGGTATGGAGACAGAATACATCCCATGAATGAATACACCCTTCCCAATTTTGAACCATGCAGTGATTCCTTGCTCTGTTCTGATGACTGCCTTCTGGTTCAAGTATAAGTTTCACATAAGCACAATCAAATGCTCTGGAATTTTCATTTTTCTCAGAATCAGCCACAGTTTGTTGTGATCCACACAGTCAAATGCCTTTGCATAGTGAATGAAACACAGATAGGCATTCCTCTGGAACTCTGTTTTCCACCAAGATCCATCTAAAATGACCTATAATAGTCCTAGTACCATGACCTCATCTAAACCCAGCCTGCACATCTGGCAGTTCTCTGTTACCATGTTGCTCCAGTCATTTTTGGATAATTTTCAGCAGAATCTTGCTTGCATATAATATTAATGTTATTGTTTGATAATTTCCACACTCTATCAGGTTACCTTTCTTTGGAATGGGACCAAATATCCATCTCTTCCAGTCAGTTGGCCAGCTGGTTGTCATCCAGATTTCTTGGCACAACTTAGCACATCCAGGGAAGCATGTGTTTGTTGAAATATGCCAGTTGGTATGTTGTCAATTCCTGGAGTCTGTTTTTTTGCCAATTCTTTCAGATCAGCTTGAACTTTTTCATCACCACAGGTTCTTGCTCATATGTTGTTTCAGGAAATTCTACAAATTGAATAACTATGGATACAACCATTATACACACATTTCCCGACTTTTGAGCCAATGAGTATTCCCTTGTTCTATTCAATTACTTTTCTCTTGGTCTATGTATAAATTCCAAATGAGTACAATTAAGTGTTTTAGATTCTCCACTTAAAAAAATTTTTAATTC
Source organism: Elephantulus edwardii (assembly GCF_000299155.1). NCBI lineage: Eukaryota > Metazoa > Chordata > Mammalia > Macroscelidea > Macroscelididae > Elephantulus > Elephantulus edwardii. Next base: position 7,914,889 of record NW_006399859.1, read on the forward strand.
TTGCTTTTTGCAGTGTTATTCATAATTCATTAATTATTCATTTAATCAAATGCTTTTGAGTAGTCAGTTAAGACACAGGCATATATCTTTCTGGTATTCTCTGCAAGATGCATGGTCAGATGCCACTGAGATGCATCTGATGTTAGCCGTGATATGTGTTGTTCCATGTTGTTTTCTGAATCTAGGTTGAAATTCTGGCAGTTTTTGTCTTTGTACTCTCCCACTGTTTTTAAATTATTTTCAGCATAACTTTACTTTCATATGATATTAACATTATTGTCGTGTACTGTACAGTAGGAACTGACCCCTAGCTGACCCTTCGGCAGTTTTCAGAGTCATTTAATCACACAGTAGGAGATTGCCCATCCTTCTCCTGCGGAGGAGCTGGTGGCCTTGAACTGAGTGCCTTTGGGATCTCAGTGCAGCTTCTTAGGCCGCCCTGTGATATTAACATTTTTTTTTATAATGTGCACATGTCATTGGTCATTGGATCACTTTATTTTCTTTTTTTAAAAATGAGCACCTATATGAGTCTCGTTTCGTCAGTTACCAGCAAGCTGTGAGTGGTGATAGCCAGAAGAACAACAAATCTGTCTTCAAAGAGATGCAGGCAGGATGCTTTTTAGAGACAAGGATGGTGAAACCTTGTTTTACAGACTTTGGACATGTGTTCAGGAGAAGCTAGTCCTTGGAAAAAGACGTCCCATGGGAAAATTAGAGGGTCAGTAAAAGAAAGATCCTTAATAAGTGGATTGACAAAGTGATTGCAATAATGTGCTTGAATATAATGGAGATTGTGAAGATGGTGCAAAATACTGGCTTTGCTCTGTTATAGGATCACTATGAATCAGAGTAGACTCAGTGGCACCTGACCACAACAACAAAAGGTATAGAAAAGCAGTAAAAGATAAGGATGATCTAGGCAGTGAGGAGCTATGAAGGGTGTGGAGACAAGAGATGATGGAATGAGAGCTGTGCTCCAGCATGATTAATCTGGCAACAAAGACAAGGGAGTTACAGGGTGGGAACTTCTCCTCTATCCCCTCTGGCTGATCTGGGCATAAGTGTTGCCTGGTAATAAGATTTATACCTCTACCCATGATGAATAAACTCATTGCACCTCAGTTTCCCCTACTGGCAGAAGTGTAGACTTCTACAAGCTTGCTGGCCTCTACTGGTGTCTGACTGATATGATTCTTGGCGTTCTGAAGCCAGTTTGTCTCACCAGATAATTTGGATGTTTGGTAGAGCAGTAGAACATTGACTGACATTCTAAAACTTGCAGTCTGAAGCCAAGCCAATCTTCTAGGCTTAAATTCTGACCATGTCACTTACTAGTTCTATGGCCTTTGGGTCTTGATTTTCTCATTGCAGGTAGGATAATGTGACTTACCTTCCAGAGTTGATGACCTCAGTCTTTTTTCCCATCTATCATGGTGTTGTCTCTCAGTCCAGTTGTCTAATCTTTGTGGCAATTGGCTTGTGATTGATTTAGATAAAGCTATAGTTTAAGGTGTATCTCCTCTGTACATAAAACAAAATTTGTCAAAATTTTGTCCTAATGCAAGGATGTCAGTTTAAGGACTAAGGTGTGTCTGATGCAAGCCATGCTATTTTCTCTGTAGCTAAATGAATAAGAAATGCTGATATTGAGGAAGAAAAACTAAAGAAGAATTGATGCCTTAGAATTGTGGTGTTGGAGAAGAGTATTGAATATCTCATGGACTACCAAAAGAACAAACAAATCTGACTTAGAGGAAATGCAATCAGAATGCTCATTAGAGGGAAGGATGATGAAACTTTGTCTCATATATTTTGGACATGTTGTCAGAAAGAGACAGTTTTTAAAAAGAAGACATCTTGCTTGGAAGGGGGAAAGAGTCAGGAAAAGGGAAGGAGATATCAGAGAAGGATTTCACAGTGACTAGAACAATGGACTTGAGCATGACAGAGATTGTGAAGATGGCACAGGATAGGACAAGTTTCAGATCTGTTGTTTATAGGATCGCTATGAGTCATAGTTGATTTGACAGCACATAACAACAGTGTCCTTGTTAGCATGGCATGTCAGGAACGCACATGAACCAGTCATTCTTTCTTTTTGTGTGCTATATCTGTATTTTGTAGGGCTTGGTGTTTATACAATTTGGAGGTTTTCCTTTAAAATTCATAAAATTACAAAAAGCATATAAACATATTGTTGGTCTCTTCCTGGAGCATTGGAGGGGGTTTGTGAAAGTTGGGGGAGAGTGTGGGGGCCCTAATGCTTGAATTTCTCTAGTTTCATTAAGTCATCTTTGTTTTTAGGTATTTTTAGAGTATTCACTACAGGCCTTGTTAAGGAGTTAGGAATGTTACAGAGATTCTAATAGGAAAACAAATGGAGAGGGCAATGGATACAGATTTTAATGAAACTGTTATTCTAAACAGATGGAACAAAGTCTTCTGTATTTCCCCCCCTCGCATTCAGAACCTACTTACTGAGCACTTCCTTACTGTGTGCCAAGCACTATATTAGGCACTGGAAATGTAATTGTGAAAACGGCCGTTTTTATGCTGTGGGCTTATATTTAATTGGTCACCTGCACTGTGACTTGTAGTAATTGCATGTAAGTCACAGTGATATGAGCTGCTCTGCTGCTCTGCTGTGTGAAAAGCACAGCACCGTTACCAGTTCAAGGACAACAAAACCTGTGACATTGGTGCCTCAGTTTCTAATTTTTCTCCCCATCTCCTTTTAGACCTTTCTAGGAGTAAGAACAACATAAACAAATTAAAGAGACTGCCTTAGCTATGCCAAGCAGTGATGATTGTTGTAGAGGAGGGTAGGACAGTGGCTTAACTCCTCAACCCCTTCCCGGCCTTGTATGGTGCTTCTCTTCCAAAGATTCCACTTTGGGGCTGATTTCAGCCACAGTATGACAAATCAAAACTGAGAGAGTAACTTACTCTGATTCCAGACTGATATATTTAATATACCTTATTCTAGATGAGCTCTGGCGGCCTAGTGGCAAGAAGCTGTGCTGCAATCCTGAAGGCACATGGTTCTCAGCCACCAGCTGTTCTGCGGGAGAAGGATGGGCAGTCTCCTCCTGTGTGATTAACTGCCTCTGAAGACCCCCTGGAGGGTCAGCTATGGGTCGGTTCCAACTTTGCTGTACACAACAACATTCTAGATGGGGTGGCCAACCCCACAGTCCAAAGAAGAGCAAGAGAATTGGATTCTAGACACACTAAGTCCTCGCCTCATTGTTTACCCCCAGCTGGCACTCTCCTTGGCTGCACAAGGTGGTGACGCAGAGCTGGAACTATGTTCTTGCACATTTGCCAGTTTTTGTGTGGGAGTGGAGAGAAAGGAGGAAGGGGAATGAATGAGCAAGACCAAGTAGCTGCTTGATTTGTGACACCTTGGGAGGCAGTTACTCAAGAAGTGAAGTAGAGAAGACAGGTTGGGAGCCTCCCTTTCCCCTCCATCAGCAGCTGGGGTGCTCCTTACCTTCTTGGTAAGCACAAGAATTCCCTGAAGGCTGCATCTCAGGAAGACATAATCCCAAACATGGAGCTCAAGGAGAGAGTATGTTTATTGTCAGCCCTTTCCAGCAAGAACAACAGAGCAGGTTAGTCCTGTACTGGTTTCACCAGGCTTCATTTTACTACATTGTATGCTGATTCATGAAAGTCAAGTGAGGAGAGTGAAAGGGAGGGAGGGTTTGATGGTTGGGAGTCCTGCCTTTGGGGGGAAAAATCAGACTTAATTGGGAGTAAATAGGACAAAAGTTTCATTAACTATGCCCCTAATGCTGTTACAAAGGATATTCTGTTGGCAGTTGAGCTCAGGGAGGACAACGGTTCTGCCTCTCTTCTTTTGTGTCTTTTTTAACGTGTAGCGTCATTACATTTCAGTCTTTAACTCTGTGAAAGATGTTAGCTTGAGGTAGACTTCAGCAGTTAGAAGATGCCTAAAACATCACCTGGTCCACCTCCTCATTTTACAGTCGAAAGACTTGGGTTTTCAAAGAGCATTAAACAGACGCGTATAACCAGATGTTGTGGGAGGTTAAAAGTGTTTCCTGGCAAGTATTTACATTTCTGAAGCAAGTGGGTCTCTGTCCTGTCAAAGTCTGCCTGGGAAGGTGGTTTTTCACGGGCAGCACTTGAAAACCAGGGGAATCATTGGGCAGAACTGTGGCAGAAGAAAGGCACCTGTTGATCTTAAATCCCTGAATCTGGCAGGCGAGTTCTTTAAATAGAAGTCTGAACAGGAGGCTGCATTTTGTGCCTTAACTAAAAAGGAAGAAAATGTGTTCTTGATTCTCTGTCCTACTGCAGTATACAATACGGGAAAAGACAAAACAGCTTTAGTCTCTTAGAGTTAGTAAAAGAAAATATAATAGTCGGTGAAGGCTGGTGTCTACTGTGGGCCTAATTATCAGTACTCTTCCTAACAACCTTGCAGGCTTGGAATTATCTTCTTTTGCAGATTAGGAAATCAAACTCCTACCACTAACTCATTCAAGGTCATGCTCCCAGTATGTGGAAGAGCTGGAATTTGGCCTCTTGTCTGAGGCCCTGCTTGGCCTGGGGCTTTTGCTTTGCAGGCTTTATGAGAAGCCAGAACCCTCATTTTATGGATGAGAAAACTGAAACCCAGAGAGGCTGGGTGGCTGCTCAGGGGCATGGAGATGGTTGGTAGTATCAAAGACGGTACCTCAGGCTCCTGTTACATCGCTTAACTTTTGTAAAAGTTGAGAAATGGTACCTTCTCATTTTATGCTCTGTGCATCTTCTTTCAATTAGGGGTTTGGATTTAATATTTTCATGGATATTGAACTTCTTTTAAAGTGAAAATGAAAACTGCCTGTTAACTGGTTAGCAATCCTATGTGTTGGGTGTCCATGTTCACTGGTAAGAGAGGTTTGGCAGTGCAGGATAGTGGGTCAGAAGGCATGCTTTACAAAATAATTGGCACTGCATCTGAAAACATCTGTATAATCTGTTAAAATAAGAGCTTTCAAATCAGTGGGTGACTTGATTTTGTTAAATCCAGGTTTTGGAAAGGACAGGTTTTTGCAAGGTGTGAACTTTTGGTTCACTTTGTTATTGTGACCATCTCATACCTTGTATTGTCTGCGTCTGGCTCTGCCCCTTTTGGCATCTTTGGCCAAAGAGAGTAATTACCGACTGACTCCAGGTGGTGAGTCTGTACTGGCTGCATTTCAGATTTGCTGCCTCATTAGCAGGTGAGCATAAGTCAGATATAGCAGTTCTGGAGCAGGAAAAAGCCCTTGCTTTGGTTGGCTCCCTACATCCCTGCGCTAATAGAGACTCCCAGTGGGCTCTTACATCAGAATGTGTGGGTCCCTGTCTCCTTCTGGTCTCTAGGGTTCTGGAATGCATTGGACTGCTGGCACCAGAATATGAAGTGATGATGGGATTTGTGTATGTTTATGTTAACTCTGGAGTTAGTTAAAGGAGTTCAGGTGCCTACTTCATGGGCATTGCTGTTTCTGTGCTATGGAGGATAAGTATATGTGAAATAAGTGAATGGCTCCTCCTGGATTTTCAGAAACCAAAGATCTTACTGAGGGTGGGGAACAGGGGAGAAGAGAACAAATATACATTCAGTAAATAGAGAGCAATGTGAGAGAATGTATAATCAGGCACCAAATTGTAGGTTTTGCACCAAATACTTTTACAGCTCAGAAAAGGGTGGTGCAGGTGATGTGTGTATTATCCTCTTATGATTTTTAATCTCCTAGTAATTTTCTCTTGGGTGTTTGCATTCCACTCTTTGATTCTCTCTGTTGAGTGTATTATCCTTCCTTTTAGCAGAGGAGAAAAGTTGCAGGGGAAGGCTAATGTCTTCAAATTTTATTGTTCCGTAGTTGGGGTAGAGCCAGGGATGTAGTGTTTTTGACATATTGGTGTCTAATTCATCCTTCCTCTGTTTTGTAAGAATAGATAGCCAACTGTCTTCTGAAGGCCGGGCCCCTTTAGGTCCTTGTCTCTTCTATGTGCTTTACTAAGTTGTCTGGAGGCATAATCAGGCTCTAAAGTAGGAGTCTCCTTAGTTATATCTTATTGATTCATTCAGGGAATATTATATCTGTATGTGCCAGACACAGTTCTAGCCTGAGATAGCATGGAAAAGCAGGTAAGTTCCTTGTTCCCATGGAAAGCACAGCCGATGGTAATTAAAATAGGATGATTTGATACTAAATGCCTAGAGGCCACCTTTAGTGGGTTTTGGGATGTGCTCTTAAATGGTGATGCTTTAGCTCAGGTCTAATTGACAGTGAACCAGATATGAGAGACTGAGAGAAAAGCATTCAAGCTATGAGGAAGGACATCCAAGCTAGTACAAAGTATGCTGAAGTAGGAAAGAACTTATTTGAGGAATGGAAAGAAGGCCACTATGAGTGGGCTCGCGTCAGGAAAGGGAAAAATCTTTCATGATATGGGTGGATATAGGTATGAGTCAAGTAATCTGTTGTTTTGTACAACAATACAGACAAGGACTTTGAATTTTATTCTGCTTAATATGGAGATGCTGTAGAGCTTATAGAAGTATGACATGCTCTCACACTTTTAAAAGATCCATCATACCTCCAGTGAAGGGATTAGGTGGTTGAGAGGCCAGGGAAGAAGCAGGAAATGCAGTTGGGAGACTGTTTCATCTAGAGATGGCTATAGAGCACTGGCAGTAGGGATGAATAGAGTGGAAGTTTTCAGAGTTTCTTTTGCAGTTAGAAAGTAATTTATTATTATATGTGGAAGAAAGTGAGGAGGACCTGAATTACTTGTTTCAGAAGACCAAAGACTTCTATATGGATTGCATCGTAACATCAAGAAGACAAAGGTCCTTATCACTGGGCCAGTGGACAACACCATGAAAGATGGAGAAGGGATTAAAACTATTAATGATTTCAACTTACTTGAGTCCACAGTCAACACCTTGGTGCAAAGAATCAGGAGAGTAGGAGATATATTGCTTTGGGCAAGTCCATTGTCAAAGATCTAGCCAAAATGCTGAAGAGCAATGATGTCACTTTGAAGACTAAAGTACATCCAATTTAAGGCATGGTCTTTTCAGTTACTTGCTGTGCATCTGAGAGATGAACAGTGAATAAGAATTACAGATGAAAAATTGATGCCTTTGATTTGTGGTATTGGAGAAGAGCACTGAATATCCCAAGGACTGCCAAAAGATTGAACAGGTGTGTCTTGGAAAAGGTACAGCCAGAGTGCTCCTTTGAGGCCAGGATAGCAAAACTTCATTTCTCATGTTTTGGACATGCTACTACTAGGAAAGGTGATTCCTTGGGAAAAGGATATCATGTTTAGAAGGGTGGAGGGTTAGCAAAAGAGAAGACCCCCTCCCCCATCAAGGTGGATTGACATGGTGACTGAGTAATGGATTCAGGTATATCAGAGATGGCAAGAATGGCACAAGCTAGGATTCAGAACTGTGGTTCATAGGATCTTTATAAGTCGTATTCTGCTTGACAGCAAAACCAGCATTGGTTATTGAGGGAGCTCTGATGACTTAGTGATAAGGAACTGCACTACCAACACAAAGGTATGCAGTTTGAAGCCACCAGCTGCTCTGTGGGAGAAAGATTGGCAATCAACTCCTGTACAGTTTATAGCCTCTGAATTGAAACAATTAAAACAATTTATAGCCTCTGAAAATTAAACAATTCCTATACAATTTAAACCCACTGGAGAGTTAGCTATGGGTTGTTCCAACTTGACAGCACATAACAACAACATTGGCTATGAGGGAGCTGTGATGGTTGATTGGTAAAGTATTGCTAATCCAAAGAAAGACTCATGGTTCAAATCCACCAGCTGCTCCTTGGGAGAAAGATGGGCAACCTTCAGGTATGAGTTGATTTTGACCCAGTGGTGCTCAGCAACACTGGTTATTATTTCAGTCTTTTCCCATCCATCATGATGTTACTTATTGATTCATTTGAGAAGGTTTTGTTTTCTGATGTTGGAGTGTAGTCCATGCTGAAGGCTATAGTCTTTTATCTTTTTCAGCAAGTGATTAAAATCTTCTTCTGTGTCACCTACAGAAGGTTCAGCAAACATTGAGTAACCTCTGTATAGCAGGAATTATGTCAGGCTCTTCTGAATATACTTTCTCAATTTATCCTCTCAGTAACCTTTCAGAGACATATTGCTATCCACTGTTAATAGTGGTGAGGAGGTGCACCGTCAACCTAAAGGTTCGAATACAGCTGCTCCTTGGGAGAAAGATAAGCAATCTCCTCAGGTGTGATTTACAGCCTCTGAAAACCTGCTGGAGGGTCAGCTATGAGTCAGTTTCCACTGGATGACATATAAAAACAACAATAATTTGTAAATTTAAGAACTGAGACTCAAGAGAATCGAGCAGCTCCCTCTCATTTGAAATCCACCTCCTGGCCCTCTGGGTTGACTTATTGCTTAGAGTAAACATGGAGTAGGGCTGGCTAGTGCTGAGTTGTTAGTGTCCACTTGGGGAAGGGGGATGGGAATATCCATTGACTTGAGACCAGGTTCCCATGCTTTGGGAAGAGAGGAGGGCTACCAAGAATAATGCCCACATGTACTGAGCTATTGTAAATCTTGACATCTTCAAAATATCACTTAACAGATAGCTTGGCAAAACCATGTAAATAAGATACTCAGCCCCCTTAGTCAGATGAATAGTGGTGACACTGTGAACTAAATGAGCAATGTTGTGGAACTGTTAAGTAAATAAAATAAAGCAAAAGAGATGTTTAGAAAGTACAGTAAAACAGGAGATATTTGAATAGTGATGTTTGAACAAGAAGATTAAAGTGGATAACATCACTTGATTATAGACATTAAAATATTGAAGTTATATCTAGTGTTCACATATATAATACAGTTTTTGATCCCCTTCACTTATTTTCATTGATTTGCTTATAACTACCTTTACATACTTTGCCCTTGTTTATTGTGTCCCACACAACCCTTCATACACACTATACTTAATACAATTTACTGCAACCTACCCATGTCTACCCATCAGCAGAGAACTGCCGGAAGTCCAGGCTGGGTTTAGAAGGGGTCGTGGTACTAGGGATATTGTAGCTGATGTTAGATGGATCTTAGCTGAAA
>NW_006399859.1:7925818-7959521 GCF_000299155.1 Elephantulus edwardii
AATGAGATTGGCACAGGATAGAGCACAGTTTAGGGCTGTTGTACATAGGGTCACTATGAGTCGCAAATGACTCGATGGCACATAACAACAAACAACAACCCATGTCTTTTATCCCACTGTCCCCCCAAGATCCAGTGGACCCTGTCCCTATTTTGTCTTCCCTCCAAGCACCACCGTCCCAGTGTTCGTCTCTTCATCCCTCTTTTCTGTCCCTCCTTCTCTCATCCTTTGTTTTCATGCAGTAGTTTATTTACCTTGCGTTTCATTCATGTACATTGTATTCTACGCTCCCACACACAATATTGAAATGACAACAAATGTTTTGTTACAAATATATTTAACATATAGGGATGTAAGAAGAAAAAGAACAAGACAAATATTATAAAGAGAGAAAGGAATGAAAGAATGTGGATATGCTGTATTGATTCTTGATTGCTCCCTCTTAACTCTGCTGTCCAAGTTAGAACTGAAGAAGTGGCAACATTCTGTGTTCTTGGAATTGTGTTTTAATCCCCAGTTGTGGGATCTCAATAGAGGCATCATTAGGTTACCCAGAATTCTTGGTTTTCTTAAGATATTGGGATTTAGAACAAAGATATTAAGTGCCTTAACAAGCCTGGAGGCAGAGCTGAATGTAGCTTTAGGCCTGCAGGGCAACTTGATTGTAGCTTTTAGAAAATTCTGGGATCACCTTGAGGAGCCAGGAGGTCCAGAGCACATCTGTCACTGAGCATACTAATGAGAAGAGTCTTTTTGGAAGCACTTGGAAGCTTTTAAGCCAGATACTTTCCATACTTTTAAAAGTGGAATCTACTCTTCTTTATTCATGGGCCGGAGGAGACTAGTGCTGATGGAGCGAGCAGGTTTGTCACATTCTTACTTCCTTGTGGTCGGAATCCCAGATAGATCAAGGTACTCTAACCTCCAGTGTTGCACATTATTGATAAAATTCTAGGACTTCATACCATGCCAGAAATATTGCCATGCTAAGTAATCAGATCCTTTCTATTTAATTAGTCAGAGATTGTTCACATTATAGTGAAAAATCTACATGAATAGAAAATTAATCTTGCAAGAAAGTTGTAAGAAAAAACTGTATTACTCATTTGCGTTTTGACTAGCTCTGTCTGATTGTAGGTGGACTTTTCTTAGGTTGTGTCCATCTCAGTTGCACTTCCTCCTGGCTTTCACTTAGTTCTTGCTTCTATGTCTCTTGTGCTTCCGTAAGACTTCCTTAGAGCCTACCTGGAGTCCTTCCTGGGCTAGGACTTGTGAGGACGTGCTTACTTTCGTCTTGCTTCCCTGCAGCCTGCCTTCATGGGATTACTCTTCTCTGCCTCCGTCTTTCTGTGTCCCCAGGTGAGGTTGGTCGCCCTCCTTTTTTAGGGACTGCTCTCCGGGGAGGAAGACCAGGGTCTGAAGAGAAAGGCTTAGTTGTGTTTTCACTTACTTACCAAATTGCTTTCTCAGTAGCCTAAAGAAACGCAGGAGGAATTAAGGTCACTGCTCCCTGGAAACCACCACCAGGTTTCCAGCCAGGCCATCGCTGCACCACCAGGAAGTGGGGTGGCAATTCAGGTTTAAGAACAGGTATTGCAGGGGATGTGTTTGTGCCTGCTAAATATTTCTTGACACAGGCTCATAAGACATAAGAAGAGTATTCTTTTTTTATTTTCTCCAAATAATATTGTGCTTTTATAAGTTTTATATATTAGGTTCCTGTTTGACAATTTCAGTTTTTTAATGACTTTAGCTATGTTGTAATGATGTTTCAACATTCTCTGTCTTCAGTTTGCTCCCTTTCTAAATCTCTAGTTTCCCTACCTCTTAATCTTCTTATATTTTCTTTAGAGTAATTGTGGGAATGGTGAGGACAAGCCTAGAGTAGGAAAGAGATCAAAAGGCAGGTGGTGTGCAGTTAATGCAGGAGTAGAATGTGTATGGGCAGAAATTTCACTCTTTCTGGGCCTCATTTTTCTTACCTTAGCCTATCGTGATGAGATAAGCTGCCCTCTCAGATACCTGGAGAGACTGGGTGAAGTCGCCCAAGGACCTTACTCTGGTTTCTTTGCTGATTCAGAAGCTCTTTGCCATTGTTGCATGTTGTTGTTTGTTTTTGTCTGCCATTGAGTCAGAGCTGACTGGTGGCTGACCCTCCATCGGGTTTTCAGAGGATGTAAATCAGACCGGAGGAGATTGCTCCTCTTTCTCCCGAGGGGTGGCTGGTGGATCTCAACCACATGCCATTAAGTTAGCCACACACCACCAGAACTCCTACACAGCTATGTGTGTGGTCAGAAATGACTGGATTTCATGTCAAGGCCTCTATGATCAGGAGAAAATATTACTCTAGCCCATCTCTTTTCTCAAAATCAATCTTTGGTTGTTTAAAACAGTTTTGCACTAGCTCTTTCACTCTCATTGCGTTGGAGTTGGGACAACTCAGAGATGACCCTCCGGTGGGTTTTCAGAGGCTCTAAAGCACACTGGAGGAGACTGGCCGTCTTTCTCCTGTGGAGCAGCTGACTGTCTGAATTGCAAGGCAGGCACCATCTTTGGGTTAGCAGCACAGCTTCCTTCCTACAGACTGTGCCATCTGAGCGCAGATGTTAGTATCTCATTTGCAATTGTTGGTATCTCAGATGCAATAGGATTTCATAGCCCAGAACCTCAGCCTCCTTACCTCTGTGCAACATGGAGATAACATTATCTCCACCTTTCTGCTTGAAGAGAGAGCAAGGAGGGTAAGCTAAGATGATGAATGTGAGCACACTTAAAGCTTCTGGTGCAGGAAATGGTGATGATTTGTGGCCGACAACTCCTTGACAAACAAGATAGCAACTCCGTATCAGGGAAAAAAGGGTTGCCTCTAATCAAATGACAACAATTTTTAAAAAACCCAACAATGTTTTGTGGACTGTAAAGCACTTTTAAAAGATATCTTCTTTCTAATTTTAAGAGGTAAAATTTATCTTAGGACCTGCACCTTCCATCTCAGAATTAATTTACTCAAGACTCTGGACTGATTTAAGGGGCTGTAGCCTGAGGATGGGGGTTGAGGGGAAGGAGTTATCACTCAGATTGTGCAGTATATGTTAAATGAAGTACCTGTTGGATGCTGCTCCAGGAACATAGAAGGGCCACTCTGTGTCCTCATCTACCAGACATCCACCAGGCAAGACTAGAGCAGTTTGGAGACAGAGTGTTATATAGGCACTGTCATTCAGAACTTTAGCCTCGGACCAAGAGTGAAGGAAATAGTAGGAGGAAGACCCTGTTTTCTGATGCCTGTCTTCAGAATTTTCTAATTGTGTTCAGGATGTCACCAGCCCCACCAGACTCCTCAGGAAAGGGAACAGTAGTTGGTTATGATGCAAAAAACACAGAATTTAGACATTGAAGACCAGATTCATGCCCTGGTCTTCCCACTTATTGACAAAGTTATCTTGACCAAGTCAGTTAACCTTTGTGAGCTCAGTTTCATCATTCCTAAAATGTAGGTTGATGATGTTAATAGTTGAGAATAGTTGAACTAGTTGAAAAGGACAAATACTGCATGATGCCACTGTTGTAAAATAAGACTGACCTCGGGTTTGGGGGGAGACTGAGAAAGATGGGTTCAGTAATGCATACTACATTGAAACAGATGAAGGAGAAAACTGTTTAAGAGGGATATGTTATTAGGTATTTTTGTCATGACAGGAGTCCAGAGCAAAGGCTGTATAGTGGAGTGGACCTGGGGGGAGGGATTGTAAAATAATGAAAGAATTTTTCTTTTACTTTTCCAAGAGGGGAGTGTACTAGGGGGGAGGGTTTGGAAGGGGAGAAAAGTGGAACAATGAATGACTGGAAATCCAAAGTCTGTGTAAATTTCCATTGAAATTAATAAAAAAAAAAAAAATAGTTGAAAAGAGAAGAAAATGTTTTGTAGACTACAAAGCACTTTAAAAATAATAGTGTATAATAGTACTGCCGTTGCTTTATTTTTGTGCTCATTATGAATATAGATTCCCCTCCCTGCCAGGTGGGCATGAAGTAGATTCAGAGAGAAGGTTTAGCTCACAGTTTATGTTTTCAAGTTCCCTAGTGAATAAAGATGACTTTCTTGAAGAATCTGGGTGTAAATAAAGCCTCACTCTTGAAAATGGTGCTAGGATTTCTGGAACAGGTGTTAAGGGGCCTTTGTCTAGATGTTCATGACTTAACTGCTTTTTTTGGAAACCCAAGCTGCTGCTTGCCAGATGAGGTCATGGGATTCCAAGGGCTTGCCTGGGATCAGGAGCTGGTATTTCAGGGTCTGCCTGTGGTTTTGAGGTGAGGGGCTAACAGAGGAGGTGCACAGTTAGATAGTTCAGAGAACAGCCTAGACATAAGGCCCTGTCTGCTTCTCCTTTGGCTTTTTGGGCTTCAAGGTATTTGAACCTTTTTTGTTGTTGTTAGGGGCTAGTAAGTTCAACAGAATGAAACACTGCTCTAGCTGGAACCCTTCTCACAGTCACTGAGTGTTTGAGCTCATTGCTGCAGCCATTGTGTCAATCCATCTGGTTGAGAATCTTTCTCTTCCACTCACCCTCTTCTTTACCAAATGTGATGCCATTTTCCAGGACTGACTTCTTAGTGTCCAGCTTATCCCTGTGTAAACCTTTCTAGAAGCAGCTGTGTGGCACAAATGACGAAGTTCTCAACTACTTGCCAGGTTTGAATCCATCCAGAGACGTCTCAGAAAATAGCCTAGTGATCTGATACTGAAAGGTCACATGCCCAGCTTCCATGACTGGAAACCATACAGAATAGTTGTACGTTATTACATACAGAGGGTTGCTGTGTAGAACTGATTCTATGGCAACTATCAACAGTAAAATCGTGAGGATTAGGATATTTTTTGTTCACTGTTGTGTTCCTAGATCTACACGTATCCTATAAATACATTTTTTTGAATGACTATGAAAAAAAATTTTACATATGTTTGAAACAACTCTTCTTCCTCTATTTTAAATGACATAGGAGATGTCTATGTTAGTAGATAGTGGAAGGCACATTTTTAAGCAATAGAATAGGAAAGCTTAGGAGATATCCAGGTATATTTCCAGTTGGTAAGGTCACTTGTACTAGTGGGAAGAAGTTGCACTGCTGTGCCAAAGATACACAGTACAAACCCACCAGCTGCTCCATGGGAGAAAGATGGACAGCCTCCTCCTGTCTGATTTACTGCTTCCAAAAACCTAGTGGAGAGTCAGCTATGAGTTGGTTCTGAATCAACAATGTTGTTGTTATGTACCGTTGAGTCAGAACAGATCTATAGCTGACCCTCCAGAGGGTTTTCAGAAACAGTTAATCGCGTGGGAAGAGATTGCCCATCCTTCTCCCACAGAGCAGCTGGTGGCCTCGAACTGCATGCCTTCAGGTTTGCAGCATAGCTTCTTGCCACTAGGCCATCAAAAAACAACAATTTTACACATTTCTAAAACTTGTGTAAATTTCTAAAATGACCGTGAATTAGTTTTATGACTATGGAATGTATTTCTAATAACATCTATTATTCTAAAAAGAAAGAGGTTAAGTTAGTTTTATTCTTGATGGATGCAAACCAGCAGTTTCTATCATCAGCTGCCCAGGTGCCAGTACAATGAAGAGCCAGTTCCTTCTCTTTTTCAAAGAACCAAGCAGCCTTTGTCAATACACAAAACACCTACACACTTTGGTTGTGTCTGTCAGCTTGGGGCAGAAAGCAATCCCTCCTAACTTCAAAAGGGTGATAGAAACTCTACAGGGTGGAAATTGTGCAGGTCATATTGCAGAGACATGCCCATACATTTATATCCCATCACTGAAGTGAAGATATTTTGTTGTAGGGAGAAGACGTTTAAGAAGATAGAATTTTCTGGGTGGGTGGCTAATTCTTAAAATTCCTTCTTTGGTTCTTGGTTGCTGGAAGCTGTTGAAAGTACTGCCTGCTTTCCTTCATTCTTGTTTTAGCTTGTGTCGTCTTAAAGTAATTTCATGTTCAGCATCTCAATTTGTTGAAGTGAAAAAAATCTCTCTAAGATGACATGTTCTCTTGTAGCCAGGATTTCCCTAGAATTAAAATTTTTGTTTCTTAAATGGACTTGGCACCTAAGGTAGAATATCTTGGTTTTCAAGTGTAGCCAAATTCTGTGTGATCAACTAAAATTATCTCAGAAAGATATCCTGTTCTCTCACCCAGGGGGAGTCTTTCATAGCCCAGGGTTTTGAAATATTACTGACCTGTTGTTGTGTTTATAATCCCCTCCACTCATGGATCCTCCCATTCATGATCTTTTCCTCTCCCTTTTCTCTTTAGCCATAACCAGCAGACTACAGTGTTTAGACATCCTGTGACTGGGCAGTTTTCTCCAGAAAATAGTGAATTCATTCTTCAAGAAGAGTAAGTACTTTTGACTATTCTCTCTATGCAGGAAGAGTTTAAGAGCTTAAAGGCATTTGTTTAAAACAAAGCTTGTTCAAAACCATCTTTAAGACAGAGGGACTTGGAGTGGGCTGGTTGATTAAAGGTGAAGTGGGAGAAGAGTATTTTTTTCCAAATTCCAGACTTCTTTCAATGGGAGTATGTGGAAGAAGAAAGATGATGTGAGAATGTGCTTGCTTGGTGTTGTCAGAACCTCTCGGGAACTCTTAGACACAAATGAACCTTCTCCTCAAGCATCCTCTCCCATAATAGTTACTCTCTACACGGACCTCTCATCTGGATGAAAATTTCTGAAGGAAAGCCTCGGACCAAGCTGAACCAGCTTCTTAAGGTGACCTCAAATAGCAATGGAAAGCCAGGGTTTAGAAAGAACTAAGTTTAAGGAAAGGAATCCTGGCGGCATAGTGATTAAGCATTGAACTGTGAGCTGAAAGATCAGTGGTTTGAACTCCCCACCTGCTCCACAGGAGGAAGATGGAGCTGTTTGCTTCTGTAAAGACATGCAGCCTTAGAAACCGTGTGGACCAGTTCTTCTCTGTCCTGTCGGGTCACTAGGAGTTGGAGTTAACTTGATGGCAGTAGGTTTAGTTTTAAGGTTTTGCTCTGGTTTAGGGTTTGTTGTTTTGGTTCCTTCCCTCCCCCTGCGTTGAGGATAGCCAGTGCTACCCGCTATTTCTGAAGATTTTGCTTGATGTCTCTAACACGGGACTATTCCTGCTTTTCAGATCCTTTCAATGGGGCGTTTGGATGCCATTTGTGCTGCCAACCCCAAGGCTTGTGGTTCAAATCCACCACCTGCCCCATGGGAGACAGATGGGCTGTCTCCTCCCATTCACTTTACAGTCTAAAAACCCAGTGCAGGGTCAGCAATGAGTCAGTTCTGACTTGATGACACGTATCACCATCAGCAGCCTAGGTACACTGAGAGCCAGGTTCTGCCTCCCAGGATTTGTCTGTCTAAAGATGCATGCATAACCCAAGCACGCTATATTAATCTCCCCCAAAAGAGACAGATAAATCTGTACGAGGGGCTCTGCTTCCTCCCCTTAGCAGAGACGTTTCTGTTTGAAAAGTTAGTAAAAGGGTATGGGTTTTATATATTTATTCCTTCAAGTGATTTTATCCTGCCAGTTACCTAATGCAATTTAATCTTAAAATGAGTTCTGAGCCAACATCAGTTCATGATGACCGCCATGAAATGCTGCCTTATCCTGCATCACCCCGTGATCAGTTAGATTGGACCAAGGTGATCAATGGAGTTTTTTATTGGTTGATTTTGGGGGTAGATCATCAAGCCTTTCTTCCTGGTCCATATTAGTCTAAACCTGCTCAGCGTCATAGCAACACACAGGCTTCCATTGATAGATGTTTGGTGGTGGTGCCTGAGGTACGAGGGCCAGGAATCAACCCTGGTCTTTCAGTGAGAGAGTCGAATTCTACCACTGAGTAACCAGTACAGCCTAAATAAATGACAGACATTGCTGGGTTATGAATGAGATCCATTTCTTTATTATTATTATTAAATCCATTTCTTAGTGTACCTTTAAGCTGAATTTGTAGGTAAGTAAGAACAGATACATAGGGTTCTTATCTAGCCTTTTTAGTGTAAGGAAATTTTTTTTTAATTATTTTATGTGCTTGTACCGTCAAATCAGATCTGACTGGTACAGGAGGATATTGCGCCTCCTTCTCCAGGCAGAGCTGTGTTCCTCTGGGATTGCAGTGTAAGGAAAAATTGAAGCCTTTTCTATGTCTAAAAAGCTGCATATGTAGCTAGTCAGTGAAGGTGATTGTAGTGAAGAATTTGTTGTTAGTAGGGAGTTTATACAATTATTTAAGATTGTGGGTAAATGTAACTAACATTAAAGCAACATTTAAGTAAACATTAAAGTAACATATAAACAATCATGTGTTGTCCGTGACCGGGGTTGGGGTTTATCGGTATTACATGTTTAAATAATTTCTCTCCCCCAGTGATTAGACCTTTAAACTTTTTCTTGCTGAAAATTTCAAACATATAAAAAAGTTATAGATGTATAGCAATGAATCTAGTATATTAATCACCCTCCTTCAAAAGGTTTCAAAACATAGCAAATCATATTGCATCTATATTCTTCCCCATATCCCTTGGATATTGCTGAGGAAAATTCTAAACATATAACTTAATTTCTTCAATATTTTCAGTTTACCTTCATTATCTTAAGAAGGCTAAAAGTTCTTTAAGAATTAGAAATCTGTAATTATTCTAAGACGGACATTCACTGCATGTTTACTCTATGTTGAGTAACTTGCCAAGGATTTTACATGTAGATCTCATTAATAGAATAATCCTGAGAGATATATCATTATCACCATTTCCAAGATGAAAACCTTGAGACGTAAAAAAGTAGTCAGAGGCACAAAGTAGCATGGCTTCAAGTAGAAGACCTAGGATGTCACTCTAGGCTAGCCAGGCTCAAATTTGGGTCACTTGTTAGATGCTGTGGAGTAAACTGTGATCCTTTGAACAATGTAACTGAATCTTGCCCTATCCTGTACCGTCCTCGTCGACTCTGACATCCTTGAGCCCATTGCTGCAGTCATGGTTTGGGCCCAACCTAGTCAGAAGCTGCTTGGTAGTATTTTTATACTGATGACCCATAGGATTGGAGGAAGATTCATCAACAATCTGCATTATGCAGATGATACAACCTTGCTTGCCAAAACTGAGGAAGACCTCAGGCATTTGCTATAGGTCAAGAACTATATGGAGCCTTCTATATAGATTGAAGCTCAACATTGGGCGGGGGGGGGGGGGGAGATTCTCAGCACTGGACCAATTGCCAGGGCTATGATAGATGGAGAAGAGATTGAGGTGGTTGACAGTTTTAGCTTGCTTGGTTTCCACAGTCAACACTCTTGATACCAGCAGCCAGGAAATCAAGAGATGAATTGCATTTTGGGAAACTTGACTGTCAGGGGCCTCTCTAGAGTACTGAAGAACAACGATGTCAGACTGGCGACTAAGGTGCCATACTTCCCTCAGCTGGATTGACCTACCCAAACATTCATGCAGATATTTGTATTTATTTATCTAGTTCTTCTAGCCAAACTCTTCAGTGAAGTCCTCCCTTTCCTTCATAGCCAGTCAGTTATCAAGCCATGCCAGTTTTACCTCTCAAAAAATCATATAGCCCAGCCTCCTGGATAATCTTTTCCGCATATATGTTGAAAAGGTATGGAGATAGGATACATCCCTGGCATTCAACCTTCCCAATTTTGAACCATGCAGTGTCTTCTTCCTCTGTTCTGATGACTGTCTCTTGGTTCAAGTATAGGTTTCACATAAGCACAATCAAATGTTCTGGATTCCTCTTCTCAGAATCAGCCACAGTTTGTTGTGATCCACACAGTCAAATGCCTTTGCATAGTCAATGAAACACCAATAGACATTCCTCTAGTACTCTCTGCTTTCAGCTAAGATCCATCTAACATTAGCTATAATATCCCTAGTACCTCGGTCTCTTCTAAACCCAACCTGCACATCTGGCAGTTCTCTGTTAACGTGTTGCTCCAGTTGTTTTTGGATAATTTTCAGCAGAATCTTGCTTGCATATTAATGTTATTGTTTGATAATTTCCGCACTCTGATGGGTCAGCTTTCTTTGGAATGGGAACAAATATAGATCACTTCCAGTCAGTTGGCCAGGTGAGTAGAGAAGATAATTAAACAAGACCACAAATGTGGTAAGTGTTCATGACAGAGGAAACAGAATTCAGTGGGAGCTGATGAAAGAGAGCTCTAACTTGATTTAGAGACCATCAGAAGACCTTAATTTCTGGAAATGATACTGTTTAAATTGAGACCTGTCTGTCCACCAAACTGAGCAGTCTAGCCAAAACCTAGAGAAAAAAAGGATTGAAAAGAGGATGGGAGGAAGGTAGGAAAATTCTGTATCAGGGGAGAATCCTGATATCAGAAACACATTTGCTTTAGAGTGCAAAGTGAAGAATAATGAGTGGATTCTGGGGATTCTTGGGATGGCTTGGTGACTGACTGACTATGAAGGAGAGGGAGGACTTCCTTGAAGAATTTGGCTGGAAGAACTAGATAAATACATACAAATGTGTGCATGACTGTTTGGGTAGGTCATTTCAGCTGAGGGAATTATGGCTAGCTTAAATTACATCAGAGGGCAAGAAGACCAACTTGTAGTGAAAGCCTGTGAAGGGAGTGTGGCCAGAAGGTTGGGGAGGGATATTGTTACCAATTATCTGAATTACTTCCTCCTGAAATACAATAATATTTACCTCCTGGGAACACTGGAAAGTGAGGCACGACTTTTTTCCTCACAGAAACATTCTTTTTAAAAGTGTTGGGATGAATGAAATTCCTGTTATGTTCCCTTAGCAGAGTCTCATTTTTGTTGTGTTGTTTGTTATATGGTGAGAAGAAAAGGCTGTGATGACCAGTCATATATTCTTAGAGATTAGCTCTCAGACTAAAGGCCTTAGTTGTAAAAAAGAGAACTGGCCCTTTTCCTTTCCTTCTCTAAAGAGCCCAAACACTGGGAATTACAACACACCGAATCTTCTTGCCTGCCAGTCCCTTGGAGCTAATCCTCTTGCAGCAGCCATTCTCCAAGTGTGGTCTCTGAACCAGAATCACTTGGAAACTTGTTAGAAATTTAAATTCTAAGGCCTATTGAATTAGAGGCTCTGGAGGTAGGGTTTAGCAAGGTATACTTTAATAAGCTCTCCAGGTGATTCTGATAAAGTTTGAGAACCACTGATTTAGGCAGTTTTCTTTTCCCCGCCTTC
Organism: Elephantulus edwardii; assembly: GCF_000299155.1. Classification (NCBI taxonomy): domain Eukaryota; kingdom Metazoa; phylum Chordata; class Mammalia; order Macroscelidea; family Macroscelididae; genus Elephantulus; species Elephantulus edwardii. The sequence goes on from NW_006399859.1 coordinate 7,937,066, forward strand.
ATAAACAGAGCTTCTAATCATTCGGTTTTGATCCCCTGCTGAGAATTTGTAATTCCACTCCACATATACTGAAACAGAAGCTAGAAGATTCATCTGGGAATCTGTTAGGATTACCTGGAATCCATAGGAATCTATATGGAAAGCAACTTCTCAGTAGAGGTTGAACTAGAACGAACCACTTTGAAGCCCTGCTTCTAAATTACTCTCACCTTCCTCTGCTCATCTATCTATCATTCTCTGGACTGTAGTGACAGTCTTACATTTGTTGTTGTTGGGTGCTGTCAAGTCGAGTATGACTTATAGAGGTCCTGTGAACAACAGATCTGAATCTTGTCCTATCCATCCCCACAGTCTCAAGACCACTGCTGCAGTCACTGTGTCAGTCTATCTGGTTGAGGATCTTCCTCTCTTTCGCTGACCCTCTATTTTTCCAAGCATTGTGGCCTTCTCCAAGGAATAGCCTCTCTTGGCAGCATGTCCAAAGTATGTGAGACAATACTTTATTACCTTTGCCTCCAAGGGCAATCTTAAGTAGGTTTTAGTAAAATAACATAGAGTCCATCTTTTCTCTATGGAATTATTGTAAGAGACAGTCTGTGGTGTCTTCTGTTGAGCCATTACTGATGTGAACAGACAATATGTATCCTTCACCTGTTTTGAGGTGGAGTGCACTTGAGCTACCTGGAGTAACAGGTGAATGTGCCCATCAAAAGGTATTCTTCATTTTACAGATTAGGGTTGTTTAAAAGAGAGATAATGTAAAATCTATGGTTTGATGAGTTCAGAGGATTGAATGTTTTAGTTTCTGTGATAATAAGAATAATAATACATAATCAGGATAGTCTAGCATCTATAGGAACAAATAAAAACAAGATCTCAGTGGTTTAAAACAGCAAAGATTTCCTCACATTCACTCCCTGCCAGTTGTCACAGATTGCTTGAGGGATTCTGCTCTGTCATCTTTACTGAGGAAAGTTCTTTCTCTGTGATTCCATAGTTACTAAAAGCAAGAAAAGTGGATCACAGTAGATTTTACACTGGCTCTTCCTCACATACTTCATTGCTTAAGCATGTCACAGGGCTGACCACGCCTGATTTCAAGGTGACAAGGAAGTATATTTCTACCTGGGAAGAGAACCAGCATATTTATTAAATTAATAACTGTGCTCATTCATAACAAGGGAAGCAAGTCCTTTGGAATCTGTTACTGACAGTCTTCTTTAATGCATGAATAACATTACATTTTACCATTTTTATATGTTACAACTTTTTTGCCAGAACATCAGAGGGATGGGCGTTGGTCAGTGAGTTTTGTAGGTGTGTTTGCAAGGACTTTGGGGGTACACCAACATCTCCAATCCAACATGTATATGGAAACCTCTTTCCTTTTCTATTGTTTTGGCTTTTTAATACCTTTTTAATTGAAATTTTAATGAAAGTTTATAAAGAACTTGGAATTCCATTCATTCATTGTTACGCATTTTCCTCCCTGCCCACCCCCACCCCCGGTTCGCTTTTCTCTTTGAAAAAAAATCTTTTATTGTTGTACAATTTCCCACCCCCACCCCAATCCTCTTTACTATGCAGCTCTTATTCTGGACTGTTATCATGCAAATAATACTTAATCATATATTCCTTTTAAGAGTTCTTTCCCTCTTCTGTTTCAATGCAGTATAGATTATTTATCTTCTCTTTTCTTAGTTTCTCCCCAACCCCAGTGTATGTCAGTCCTGTGTTATAACAGTGGCATTATGCAGTATTTGTCCTTCTGTGACTGAGATATTTCACTTAGCATAATGTCCTCCAGGGTCACTAATTTTGTATATTTCATGAGTTCCTTATTTTTCAGTGCTGCATAGTATTCCACTGTGTGATTATACCACAGCTTCTCTATCCATTCATTTGTTGATGGGCACTTGGGCTGTTTCTATTTCTTTGTTATTGTGAATAAGGCAGCAATAAACATGGATATGCATATATCTGCTTGGGTGCCAGTTCTGGTTTCTTTGGGGTATATTTCCAGTAGTGGGATTTCTGGGTCAAATGGTATTTCTATTTCCAGCTTTTTGAGAAAGTTCTATACTGCCTTCCATAGTGGTTGCACCATTCTATACTTTCATCAACAGTGAATAAGGGTCCCAGTTTCTCCACAACCTCGCCAGTAGTTGTTGTTTGCTGCTCTGTTGAATTTTGCCGTTCTTACTGGGGTGAGGTGAACATTATGCTTGGTAAAGTGGAGAGAGAGTGAAGCCAATCAGTGAGGTGGACTGACAATAATTGCAGAAATGAACACAGACAGGTCAGTGCTCATGAAGCTGGCAGAGGGAGAGGGCCGGGCAGCTTTCTGTTCTAGTGTACGTGGGGTCACCATGAGTCAGAGCACCGAACAAAGACAATGGCAAGCTCCAAACACTGTGATCTGGGGAGTGAATTTCAAGAGGAATGTTGAGCAATGGAGACTGCCTTCAGGAGAGTGACCCTGATGAGGAGAGGTCTCGAAACCATGCTCCACCTCCATAATGTTAAGTTGTTAGGAGAAAATATAACGGAGGATGCAGTTAAAAAAAAATCTTCACAAAAGACTAGCAGGTAGAAGTATGCATCATCTGACTGTCAAAGACATGAATCAGATCAATGAGTAGATATTAAAGTTAGGCAAATTTCAGCTCAGTGCATAACTTTATAGGAAGAAGACTTTATAGAATCTCTAGAATTTCATCTTAATGTTAAATGAAATAAGCTACCTTCTTGAATAGGAGTTGGCTTTTTCATGAATAGTGATATTAACAATTATGGAAAAAATAGACTTTTTTACAGTTAGCACTTAGGAAAGTACTTAGAGTGTGCTATACTTTTCTTACATAGATTTTGTGTGTACACACACACACACACACACACACACACACACACACACACACACACTTTGGAAGCAGAAGTAGCTTCCAGTTCCTAAACAGCATGCCTCTGGAAACTCTATGAACTTTGGTGAATGATGATAGTTATAGAAAAGCAAGCTTCAGGCTTTTTATTCATAGGGTTGCTATGAGTCATGCTCTACTTGGTGTCATGCAATAACAACAAATATAAACTGTCACAAACTATTTCGGTAAGGAAATGCCATTATTATTTTGGATACTGAGACACAGAGAGTTTAAGAAACTCGCCAAAGATCACACAGCTAGTAAGTAGTCTGTCCCCAGATGTTGGGCTTCTAGCCACAATGCTATACTGCTTCTCATTTCAGTGATACTCAAGGGACAGTGCCTTTCCTTGCCTGTAACATCCTCAGAGTTAATGTGCTGACTAAGTTGGCTACTGCTGCATAGAGGTTTTAATTATAATTGTATTTGCAGTAATGCAATTTGGTCTGTAATAACTTCATGCTTGTTTGAAAGACACTAAGCCCTTTCAGTAGTCTTTTTCTCCAGAAAATTGATTTAAGTCTTTTATTACAGAGCCTAATATCCAGTTATTGGACCATCTGTGCTCCTCCTCTTAAGCCTCTTCTTTGATTCTTAGTGACTTTCTACAGTGGTGAGCTTGAAGCCAGACCCTTTGTGAGCCTCACACAGGTTAAGCCTTGGCATGAGGAGGTTCCAGGGCTCTGGGTTTGTTTGGTGCTTTGTGCACAGGAGTGTTTTTCTCTTCAGTACCGGACTTCCCAGGGAGCCGCTGACAGACGCCTCTGCAGCTCTCAGGAAAGAGGAGGAAAGCATTGCCGAGGGGTGACGCCGGCAGATGACGGACAGCTGACTGTGTACGCTGATCCCCTGGCTCTATTAGGCATTTGATATTGAGGTGGAGCCTAGGCTTGAGCAACAATTTGTGTTCTGGAAGCTCAGAAGCTCACTGTTGTGCTAAGAAGCCAGCTGCAAGGCACCCAAGATGGCTTTGTAGTTTCCTAACTGGGAGAGGACCCTTGCCTGGCCTACTTTTCCTTGCATCCTGGTGAGCTTAACTTATTCTGTCTGTTGGCTTCTGAACATCTCTTGGTTTTCTCGTTTGGAAAAGAAACACAAGTTGAAGTTTCCTGGAATGCTGTGATTAGTGTTTGAAGGATACCACTTCAAAAAAACATATTACACCAGAGGTAAGAGTTATGTGACTCACCTTTGATTTCTTTGTTCAAGGATGTTTATTTTGCAGACCGCAGGACAGCAATTTCCTAAGCTATACGCTGACTATGGGGCTGGGGTATCCTCTGCTGCTTGGAGGTAGCTCTCTCCTATTTCTGCAGTGAGAAGTTATCAAGTGCCCAGTGAAGGATTGAGAACATGAGGGGAGAGAGGCTCCAAAACTCTAAGCTCCATGAGGGGATCTGTCTTATTGCTTATCTGTTGAGCCTTCGACTGTGAGGCTGGTGTGTTGCTGTGTGAGGCTGAGACAGCCAGTACCTTGTCTCTGGAGACTGACAATCTTGGACTAGCTTCGCCTGTTGCATTTGGTTACCATGGCAGCAGAAAAAAATGGGGGAGAATGGAAACTCCTGGCAAGCAGATGCGGAAACTTGAGTATTCAGGCTTCCTCTTTGGACTAGGAGACAACATTTGCGACGTTCACAGGTAGGGAAGAGATGATGATGGTGCCCTTACGTTATCCAAACACCTGAGTATTATTGCTTTGCCTTTAATGTTGATTTTTCTGAAGGGCACTGGCACCGTCTGGGATAATGCAGTCATTGCCACATAGCAACCACGACTTTGGCTCTGTCTGCTGGGTGAAATACTGCAGTGATGGCTTTGCTGTGTGTGGAAAGGAAGCTGCTTCTTGCAAGCTGTATTTTTGTGTCTTCCTATGGCTTCTTGTCCCTTTAAACATTTTTATTGTGTCCCCTCCCCCTTTCTTTTTAACCTGCCTCTAGTCTACGAGATGTTCAGTAGAAAATGCCTTTTAGCTCATTAGAAGTGACTGGTGAACCTGGAGGAACAGAGTTTAGAGGAAGGCTCACCAAAGTCTCAGATTAGAAATTGCAACATTTCAGAAACAGCAGACCAGAGGTTGAAGGAGTCTGAGAGGCCAAGGCCTGGTTCTCTCCCTCCATAGATGAAGACATGAAGGCCCAGAGTTGTACAGCAAGCACCTGGCCTCACCCTGAGTACAGGGTGGCGCTGCGATTTGGATGGGGGAGAGCCTGAGACCAGCAGGAGGATCGCTGGGTTCTTCTTCATACCAGATGAGGGTGCTGTTTGGGCTGATTTCCAGCACCCAGTGTTGGGTGGGGAGCTGGAGCATGTGCCTGAAGAGAGGAGTTGAGGGGGAAGAAGCACAGAAATCCATAGTTGAGTAATGAGGCCACGGTTGCTGAATGAAAACCCGTGTCTGACAGCTTCCCCCAGGGTGTTGGGAGTTTACAGTGAGCGTTGGCGGTCTGTCTGTGTTTGTCTCTCCATTTTCTGGAAAGAGGGGGTGTTGGATGTGTCTGCTTGTTTGGGACAAGAACTTTCTTTTTGCTGTGGCCTTTCATTGTGCGTTGCTTTTCCCTGAACCCCTCAGGTGGTGGGTTGGTAAGGCCCTTGAGAAATTCCCTCGTGTTTGCAGTTATGCCCTCAGCATCCCGCCTATCACATCACAGTAAATGCCTCTCACTTTTCAGTACTTTTGAAATCTCAGTGTAGGATCCTGGAGGGGAATTTGGAAGCTACTTTTCTAAGAATTAATGGGATACAGTACCTTTAATGGTATTATCTCAGTAAGAGACTCTTGGTTAGCTCTGTATTTAACATCATTATTCTCCTGGAGAAATAGTAATATGGAGAAGCTAGCTGACCAACCTGCAGCTTTTCAGAGGCAGTAAATTGCCCAACCTTCTGCTGAGCAGCTGGTGGATTTGAACCACATGCCTTTGGGACTGCAATAGCTATCAGAGTTCCCTAGTCTCAGGGTGGGTCCACTTTAAAGAAGTCCCAGATAAAGCACTGGTGGGAACATTTATAAGAAGTGATTGTTGGTTAGAAGTTAATTGGTTGACACCTTATGAAGAGCAATGCCTTGGAAACAGAAATAAAATATACTTTAGATTCGGGAGTCTCTTGGCAACAATAAAAAAAAATAATGCTTTTAATTTAGTGTAATGCTTCAGAGTTTTTAAAGTATTCTTTTACACTGTCAGTTAAGGTCTTTAACTGCTGACCAAAAAGGTTGGCAGTTTGAACCCATCACCAGATCCTCTGTGAGAGAAAGGTGAGACCTCCTTAATTGATAAAGCCTGGAATCCCTGCAAGGCAGTTCTGCTCTGTCCTGCTCAGTTACTATGAGTAAAATAGCTGCAGTGGTAATGGGTTTTGGTTTTGGTGAAATGAGAAGGTAGTTTTAATCTAATTTTTTAAAAGAAAAAATTGGTTTATGAATGAGTGAGTTGTAGAGTTTAGGCCAATTTATTCTGGGCTCTCGCCATTTTTTTTTCTTCTTTTTTTATTAATTTACTTTGTTTATTTTTCATTTCAATGAACAGCTACAGAGATTTTGGAATTCCATTCATTCATTGTTGCACCCTTCTCCCCGCACACCCCCGCCCCCGTTTGCTCCTCTCCTTGAAAAGCAAAAGCAAAACTCCCTCATTGGTACACAATCCCCCCTGCACCTCCCCAAACCCCACCCCCTACCCCCAAATATAATCCCAAACCACCCTGGAGTTTTTTGTTTGAGGAATTGGTCCAGGGATTGAGAAGAGCGAAATTATACTTCTGCCAGAACTTGAGACTTGCCATGGAATGGTGCCTCTGTGGTGTAAGCTGGGCTTTCAAGTCCAGCTTCTTTCTGACAAATCATTAATTTCTCTGATATTTAGCTTTGTCGTCTGTAACAATGAGATCATAAAACTGACTGTGCAGGGATAGTGTTAGGTATGTCTGGCACACGATCGATCGGTCGGTCGGTCAGTCAGTAAGAACTCAACAGCAACGGCCTAGTCTCCCTACTCAGCTGGTCAGGCAATTATGATGATAACTGATACCTGTCCTCAGGGTCGGTGATGTTTATCTTGATGATTTACCTAGTGTAATATTGATTGGGAGAGAGCTGATGCTGTGTATGTGGGAGTTGTGTTGTGTTGTGGCGGTTTCTGGAGAAAGGTAACTCTGCCCCCAAGAGCCAGGGAAGCCACGCTTGGCCTTGGGTTGAAGGCACCAAGCGGCTTCAAGCCCAAAAGGGGAAGAGGAGGAGGGAGGAGACGGCCATAATCGCCCAGGTTTGCCCCACCCAGGGTGGCTATGATCCTTTGGCCAGAGAGCTGATGCTGTGTACATGGGAGTTGTGTTGTGTTGTGGCGGTCTCTGGAGAAAGGCTACTCTGCCTCCAAGAGCCAGGGAAGCCACTTCCATAATAGCTTGCCTCTGGAAACCCTATGAACCTGGAGAGAGGATGAAAGGCACCCAAGCGTCGAGGACTCTCCTTCATAGAGTCGCTATGAGTTGCCTGCAACTCGACGGCACTTAACAACAACAACAACAACAACAACAACAACAACAGTATTGATTGGGTAGAAAAAAACTCTTGCTGTGATTCAACAGAGAAGCTGCCTGGAATCCCATTAGTCAAAACTTCACTTAAATTTACAACCAACACTCCACTATGCAACCTTCATTCTGGACTCTTGTCATAACCATAATACCCAATCATATATCACTGAGCAATGAAAGAATTTTTCTTTTACTTTCCAAAGAGAAGAGCAAACTGGGGCAGGGGGAGTGGGCAGGGAGAAAAATGCAACAATAAATGAATGGAAATCCCAAATCTCTGTAAATGTTCATTAACATAAAGAAAAAAAAATTTAGAACCAACAGAAAAACTGTTGAAATTAGAACTTCTCTTTTTTTGTTTTTTGCTTTTTTGGGTTTTTTAAATAATTTTAATGAACATTTACAGAGAATTTGGATTTCCATTCATTCATTGCTGCACTTCTCTACCCACCCAGCCCTCTCCCCCCGCCCCCCAGTTCACTCCTCTCTTTCAAAAGTAAGACTCCCTCCCTGGTACACAATCCCCCCGCACCCCTCCCACCACCCCAATTACATTCCACTATGCAACCTTAATTGTGGGCTCTTGTGATAACCATAATACCCTAACATACATCGCTTTTAAATTATTCAGTCCCTCATCTATTTCAGTGCAGTATACACAATTTATCCAGTTTTTCTCAGTCTTACCCCCACCTTGATATCAGTCCCATTTTACAGCAGTGGCACCATGCAATATTTGTCCTTTTGCGACTGAGATATTTCACTCACCCATTTTGAATAATATTGCATGAATTCCTTGTTTTTCAGTGCAGCGTAGTATTCCATTGTGTGAATATACCACAGTTTCTCTATCCATTCGTTTGTTGATGGGCACCTGGGTTATTTCCAACTCCTTGCTATTGTGAACAGAGCTGCAATAAACATGGGTGTGCATATATCTGCTTGGATGTCAGTTATGGTCTCTTTGGGATATATTCCCAGTAGTGGAATTGCTGGGTCAAATGGTATCTCTATTTGCAACTTTTTTTTTTTTTTTTTGCAACTTTTTGAGAAAGCGCCATAGCGCCTTCCACAGTGGTTGCACCATTTTACACTCCCACCAACAGTGAATAAGGGTTCCAGTTTCTCCACAACCTCGACAGCATTTGTTGCTTGCTGTTCTGTTAAATTTTGCTATTCTGACTGGGGTGAGATGATATCTCACAGTTGTTTGAAATTAGAACTTCTCTTATTTTATTGGTGAGTGTACATATTTGGAAGCAGGAGTGGCATCCACTTGTTAAGCAACATGCCTCTGGAAACTCTATGAACTTTGATAAATGATGATCATAGGATCACTGTGAGTCGTGCTGACTTGATGGCAGTCAACAACAACATTATACACATATGATCCTAGATCGGCAAGAAACAGAAGCAACTTCTTTGTTAGGTGGGAAAATTTAGGGACAGAGAAAGTGACTCTTCCCTCCTCCCAGGCTTATTTAACACATACTTGACAGTGTTTAGAATAGAATCTAATTCTACTTGAGCCATCAAGTTGATTTCCTACTGGACTTCTGCAGATTGATTTTGTCTAGTCATAACTTCTTTTGTTCCTGTCAACTGGGAGGTAGGTACTTGAGCTATTATTATTCTAGCTCACTGATTTGAAATTCATCTCACACCCCCTCTCCCCACAGCAAAATATTCAGCATTCACATAGGCCAAGACTGGGAAGGAGAAATCTTTCTTCAAACGATCCCACTGTACTTTGGGAGTCCAGTTACTACAGAAATCTGACAAGTAGACTTTTAAATTATGTTATTGTTATGTACTGTTGAGTTGGAATCAACTTCAGAGGTTTTCAGAAGCAATAAAATCACATGGGAGACAATTGCCCATCTTTCTCCTGTGGAGCGACTGGTGGTTTTGAACCTCGTGGCTTTGGAATGGCAGCACTGCTCCTTACCACGAGACCACAAGAACTCAATTAAAAAAAAAAAAAAAAAAAACTTCCTTTCCTTAAGTTAGTGGATGTTATTTAACAACACTAAGAGTCCCCTTTTCATTGAGTGTAGAGTCTAAGGGGTGTTTAGTCCCCTGTCCTGGGATCTATAGGACTCTTATGTCAGAGGATACGCTGTTGGGGACAGAACCATCTTTCACAGCTGTTCAGCTCAGGGCACAGACTTTTCTCCGGGGAGGAGCATAGCTCTTGGCTGAAACTTGTCAGGAAAAGATACTTGGTTTGAAGAGTTGATGACAATTCAGTTTCTGCTCCACCAGGCTCCTAAGTGGAGAACACTCCTGTAAGATGTAACCAGCTGAAACAAATGTACCACAACGCACACATCCAAGTGAGCGATGTCTCGAGGAGTGTTGTTGCTTCAAGGGGCTGCACACATGCTCCGTTGATATTCTCATTACTTAAAATGTTGTGGTAAACAACCTCTAGGAATTTCCATCAGAACCACTTTTTCAACCAAGTGAAGAAAATGTTTTTGAGACTCTTTTCTCTGTGTCACTGTTTTGGGATACCAAATGACATTCCCAAACATGCCCATCAACTATTATTATTATTATTATTATTATTATTATTATTATTATTATTATTATTACTTATAATCCTAGATAACATCCAGCAATTTCCAAAAGTCACCTTTACCATTGGAAGTAACTAAGAGAACTTTACTCATGTTGAAGATATTAAAAGGACAGTTCTCTAAATGTAGGTCTTTTGGGGTGACCCTGTGGGTAGCCCTGTGTGCCTTTTCTTTCTGAGAGCCATTGGTGATTTATCTGAGACTGCCGGATAATAGCCAATGTGTTGCTTGAGTTGGGAATGTCTCTGCCCTTGGGAAGCCCTTGATCTGATGGTAAAGACATGTTTTTCTTTGTAGCCATAATATATTCCCCTTTCTGGAGCAAATTTAGTTTGGACTTAGGTCTCTTTGAAAGTTGACTTTCTCTGCTGTGGTGAGTGAAGTTTCTCTTGTCTCCATGGATTTTTATTTTTTTTTCCTTCCTCTTAATGTCTCTCAGTGATGTCCACTGTTGGGGTTACAACTAATCCTTCTCCAGCCATAATCAGTTCACAGCTGGCTCTGTAGGTGGCCATGGTACCCTTCTTTCCCACCCACTGAAGCCTGCAAAACAGTCATCTTTCTGCACTATTATTGTTTGTGTTAAGATCCCTTGCTAGTTAGTCTTCCAGAAGTTAGTGTTGGGAGGAGAGATGGTCCTTGAAAACAGTAGAGATGGTTGAAGTTAGAGCTCAAGATTGTAAGCTGCCCAAGTGGCAGAAGTAGCCACCTGTCTTGGAATTTCTGGGCCAGCCCCAAATCCCAATAGTCTCTTGTCTTACAGGGTGAGGGGAGAATAGTGTACCTAGTGGATGGAATAGGATGTACATACTACCAATACGCACCGCTGTCAGTTGGATTCTGACAGTGGAACTGTCTACGAGGGTTTCCAAGGTTCGAGGTCTTTATGGAAGGAAATTGCCTCGTCTTTTTCCTCCAGAGGAGGCGAGGGGTTCAAACTGCTGTCCTTTCAGCTGGTGTCCCAGTGCTTCTCCATGTGCCACAAGGGTTCCTTGGAATGTGATGCGGTCCCTTAAAATTCTGTGAATGAGTTTAGAATAAGAGACTGGTGGTGCCATCTGTGCTAATTTTTAACAATGGAAACGCAAGATTGTAGACCCAATAAATGATGATAATTAAATAAAAACTTTCTTTTTTTCTAGCTTTTTAGTGCTAAAAAGCACTCATTGGCCCCTCCTTCCCCTACCAAAAAAAGGGGGAAAGCCAGATATTTAAAAACAAATGAAAATAAACTTACCAACTGTTAAAATTGTTTTCCTTTTGATAGCAGCATTATGGGTAAGGGTTTTTTCCTCTCATTTCAGCATTTCCCCCCTTATATTATTTCTTAAATATTATAGCTTAAATGGAAGAGGATAAATCTCTAAACAAATTCTTATTGTATCACATCCGAATTTTATTTTAGAGAGAACATCCACCATAGCAGGCATCTTGACAATTTTTATTCCTTCTCTCGACCTCTGGAGATCTTGACAGTCTGGCAAGGCCAGGTTCCAGGAAGATGTTTTGGACATGCTTCTGCCTGGAGGCAGGGGGTGGACAATGCAGCTGCTCAGATCCCCGTCCCACCCCCAGCTGGTGGTTATGTATCTCCTGTACACAGCCTTTGCCAGCAGTCGGCGGCGGGCTGAGCGTGGTGACATTCTCCGAGTGGGGAGCAGTAACAAAAGTCTGGCTGGGATGGAGGCCGGGGGCGGGGAATCTGGAGTGAGTGCCTGTGCTGATAAGGAGCCACTGAGCTTTCTGCCTGGTAGGACTCGCACCTCTAGCCACAAGCACCCAGCCGTGCTCAGCCCCCTGGAGATTTGGTGCCCACTACCGTGGTCCTGCTGCTGGCACAGCCCAGAGGGCATGGTGCTCCTGGCTACTTCTGCAAAGAGCTTTTGAAGGGTGCAGAGTGGCTGTACTCCATCTTGGGTCCCAGAAAGGCTCATTCATCCTCTGAACAGCCGTGACTTCTGAAGGAAGCAGCATATCTCCAAGGTGGAAACTAGAATCCCCCTATAGCACCACTCTGAAAAAGGAGCCTGATCAAAGGACAGCAAGATTGCTTCCTCTTCAGCCTGGATTCTCCACCTGCATCTCCTGAAGGTCCTTGCTGAGGCCTAAGAATCAGATTCACTCTGTTCTTCAAGCAGAGGACCTCAGTTTGCTCAGCTTACTGCAATTTGTCTGATCTCCAATTGCCTGGATCCTGTTGCCCATCAGAATAGTGGACAGTGACCCAGCTCCAGAAACTAGGATTTCTGCTTTGAGGAAGACTTCTTAAGTCCAGAGTTGGCAGGGCCTAGGAATCAGGCATCAAGCTTTCAAGGATATGTATTGAATTTGTGTGGAGGTATTTACTGCTGCTGCTGCTGCTGCTTCAAAAGGCTTTGGTGCGAACGCTGGGACTCTCTGGAGGCAGGTGAGAGTCCTGTCTCCTGAGCGTGATACTGGATGTCCCCAGAGTGCTGATCCCTACAAAGGTGGGCTGCTTCTCAGTGGAAGCACCATGTCACTGGCCTGCTGATAGGGCTGCCCCCAGGGGATCTTCTTGGGGCCCAAGGCACGCTTCCTGACCGGCCTCTCTCCAGGCATGGCATAAGGGGTTAATATCCTCAGTGGCTCTATTTTGGGGCAAATAGAGTGTTCCTAGAATAGGCTGCTTTGTTGAGTAGTCTATTTTGGGAGGCAAGCCCCATTGGCGTTTATGTAAGTGATTCTCTGTGTGTATATGGGGGTGTGGATATGTGCGCAAGTGATTTCTGTTACTAATTATAAACTGCTTCTTTTGGGAACCCGGGAAATGGAGGTATATATGTGTAAGGGGTGTCGATTGCCTTTGGTATGAGTGTATTTATGTGTTCAACTGGGCAGTCCCCACAAACACCGAGTATGGGGATCTGAGGACAACAGGAGGAGGTGGGAGTCTGGCCGTGAAGATGTGCCCATCTCTGAACCTTGTGACTCCTTGCAGTGTGTGGGCAACCTGGGTTGTGGCCCTTGGTTGCAGTCTGGAGTTGAGTGGATTTCAGAAGATCAGACTCTGGTTTCTCTAGGGCCCAGCAACCAGTTCTAATCTGGAGCAAATCTCACCCTTCACTTCTCACTCCGAAGGTTGGCACTTACTCCTTGGATTTTCTTGTATCTCCTCACAGGCCAAATCCACATATGTCGAATCAAGAGAGAAACCAAAGACCGTCCAGCATGGTCAGCGAAACGTCCACAGCTGGAACCACTTCCACTTTAGAGGCCAGGCCTGGACCAAAGGTGAGCTCCTGACCACTCGTTCTTTCCTTCTCCACTTTTGTATTGGGCCTGGCCCCTTTGTGACCAGAGCTTATTTGATCATCGCAGTAGTTGAATGAGGGAGGCACATAAGAAGTGTTCTTCCCAAATAACAGGTCAGTAATGACGGACAGGCTGAGAGGGGTCTTATCATTTGCCCAGGGAAACAGGTGATTGTGGATAGAGCCAGGACTGACATGTAGATGTTCTGAGATCAAGATAGGACCCCTTAGAAGGAATATCTGGAGATTAGGGAAATTGGTGACCAAGATGTAGATATGCCTCTAGAAGGGCAAAGATATATTTGAAACCACAGCTACTGGTGAAAGTTAATAGAAGGATTCCTTTAAATGTTTCCTTCAGTGACCCAGATGGGAAGCTTGGTGGCTCTTGATCTTGATTGTTAACTGGGGCCATGAGCAGGCCTGCTCCCCGTCACCTTGCTGCTCTTCTGATCAAAGGGCGCTGCTGCTCAGAGTGAAGCTGAGAGCCCACCACTGTTCTCTCAGAAGTACTGCTTTTGGTTCTCCCCTAACCCGCTGCTGCTGACAGAATCCATGCCTGCTTTTCTCCTAGATTCTAAAGTCCAGCAATAAAGTGCACAGCTTTGGGAAGAGGGACCAGGCCATTCGGAGGAACCCCAATGTTCCAGTGGTGGTGAGGGGCTGGCTGCACAAACAGGTGAGGACATTGAGGTGCAAAGGTGGTGGGGAGATTGTTCTTTCTGACTTTCCTTATCCTGACCCAAGTGGGCCCTGGGAATTGTCACCTAGTTCTGTTCCTGAGTTTGAAGTAGGTAGGTTCTGCTCACTGCTGAGGAATTGTCTTTTCATTTTTCTCAGTGCACTGTCTGCTCCGTAGTGTATAGGTCACAGGGAGTTGCACTGCTTAATCCAAAGGTGGCGCCTCTTTGGTGATTTGAGTGCATCAAGCTGCTCTATGGGAGAAATTTGGACCGTCTCTTCCTGTGCAGTTCTCAGCCTCTGAAAAGCCTCTGGAGGGTCTGCTATGAGTTGGTTCTGACTTGATGGCATTAAGTGAGTGGGTGCTCTGCTCCAGCTACAGTTTCCTCCCAAATCTACTTGACTACCTTGCCGCCCAGTGCATGTGGTGGATCAGCATGAATCCAGTCTTACTGCCACAGCTGTGCCAACACGTGTCTTGTTGATGATGTTAAGAGCCTTTGTTGACATTTAGCTAAAAAAATGACATTTCCAACCACATATTGACTCAGATTCCACATCAGGAAAATCTAACTCATCGTTGCATTACTCCTTACCTCTCTCCTTTCTCCAACCTGCTTTAACTGGGTCTTGGTCAATGAGACCACTGTTCTCTTATTCAGTTTAGACTTCCCAGAACTGTCACAGCTCTTTCACCTCCCACATCCATTCATTCAATAGGTCCAGTTAGCTGTGTCTCCCTGAGGCCATTGTTCTGCACCAATAGCTGAACTATCTGGTTCTCTGAAAGTGTAGGTTGTGGGCTCTCAGCCCCAGAGACTACGTCTCTTTCATTTCCTCCTTCCCTCCTTGGTATTCATTCACTCACACGTCAAATATTCATCAAGTATCTGCCATGTTCCAAGTGTTCACACTTCAGGCATAAAGAGATGAATGAAACATGATTCTGCTTCTCAAGGAACTATCCTCAGGAACTCTCCTAAGAAACAGATTGATGTACTAACATCTCTAATCACCTCGCCCAGTCTCCTTTATAATTATATATCCTACCATTATCACCCCATCTATTCACACACACACACACACACACTCAACAAAAACAAAAAAGAACAGGTCTTCAAACTTGTTCATTCTGGTTCTACTACTGCTGAGAATTTCCACTTCTACTGTAGATATACTGACTCAGAATCTGCATTTTAACAAGTTTCTCAGGTGATACATAAGCATCATATTTTGGACCTTTAAAAGTCATCTGAGGATCTTGTTAAAATGTAGGCTCTAATTCCTTATACCTGGAGTGGAAATGCAAATTCTTAACAGGAGGTCAAAGCAGAATGAACTGGTTCAAAGCCTTGTGCGAGACACAAGCCAGACTCCTAGAGTAATGACAAATGATGTCAATTTTCCTAAAGTCTTTGTGGAAGGCAGGAGAGGATAATTGCATTACATATCAAACAGAAAGATCTCTACAAGTCCCTTTGAAATCTCTCTCCTCCACTTCTACTCCTGTCTCAACTCTCACAGCTCTCCAGCCTCTTCTGCCAGTTACTCCTTTAGTACCACCCTCTGTTGCATACCCCCTCTCCCCTCACAGTTCTGACCTCCCTCTGCTTCCTCTGAAGTCTGCTTGTCTCTTTTCTTACTTGTGAGAGTTTAGTCATCTGACTTCCTAGGTTTGTGTCCCCATGCCTCGGTTAAGCAAAGGCTACTCCTTTGTAATATGTGAAGGAGAGGGAAAGAATTGCAAATACTTATGAATTTTTTCTCCCCAGTTCCTACAGTGATGCAGAGGTTTAAAAAATTCCAAGGGGTAAAGATGAGGCAGTGTGATTTACTGATGACGCTGTAAAGATTTGTAGCTTTGGAGACCCTGTGGCCAGTTCTTCTCTGTCCTACAAGGTTGCTATAAGTCTGAATTGATTCCCTGGAAGTGGTTTAGCTCAACTATACTGTATACTGTGCTAGAATAGTAGTCTGTCTAGAATGCTAGAGACACAGCAGGGAAAGTTTAACTATGCCTTGGGGAGTCCAGAAAGGCTTCTCAGAGAAAGTGACGTGTGAACCAGCTATGGAAGGACGGTTAAAATTTTTCCAAGCAAAACAAATGTATACTAAGACCTTAACTATTATTTGGTAACTTTAAAGAAGGTAAAAGCAATAACTGCATGAATTCTCCAAATTAAATTTGCTTTTGGCAGTTTATAAGTGGAACATGAACAAGCTTCATGTTGAGGTGGTTTTTAGTTTTGTTTTAAACTTAAATCTGTTATAACTTCTGCAGAAAGGAAGACAATACAATTCAACTGCCATTTCTAAAATGAAAAAGTACACTTTTTCTAGCTTTGGGAGAAAACGGCCATAAAAGTAGCTATTTTTCTACTATGGCTTAGTTTTATTTTAGTTTTTCATTTTCCCAGTGATCTAACAATATTTTCAGTAAATAAAAAGATTTGCATTTCAGATGAGTAAAGATAGATTCTTCTTAATGGGGTAGTTTTTAGCAGGAGAATCCAAATCTGTGCATTCAATGGAAAGAAAACAAAAGCAAAATCAGTCCTTTTTGGTAGAGAGCTTAGTCAAATGAGAGCTTTACCTCAGCTGATTACCTAACTCAGACACTTTTTTCAATACTATGTAAATTTAATTTTCTAATGAGCATAAGTGAGGATATTTTTATAACATAGCATCGAAATGAAAGAAAAAAGTTCATTTTGTTAAAAAAATAAATATTCTCTTAATGGGAGACCTATACGTCTGAATTATCATTTTCCTTTCTAAAAGAAGGAGACTTATGATCTGTTTCCAGGAGACAAAAAGCAAACAAAAATTTCTACTTCTGGGGATGAATATTTATTGAATCTAAATTTTAATGTCCTATTCAAAGAACAGTTATTCAATAAAATATTCATTTATTTAGTGTAAGAAAGAGTGAATATGAATAAAACTTGGTTCCAGAATTGGTTCTATGTGATGGGGGCAGTGGCTGTGTGCTTGAATATTGCTCTGATCAGTTTTCTTTGCTTTGCAGGATAGCTCTGGGATGAGGCTTTGGAAAAGGAGGTGGTTTGTGCTGGCTGATTACTGCTTGTTTTACTATAAAGGTGAGCTGAGGCTTGGAGCAGCAGGAGCTCTTGGTGCTAGGATGGGGAAGCTGGTTGGTGGGTGATTCAGATCTTGGTAGGGGGCTCTGGTGATGGAGCCCTAAGGGAGTTGTGCTGCTAACCAAGGGCCTTACCTCTCTCCAGTTCAAAAGACGAGCAGTTTACAGCCCTGGAAAACCAGTGATTGATTCCAACTCTATGGCTATGAGCTTGAATTTTTCGTTTTTTTTTTCCAAAGCCAGTGATTTTACCAGTGGCCTGAGCTAATTAGCACTCTTGTTTGAAGAAGTGGTTACTTTTACCTATCATATGAATGTTTGGAGATGTCAGTTTTATCACTTCTGCATTGGACATTTGATCTGTAGAATCTGATTTGCCTGCTGCTTATCTCAAGATCTAGACTCATCCTCACTTCTGCTCCAGATGAGGCACAGGTACACTTTTGAGGCTCTCTGGAGAGGTGAGAAGTATGAGTAAATCATTATATTTGTAACCCATCATCTCAAGTTATCCTCTGTGATATTGGTTGGAAAATTGCTCTGTGATTATGGAGCACTAATCAGTTAAATCAGTCTTGTACAATGGTAAGACTCAAAATATGAAGGAAGAAATAATTTGCTTTTAAGACAAAAGTAGGCTATGGTAGACTGGTCTTTAAAAAGATATCCAAAGTACTTAGATCAGGGAAGTTAACTTTCTATTGGAGAATCTGGAAAGGCTTCTTGGATGAGATAGTGTCTGAGCTGAGCTTTTAAGGATGGGGAGGGCACTGGCCTGTGTTAGGGAAGAATGGTATTATAAACAAATTGAGTAAAGGGCTAGAAGCAGGAAACAGATTGAGTAAAGGTCTAGAAGCAGGGGAAGGTAGCTCCTTAGAGCCCACAGTGAGTCATACACTGAGAATGTACTAGGAGTTAATGCTCAGGAAGTTGGTAAGGGAGTGGCAACAAGCCAATAGAAGCTGGGTCTCCTGCATCCAATGGGGAATCAGTAAGTGATCTGAGCCAGAAGAACAGGACCAACTCTGCCCTTGGGAAATTACAGTTGGTAATGAAAGTAATTTGTAAGAAGAAAGGAATAAAAGTAGAATCTAAAAATTTTCACATACGCTATAACTTACAAGGTTTGCTTCACTCAAAGAAAAAAAAAGTCTTTCCCCATCTTTAGAGCACAGTTTAAGCATCAACCTTGCTGTTTTCTTAACTTCCCAGACTTTGCATCACTGTGTCTCCACTGCACTGGGTACATTGCTCTGTTTGGGGATTTAGCAGGTCTAGCCACAAATGTCAACAGAGCTAAAGACTGGGTCTGAGTCACCTTTGTAGTTCCAGCATTAGCCCACAGGTCCCCAGGGAGCATCTGAATGAGTTACCAGTTAAGCAGTGTTTGCAGCTGTCCTGGGAAGAAGATAGGGAGCCCTGAACTAGGGCAGTGTGGTAGACCAGCCCCTGAAAGGTGCTACATACAGAAGGTTGTTCTGATGTGTTTTTCCATTCAAAGACAGCCGAGAAGAAGTGGTCCTCGGGAGCATCCCTCTGCCCAGCTATGTGGTTTCACCCGTGGCCCCTGAGGATCGCATAAGCCGCAAGTATTCCTTTAAGGTACGCTCCTTCTCTGGAATGGTTGTTTCTGTAGGGTGCAGAAGACGTTAAGAATCTAAAGCATTTCAGACTCATAATAATAAAGTTAAAAATTGGTTAAACAATAATAAAATCACTGCTACTTTTGTTTGTAGCTGAGGTTTTGACTCTGCTAAACTTGCTTAGGTGTTTAAACTCCTCTGTTGATATTGCTGCTAGGTTTTGTGATTATCTCACTGTTTCCGCCCACTTCCTTTTGTTTTCTTAATTAATACCTTAATGAGCCAATCCACTAATAACCAGAGCAAATAATATTGTTAGCGAGCTTCATGTTGACAAGATTGTCAGATTTGTTAAACTTCTTTTTTCAAGGTCTCCATGTGAAATGTTACTGATTGACTCGTAGTGTTGGATAATGATGTAGAGCAGTTTTCAAGTTAGCAGATGATCTTGTCTGGCAGGTTCGTTTTTGATGGACACTTTTCCTGAGAAATTAAAAAGCGATTCAGTTAGGCCCTTTCCCAAATGAGCTCCAACCTCGGGTTACTTCTGCTGTGTTATTTCTAGATTGTGTACTTTCTTCTCTTGTGAGATATATGGCTTTGTTTTAGAGTTCTTTGTATTTCTGTTTCTTTTTTAAAAAACTTTTTATAAGTTTATTTTTTATGCAGATTTTCTCCCCATACTTTCCTTCACTGACATTATGTTTCATACAATCATTGTGTTTTATAACATTAATCACCATTGGTCTTTGCCCACCATTACGCTGTCTTTTCAGGTCCCTGCCACGTGTTTCCCATTTACTCTACCCCCTCCCTCTACCCACCAAGTTATGTGACCCTGTGATTTACCCTCCTACCTATCCTCACTCCTCTGCTTCCACCACTTTCTCCCTTTGGCCCCCATTCACATTTTATTAGTTATCCTTTTATTTTTACTATAATGGTCTTTGTCCTTATGAGTCTGAGTTAGTTCACTTAGCATAATGCTCTTCTTCAGTCTCTCCCAAGTTATGCAGTATTTTAAAAAATCATTGATTCTCAGTGCTGCGTAGTATTCCATCATGTGAATGTACCACAATTTTTCATTTGATTATGATTGGACATTTGGGCTGTTACCGTGTTCTTGCGATGGTGAATAATGCTGCTATGAACACTGGTGTATGAATCTTCCTTTGTGTCTCAGTTCCGATTTCCTTGGGATATATTCCTAGCAGTGGAATAGCTGGCTCGTACGGAGTTTCAGCTTTTTGGGGAAATGCCAAACTACTTTCCAGTATGTTGTACCATTCTACAATCCCACCAACAATGTATGAGAATTCCTCTCTCCACATCCTCTCCAGCTTTTATTGTTTGCTTTCCTTTAACATTTCTTTTGGAAAAGCAGTTTGAGTCAAATTTGTTATACTTTTTGGATCATTTAAGATTCCTGAGGAAGTCTTTGAACCACTAACATTCCTTATCTGCTTGATTACTTTACCATTCAAAATAAGTGGGGATGTGATAATTGATGGCAGTCCAATGATGTCTTCTGACGTCTGAGAAACCATGTATTATTCTGTCCAGCTATGTACATGCCATGGACTGCCAAGAAAACAAGTAAGTTTGTCTTGGAGAGGGTGAAACCAAGTTTCTCCTTTGGAGGCTAGGATTTTGAAGCTTCATCTTACATACTTTGGGCACGTTGCCAGGAGAGACCTGTCCTTGGAGAAGGACATCATGCTTGGATGGGTGGAGGGACAGCGCAGGAGAGGAAGACTCAGGATGAGATGAATTGATACAGTGACTGGGGTAATAGGAGTTGGTGTGTCAGAACTAGTGAGATTGGCCCAGGACAGGGCAGGATTCAGAGCTACTGTACTTTGGGTCACTCTGAGTCATAGGTGACTTGATGGCACATAACAACAACAACATGTAGCCTCACCTGTGGACCCAGAAGATCACGTAAACACGCTGCAGGAAGTTGATGATTAGGACTAAACTTGGAAATCCCAAGGCCAACTCTACTGATGACCTCCACGGATTAGTAATAGTGTGTTGGATTGAAGATCCACTTTGCTAGCAGTTGGGAATAGAAGTCCCAGAAAGCACTGAAGCAAGTGGTCCTTGATATTTGTAGCCACAGGGAAATAGTCTGTCATAGTATTCAAGGAATGAGAAAACAAATTGATTTCAGACTGAGGTGAGACACTTTCCCACTTCCCATGTTGGTTTTGGCTGTTCCTGTTGTGGTGGTGGTGGTTGTTTACTGTCAGGTTGGATCCAACCCAAAGCTGACCCACCAGTGGGTTTTCAGAGGCAGTTAATCGCATGGGAGGAGATTGTCCATCCTTCTCCTGTAGAGCGGCTGGTGGCCTTGAACCACTTGCCTTCGACATTGCAGCGCAGTTTCTTGCCACTAGGCCACCAGAGCTCCCTGACCCTATGGTAGAGGTGCAAAGGTACAAATCAATAATAAACAGTAGGTACTAAAGCACAGGTTGAACAGAAATCAAGTTTCCAGCCATAGATGAAGGGCTGTTGGAGATGCATAGCATAAGAAATAACCTTTCTCTGTAATGGCTAAAGGAAGATATCCTCCCAAGACTTCGATGGCTTTAGCTGTTGGACTTAGACTGTGAAAGACTTTTAGAAAGCAATTGTCTACATCAGCATTGTGGTCTTCAGGCCATGGCAGTTGGAAAGTCAAGCTCACCTTGCTTCTACTTCTCCTTTGTGTGGTAGCGCAGAACTGATCAGATACTTCAAGTAATTAGATAGGCTCAAGCCATTCTCTCTCTTTCCCTCAAACTTTACTAACCCCAGTATCGTCAGAGTTGCTGTGAGTTAGAGATTCTGGAGACACATGCACACCCACTCTCTCACACTCACACCCCACACCAGTATTATTTTCTTACATTTGGCAATCCATTCATGACTTGGGAAGAACTTGTATGCATGTTACCTCATATAATCCTTTTTGGGAAACCTGTGAGGTCAGTATTATAGTTGCTGTTGTTAGGTGCCTCTGAGTCAGCTGTGACTCACAGCAACCCTGTGAATGTGGCTCATGCCTTGGCCCTCCTGCACCGTCCTCAGGGTCTCTGCTGCGCTCAAGTCCACTGTTGCAATCCTTGTGTCACTCTGTCTTTTGACGGTCCTCCTCTCTTGCTGACCCTCTACTTCTCCAAACATGACATCTTTTTTACCCCCTGAGATTATGGATTCAGGAAACTTGTCCAAAGTCACAATCCTGGTAAAAGTGACAAAATGTGGCCCTGAATTTTGCCCTCTGTCAGGTCTTGACAGGGAAGGATGACAACTGTTTTCTCATTTCTCTCTACCTTTACTTCCATGTCTTATTTTGATTACCTCCTGAGCACATATTGTAAGAGTTAGGAGAGGATTACAATGAATCATTATTATTATCATGTAAAGAATTTTCTTTTATTCTCTTCTATTCAGAAGCCTGGCCTGCCTTTATTGACTCTAAAAAAGAAAAAAAAAACCCCAAAACAAAAAACCAACAAACAAAAGATCACTTCCACACAATATTATATACCTTGTTGTTGTTGTTATATCGTCGAGTCGTTTGCGACTCATAGCGACCCTATGTACAACAGCCCTAAACTCTGCTCTGTCCTGTGCCAATCGCACTGTCTCTGACACACCTATCCTGATTACCCCAGTCACTGAATCAATCCCTCCACCCTACCAAGCATGATGTCCCTTTCCAAGGACTGGTCCCTCCTTACAACATGTCCAAAGTATGTTAGACGGAGCCTCAGAATCCTTGCCTCTAAGG
>NW_006399859.1:7959621-7966700 GCF_000299155.1 Elephantulus edwardii
GACCCTTTCCAGGATGAATCTGTTTGTTTTCCTAGCAGTCCATGGTACCCTCAATACTCTTCTCCAGCACCACAGCTCAAAAGCATCAATTCTTCTTCTATCCTTCTTAGTCATTATCCAACTCTCTGATGCATAACAAGTGATAGCAAAGATACCTTAGCTTAAATAAATTCTGTTCCTAAGAGAAAATAAAAATAAAAATGACAAAAAACCCCACACCGTTTTGTTCAATGAGTTTCAAACTGGTCTTTTGTTTTCTGAAAGTGTTCTCAGCAAAACCTGCTTTCTAGGCTTGAGGATTGAGCTAATGATGTTGTTTGTGATTTTGGGGTGTGAGAAGGGACAGTATTTTGATTATTCTTAAAAGTAACTTTTCATAGCTATATATATAAACTTACCACTTCACTGAGAGGTGTGAAAATAGATTCTAGGAAAGCATCTTTTTATGGAAGTCTTGTCATACCCCCCTCCCCCTTTTTCTAATTTTTCTTAGAATATACCAAGAGTGTTACTTAAATATTTGGTCTGGGAGACAGAATACCTCAGGATCTGAAAGTAGAGAAGACACACTGACTGGATGGTGTTAGCTGGTCTTCCTGAAAGGATGCTGGTTTCCTCCGATGGCAGCATCATTCTTCCAGAAGTCTTACTGTGGGGGAAAGGTCAGGATTTATGTCGTTGGGGATGCTGAGAAATACATAGTGTTTTATATCCTGAACCCTGTGCTTGTCTCTAACGTTACATCCTCTGTATCCAGAGCTAAAATCCTCTGACTGCTGTTGGGGCACCTTGTCTAAGTTACTCTGTGGAACATTTATAGTGGTGTGTAGGAGCAGACTGAAAGGCTACGTGATCATCTTCTGGACTCTCTTTTCCAACTGTGTCCACAGTTTGGCAACAACTCTTAGACATTATTAGGGAACTTAGGTTAATAAAGGGCCTTCAGGCACAGCCAGGTGTGCCGAATGAACCAAGCAGGACTTGTGAAGGTTTCTAGAAGCCTTTCGGGCCTGCCTTGACCAGGAGGGCTTTCCTGCTCAGCTGGGTCGTCTGTGTGCTCACTATAGAACTCATGCCACATGCACAGCCTCCTTGGCCATAGGTCACTTCTGAGCAAGCCTCAGCACTTCTTTGCTTTCAGGCATCCAGGATCTGCAGCAGAAAACTTCCCCATATAGCCGGTGGTCTGAGCATCTTCAATGGGGAAAAGGCTTTCCTGCTCCCCCTTTTAGCAGCTCATTCTCTTTAAACCAAAGGTTTGTAACTAGGGGTCTATAAGTCTGCAAGCACCTGGATACATCATATCTTTTTTTTTGGTTTTGTGTTTTTTTTTTTTTTTAAATTTTATTCATTTTAATGAACATTTACAGAGATTTTGGATTTCCATTCATTCATTGTTGCACTTTTTCCCCTGCCTAGCCCTCCCCCCCAGTTTGCTCCTTTCTTTGAAAAGGAAAAGAAAAATTCTTTCATTGGTATACAATCCCCCCGCACCCCCGCCCCCTGCCCTGAGTACACTCCACTATGCAATCTTAATTCTGGACTTTTGTGATAAACATAATACCCTATCATATATCACTGTTAAATTGTCCTCTCCCTCAACTTTCAATGCAGTATACATAATTTATCCAGTTTTTCTCAGTCTCCCCCCAACCCCGATGTCAGTCCTGTTTTACAACAGTGGCACCATGCAGTATTTGTCCTTTTGTGACTGAGATATTTCACGCAGCATAACGTCCTCCAGGGTCACCCATTTTGAATAATATTGCATGAGTTCCTTGTTTTTCAATGCAGCATAGTATTCCATTGTGTGAATATACCACAGCTTCTCTATCCATTCATTTGTTGATGGACACTTAGGTTGTTTCCAGCTTCTTGCTATTGTGAGCAAAGCTGTGATAAACATGGGTGTGCACATATCTTTATGTTTTAAATCTTAATTGAAATATAGCATTTCCTCCATTAAGAAGGCAGGCAACAGGTTAACTGTAGTTATCTGTGACTCGGTAACTAATAAAATCATAGATATTTTCACATCACAGTACAGTTGTTGGTTCTCAGTTATTGTTTCACATATCTTGATAGATCTTCTAAGCTTATCACTACTTTGAAGTGATGGGAATTATTACATCTGCCATGAGATTTGTTATGTAATATAATATTAAAGGAACATCTATATTATTATATCACAATTTAAAAATATTTGTATAACTATATTTTAGTATGATCTGTTTTGGGTGCACTTAAAAACATTTTGAAAAGTGTTCTTGGGCTTTACTAGGCTGTCAAAGAGATACATAGCATGAAAAAGGGCTTTAGAGTCTGGCTGAAGGCCAGTGAGGAGATGCGGGTTTTTTACTTATTTATCATCTACAGACTAACTGAACTCTCTTGGTCTGGTTGTCAGTTTTGTAGATGTTGGGGATACAGCAGTGAAGAGAACAAAGTCCTGCCGTGGTGGGGTTTATTGGAAGCTGGTGGGTTATTGGAGGCTAAGCAGAGAGCAGGAAAGAGACACCTTTTCCCTAGCCTCACATTGTTGACTCACCTCCTGCCTTTTCCATTTGATTCTTTGTGTGTCTCACAAATCCATCTCCTCTTCATTGCTGCTGCCACTATCCTGCCTCCACAACCACCATCTTCTTCTAGATAACTTAGTGCTGAGCACATAAGACACGCTTTTCAAGTGCTGGCTGTCACTGCTACAGCCTCCTGAGGGCTCTGCAGCCTCTAGTCCATCCTCCACACGGCTTCTCAACTACAAATCTGTTCAGGCTGTGTTCCTTTTTGCCTTCAAGATAAGGCCCAATCTTGTTTGCCGGGCCCCAGTTTATCTCTCCAGTCACATTTCTAAGCATTCTTCTCACATGCCTTCTCCTCCAGTCATATGCACTTGCCTGAAGGCCCCAGGACCTCTCTTACTGTTAGACTTTTACAGCTTCAGCCGTAGTCTGGGATGCCCTTTCTCCAATGCTTCATTTTCCTTCAAGGCTCAGTCCGTCAGTCTGCCTTCAGGAAGTCCCACTTTCTTGTCAGGACTTGTCTCACTGCACTGTAGATGGTAGACTTACCCATCGAGAGCTGCCATCAGGAAAGCTGGCCCACTGGTTCTGCCTGACTAGATGGGGCAGGTCCCATTCTGCACTCTACAGACAGAAACCACCTGCATAGGAGTCCCCTGTGCTCAGTTGCAGGGCTTTTATACTGAAGTGTTGCTTGTACTTCCAAAGTTGGAAAAGTTTAGAGTTACTTGTATTTCATGTTTGATAAATTAGTATTAAGTGGAGGTTTCAGGGCCCTAAATTTCCATGAAGCTCATTCATCCAGCTTTTTTGGGTTGATCAAGTTACTGAACCTGTAATAATTTCAGTTGTCAACTTTTAAGCCTTACAAATGCTGGCTATGCATTATAAACACTGTATGTAAATTTTCATTTAATCCTCACATGACCTTCCTCGGAGATATTGTGGGTTTGGTTCCAGATCACTGGACTGTCAAGATAAAGTGAGCCATGTACTTTTTCCCCCTAGTTCATATTAAAGTTATGCCAATACTATCCGAAAGAGTTTCAGTTATTGTAGGAATTACTAAAATGTGACACAGAGACATGAAGTGAGCACAGGCTGTTGGAAAAATGACACTTAAGAACTTACTTGCCACAGGCTTACTGCCAACTTTCAGTTTGTTTTTTAAGAAAAGGTTCTCTGTGAAGTACAGTAAAATGAGATATGCCTATAATTTTGTTCAACAATGAATGAATGAAAATTTTACCTTTCTGTAAACTTTTGTTAGAGTCACAATGAAAAATTAAAATAAATTTTATAAAAATGAGGTGTGTCTGCATTATTGATACTAACCGTCCTTTAGAGATGAGGATACAGGGACATGAGGAGATAGAATGATTTGTCCATAGCTGCCTGGTAGATAAGAGACAGAGCTCACCTTGGACTTAAGCTGATTTAAAGTTCTTATCCAGTTTACTGTGCTCTTTTTATCACCCAAAGGTTGGAGGTGGAAAGGCCGTCTTTTTTTCTCAAAAAATGGGCTGCTGGAAGCCCTCAGCCATTCTCCCACCTCCCATCTCTAGTCTGTCTCAAAGCCCTGCTAATATTCTCTCCAGATTCTGTCCACCCTTCTCTTTTTCCACCACCATCTCTCACTTTTGCTCCTTAGTGGCCTCCTGACTGCTCGGCCCTTTCCTGTTCCTGCCCACTTGTTTATTTCTACGCCACCTCCAGGTTGATCTTTCCAGACAATTCTGATCACATCACTCCCAAACTTATAACTCCTCACTACCTACCGACAGTAATTTTTAAAAAAACTTTTTATTGTGATTTAGGTAAACATTTATAGAGCAACTTTATTCTTTATTCATCAGTTGAAATACGTTTTGATTCATGACATTAACTGCTATCTCCACAATGTAGCACTTTCCTCACATCATCCCTGTGTTTACCATTTCTGTTTGTCCTTCTATCCCTTCCTGCTTTCTGAGCCTTATTCCTGTGTAAATGTGCCCTTTTGAACTTATAAGATTAGTTGTTCTAGGGAGTGTATTTCTCCCTGATGTTATTTACCTCATAGGCCTGTTAATTGTTTCCTTGATAACTGAGCCAGGTGGCTTAAAGGGTAAGAGAGTAACTAGGAAATACAGACTCAGGGTTGTGTCAGTTTCTGTCAGACCAATAAAGCTATGGGTTTTATTTGTGTTGGTTTTTTGTGGTGGGTTTTTTGTTTATTTGTTTAAATTTGGTTCCATGTTTTTCTCCTACTTTCTGTTGTCCAGTTTAGGGAAATCAGAAATGGTGGTTTGGCACCATCTAGTTCTTCTGGTCTCACAGTTGTGGAGTCTGAGGTTCACATGGTCCCTTTGTCCTTTGGACTAATTGTTTCTATATGTCTTTGATTTTCTTTACTCTGGCCAGGAAAAGGCCAGCTGTTGCACCTTTGATGTCTGCTTGAAAGCTTTTAAGAGTTAGATTGCAAGTCATCAAAGCAGAATGTAGATTATTGTCTTTGTAGTTTATGATATGCCAGTTGACCTTTTTTTTCTTTCCATGACAAAAAATTATTTATGCCAGATATTTGAGTGGGTTCACAAAAGCAATCAAAACACATTGTTGTTTTTGTTGTTGTTATGTGCCATTGAGTCTTCTGCAACCCATAGAGACTATGTACAGCAGCTCTGATGGCTGCCCTGTCCTGAGCCAGTCTCAGCAATTCCAACACACCTCAAGCCATCTCATCTAGGGTCTTCCTCTCCTGCACGGTCCCTCCACTCTTCTGAGCATGATAAATAATGCCAATTGATCTTGATGGTCTGGAATACATCCCTGAATCCCGAGAACTCACTTCTCTGCTTAAATGGAGACAAAACTCTCTAATGGTAACCATCCAGTTATATTTCTTGCTGAGTGTAAATCTTTCTTTTGTTTTCCCAAGAATGGGAGGAGAGAGAGAAGTAAAAAAAAAAAAAATCAGTAAATTCAAATGCAGAACTCACTGCCATTGTCCTAGGTCCAACCCACAGCTGACCCTGTAGCAGGCTTTAAGAGGCTGTAAATCACACAGGAGGAGATTTCCCATCATTCTCCCTCAGAGAAGCTGGTGGAGTTGAGCCACCAGAGAGATGCTGGGTTAGTAGAGCAACTCTCTATTGACTCCAGCACCAGAGCCCCCTAAATAGATATTGTTGTTGTGTATCATCAAGTTGGAACTGACCCATAGCTGACCCTCTGGCAGGTTTTCAGAGGCAGCTAATAGTATGGGAGGAGACTGCCCATCCTTCTTCCCCGGAGCAGCATGTTGTTGTTGTTGTTGTTGATTGCCTTGAGTCGAGCATGACTCTTAGGGACCCTATGAACAAAAGGCCTGAAGCCCCTCTACAACTGTCGACATTTATCAAAGATAATAGAGTTTCTGGAGGCATGTTGTTTAGGAAGAGAGGAAAGAAGGGGGAAAACCCCCCAAATAACCACAAACACCCAAAACCAAAAACAACGAACTGTAGGCTCTGATTAACTGACCCTTTCAGCTCTGACCTTGCCAACTTCAGTAGCTTCATCTCATGCCACTCTCCCCTCAGCTTTTCTGTCACACTGAGCTCATCTTGAAACACACTGTGTTCCTTTAAGTAATTTTGGGGCTACTCCACGTTTGTTCCCTGGTATTCCTGCTTAAATATCTTCTTATCATATAGAATGAAGCTTAAATGTTAATTTTCCCCCAGACATGTCTTCCTCCAACCAGACCAGGTTACCCTGTTATCTTCAACATCCTGATCTTCCTCCTGATAATACTAATTAGAACTATAGTTGTGTGTCTGTGGTCTTTCTCTTCTGCTGTGATGTTGTTAGATACCACTGCAATGGCTCCAACTCAGCAGCCTTGTGTGCAACTATATAACCTGCCGAGTCCTATACCATCCTTCCAGTCACTGCTGTGCTTGAACCTGTTGTGGTCATGGTGCCAGTCCCTCTTGTTTGGGTTCTTTCTGATCCTCTGCTTTACCAAGCCTCGTGTCTTTCTTCAGGAGCTGGCCACCTTTGGAGGACATACTCAAATTTTGGTTGCACTTCTTTCCAGACATATTGGTTGGTTCTCTCTCACATTGCTGTCAAGTCAGAACCAAGCCATAGTTGACCCTTCAGTGGGTTCACAGGGGCTGTACATTTCACAAGAAAAAATTGCCTAGACTTGAACCACCAACTTTTGGTTGGCTGCAGAACTCCTCAGTCCATGATTCTTCATCGGCCAAAATTCTTTATCACCACCACAATTAAAAGGCATCAATTCTACTTCAATTGTATTTATTTATTATCCAACATTCACATGTATGTGAGATAACTGAAAATACCGTATCTTGGGTCAAGCACACTTAGTCCTCATAGTGACATCACTGACTGTTTTGACCTCACGTAAGGATGCGCCTGATCCAAGCCTTCCAGTTAGTTACATCCTGTGCATGTCAAACTTGGATAATGAATAAGGATGACAGGAGAATCAATGCCTTTGAATTGTAGTGTTGGAGATGAAATAGCCCATGGGCTGCCAAAAGAACAAACAAGTCTATCTTGGAA
>NW_006399859.1:7971294-7988955 GCF_000299155.1 Elephantulus edwardii
AAGATGGAAGGAATATACTGAGTCACTGTATCGAAAGGAATTGGAAGACACAGAAGAATTTAATGAAACAACATATGAGCAAGAGCCTATGGTGATGAAAGAAGAAGTTCAGGCTGCTTTGAAGGACATGGCAAAAAATATGGCTCCAGGAATAGATGGTATACCAATTGATATATTTCAGTTAACAGATGCTGCCCTGGACGTGCTCACCAAGTTGTGCCAAGAAATCTGGGGAACCTAGATTAGCTTTTCTTTTTTTCCATCCAATCGTGAGACATTGTCTAATAGGACTGTATTCATTGGAAAGGAAAGAGCAAAAGGAAGAGGAACCAGGAATCCCTTTAAGGTGAGAGTTCTGATGGCCTAGTGAGTAAGGAGTTGTGCTACCAACCCAAAGGCTCTCCGTTCAGATTCACCAGCTTCTTCAAGGGGGAAATATGGACAGTCTTTTCCTGTGCAGCTTCTTAAAAACCTACTGAGCAGTCAGCTATGAGTTGGTTCCCACTCAGTGACACACAGCAACAATAGACTGGGGACGAGAAGACTGTGGATCTGAATACTTTGGACATGGCCAAGAGAAGAGGGAACACCTTCACTCCCCCCACCCCTTGTTTTCTTTTCCTGTGATTGTGGTAAAGATATACATAACAAAAACTTTGCATTTCAACATTTTTACATGCACAGTTCAGTGGCATTGATTTCATTCCTCTTGCTATGCAGCCATTAGCACTATCCATTTCCAACTTTTTCTATCACAAAAATTTATTCCCAACTAAGAAAAACAATACCATTCACAATAGCTAATCACAAGATTAAATATTTGGGAGTAAATATAACTAGAAGCACAAAAGATCTATGCAAAGAAAATTACAAAACGTTACTACAAGAAACAAAAAGAGACCTGGAGAAGGGGAAGAATATCCCTTGCTCATGGATAGGAAGACTCAATATTGTAAAAATGGCAATACTACTAAAGGCGATTTACACATTGAATGTAATCCCAATACAAATGCCAATCCCATTCTTCAACGAGATGGAAAAGGAAATCTCCAGTTTCATTTGGAATGGAAAGAAGCCCCGAATAAGCAAAGCACACCTTAAAAATAGAAGAAAGGTAGGAGGTATCTCACTCCCTGATTTCAAATCCTACTATACTGCCATGGTGTTTAAAACAGCATGGCACTAGTACAATGACAGACACATAGATCAATGGAATAGAATTGAGAGCCCGGAGAACAACCCATCTATCTAATTATCAGCTGATTTTTGACAAGAAGATGAAATCAGTTAAGTGGGGAAATGACAGCCTTTTTAGCAAATGGTGTTGGCAAAATTGTAAAAGTATATGCAAAAGACTCAAGTAAGATCCACACCTCACTGCATATACAAAAACCAACTCAAGGTAGATCATGGACCTAGGACTACAACCAAATAAAGCTAGGAACAACACTAGAAGTCCTAATCCACAACATAAACAGTCTTCCAAGTATCCTGAAAAGCCTACAACCAGGAGAAGATTAAATAGATAAATAGATCTTCTAAGAATCAAATCCCTATTCACATCCAAAAACTTCTCCAACAGGGTGAAAAGGGAAGCCACCGGCTGGGAAAAAGTATTTGGAAATGACATATCAGATAATGGACTTATATCCAGAATTTATAAAATACTTGAGCAACACAAAAAGATAAAGGTAAATAATCCAGTAGAAAAATGGGCACAGGAAATGAACAGACACTTCACCAAAGAAGACATTCAGATAGCTAACAAATACATGAAGAAATGTTCAAAATCCCTAGCTCTAAGAGAGATGCAAATTAAAACAACTATGAGATATCTCACCCCAGTCAGAATAGCAAAATTTAGCAGAATAGCAAGCAACAAATGCTGGCGAGGTTGTGGAGAAAGTGGATCCCTTATTCACTGTTGGTGGGAGTGTAAAATGGTGCAACCACTGTGGAAGGCGGTATGGCGCTTTCTCAAAAAGTTGCAAATAGAGATACCATTTGATCCAGCAATTCCACTACTGGGAATATACCCCAAAGAGACCATAACTGACATCCAAGCAGATATATGCACACCCATGTTTACCGTGGCTTTGTTCACAATAGCAAGGAGTTGAAAACAACCTAAGTGCCCATCAACAAATGAATGAATAGAGAAGCTGTGGTATGTTCACACAATGGAACACTATGCTGCATTGAAAAACAAGGAACTCATGCAATATTACTCAAAATGGGTGAGCCTGGAGGACATTATGCTGTGTGAAGTATCTCAGTCACAAAAGGACAAATACTGCATGGTGCCACTGTTGTAAAACAGGACTGACCTCGGGTTTGGGGGGAGACTGAGAAAGATGGGTTCAGTAATGTATACTTAATTAAAACAGATGAGGGGGAAAGCAGTTTAAAAGGGATATGTGATTAGGTATTTTTGTCATGACAGGAGTCCAGAGCAAAGGCTGCATAGTGAAGTGGACCTGGGGGGGAGGGATTGTAAAACAATGAAAGAATTTTACTTTTCCAAGAGGATAGGGTACTAGGGGGGAGGATTGAGAGGGGAGAAAAGTGCAACAATGAATGGAAATCCAAAGTCTCTGTAAATTTTCTTTGAAATTAATAATACATTTTTTTTAAAAAAGAAAAATAATTCATTCCCCCTTCTACACCTAAGCAATGACTCCCATTTCCTCTCCTTCCCAGACCTTGCTAACCACAAATCTACGTTCTGTAATTATGCATTTGCCCATTCTAAGTATTTTGTGTAAGATGCAGTATTGTCCCTCTGTGATTGACTTACTTAGCATAATGCTTTTGGTGATTCATCCATGTTATAGATCTATCAGGATGTTAATTTTTATTATAAATGAGTAATAGTCATATTACTATATGGGAGGGAGAAAATTGTGCAATAATGAATGAATTTTTTTAAAAACAGAAACTGAAGGGAGTTCTAGTGGCCTAGTGGCAACAAGCTGCACTGCAATCCCAGAGGTGCATGGTTCAAATACACCAGAAGCTTGCTGCAGAAAGAGACGCAATCTC
The DNA here is from genome assembly GCF_000299155.1 of Elephantulus edwardii. Lineage (NCBI taxonomy): Eukaryota > Metazoa > Chordata > Mammalia > Macroscelidea > Macroscelididae > Elephantulus > Elephantulus edwardii. Next base: position 7,974,337 of record NW_006399859.1, read on the forward strand.
CTCCTGTATCAGTCATATCTGATTTGACAGTACACATACACAAAATAATAAAATTTTAAGAAAAAAAGAAAGAAAGAAACTGAACTGGGGGAGGGGGAAGGGAGGGAGGGTGAGGAATATGTGCAACAATGAATTAATGAAAATCTAACTTTTCTGTAAACTTTCATTACAGTCACAGTTATAATTTAAAAAAAAATTAAAACAATTGGAGAGTGAGCTATGACTCAGGTTCCGACTCAAGGGCAGTGTGTATATTTGACTTTTGCAGGAACTACCAAGCTGTTTTCCAAACAGCTATAACATTTAACAGTTATACTAGTAATGCAAGAGAAGTTCACCTCAACCTTTCTTGTATGTGCTATTCACAGTTATTATACCCAATATACCCAAGCTCCAGAATTATGTAGTTGAGAACTTGTTCTTCAGACCCAAAAGCAGCTGGGCACAGCACATACTCCAGTTTTATTAGTAAAGAGCGTTTTCTTTGCTATCGTGCGTAACTCTTTTGTGATGGTAGATTTAACTGCCAAGGCTCATTTGCAGGCAGATAAGCAAACACACCCTGCATGTTTAAAGAGCGTTCTGTGATTTGTACAGCAAGGGCTTTCTCTGTAATATTTTTCAGGGTTCCTTACACTTGTGGGAGATCTTTTATCTGGTAGGATGAGTACCTGTTTCAGGACCCTGTGACTTAGTTGAACAGCTGGAAGTGGGTGTTAGAAATCTTGTGGTGTCATTGTCCTGGGGAACTTTTCTAAGAACGTTTGCTTATTCCAGGAAGACATGTACAAGTCCCTTCTTGTTTCATTTTTGTTGCCACGTCTTTACCGAAAAAAATAGAGGAATTCTTCCTATAAATTATACCTTTTACAACAAACTCGGGAATTAGATAGACATCAGCCTCTGTAGGTACCCTTGGATGAATGCTGTGTTTGCCTGTTCTCCCTTGACACTGACCTAGATTGACTTAGCTATATCAATGTCTGAAGCAGGTGATACTTAATATGCTTGTTGGATCTGAATGATTAGGAGTGTGGGGAGTAGAAGTAAACACTGACAATTAAACTGATAAATTTTCATCCATAACTAGAAGTGATTCTAGAAATAAGTTCTTTTCCAGCTTTTAGTTGTTCCTTTAATTTTGCTTCCTCTGAATGATCCTTGTGTGGGATTTGCCTTTCACTGTGAATCTAGATTATGATCCGAATGCTGTTGTTAGGATTCTTGAATCAACTATGACTCATAATGGCCTTATGAACAACAGATCCAAGTTTAGCTTTATCCCATGCCATCTTCACAATCTCTTCCATTCCTCTGCCCGTTGTTACAGTTACCAAGTTGTTTAGGGTAGTAACATTTACTTCTTTATTGTCAAGTTGGAACTGACCTGAACCTGACCCCCTGGCGGGCTTCAGAGGTAGTTAATTGCACAGGAGGAGATTGTCCATCCTTCTCCATGGAGTACCTGGTAGATTCGAACTGCACGCCTCTGGATTTGCAGTGCAGCTTCTTGCCAGTAGGCCACCAGTGCTGCCATAACATTTGCTTCTGAATAGCACCTGAGAGCATTATACAGAGTGCTGTGGGCTCAGAGTCTGACTTATCTATATGGAAATCTTCATTCTTCCATTAATTCATTTAGCAAATATTTATTGAGTACTTTGTCCAGCCATTGTTCCAGGGGATACAGTAGTGAACACATTAGGCAAAGTATCTGTTCTCATAGAGTTTATGTCCAAGAGAGAGTATATAGATAATGAGCAAATAGATAAACAAGTGTGTAACAAAAATAATGCCAAACGTAATGAAGAATCTTACCATTTGTGGAAATAGGAAAAGTTACTTTTCATCTTTTTAACATCAAAAAGACTTAGCTTTTTGTCCTCTCAGACCTTCATTTGCATAGCTGGGAAACAGAAATTTTTCTGCTGGACACAAGGCTATTGGGACTAACATGATGGCCGTTGTGGAAAGCAACCCTGATAGCATAATTAGGTGCTTAGCTGCTAACGGAAATGTTGGCAGTTCGAATTCACTAAGTGGTTTCATGGGAGAAAGACCTAGTCATCTGGCTTTGTAAAAATTACAGCCCAGAAAAACCTACTGGATAATTCTGTCATGTCCTATGGCTCTGAATTTATTTGATGTCAAGCAACAGCAACATAGCTGTGGTGGGAGTCACTGTGAAGCACAGATGGTTAATGTACTTGCTTGCTGACTGAAGGATTGGAGGTTCAAGTCCACACAGAGATGCAAAACAAGACTGGCTGTGTGCTCCTGAAAAGTCAGTCTTTGAAAACCCTGTTTCGCCTCTGACAGGTGTGGTTCACCATGAGTCTTGGGCAGCTGGACAGTAGCTGGTTGGCATTACTATAGAAGTGCCTAGGAGACACATAGTAGGCACCCAGGAAGTCTCCCTCTTTTATACCGTCTTCCTCTGTTCCTTGCACATTTACAGGACAGGCTCCTTGCTTGACTGGAGCTGTGTCTGGCTCACAAAGCAGACTGATCGCTCATCAGTCTTCATTCCCAGGACCTTTCACAGATTCTTTGCAAGGATGCATATGAAAACACCTTGAGACTTCCTAGCATGTTGTAGGTTCAGGAGCTTTTGGTAAGTGTCAGGCTTTGTTGCGCCCTTTAGAGAGCTGGAACAGCACATTACTTTCCCGCACCTCTCCCACCCCCTGCCAGTGAAGCACAGTGAACATCCTCATCAAGCCGTCTGCTATTGCAGCTGATCTTGACTCAGTTCTAGTCTGATTGTAGCCAAAGAAGGAGCTTTGTGCTTCAGAGGAAACAAAGCAGGGATTCTCAATAGTCTACTTCTGCAAAATAAGCCTCTTTCTCATATAAACCTTGTCTGAGTATTTTCTCTAAACGGGAGAAAGAGAAATAGAAAACAGGTTCAGCTGCAGGGCTTTTACTCTCAGGAACAGACACAGCTGTCACTGGGCCTGCCTGCAGTAAGAAGGAGAATCCAGACTGTGACGACGTTTTCCAGGTGTGTGAACACCTGTCTGGTGATGCTTGGGCTTTTAATTTGGAAGCTACAAGAACACGGCTGATGTATCTTCTTGGTTTTGCTTCTAGAAGAAGGATCCTGTCCACTAACCTCTCTCTGACCTGGGTTCTTGTCTCCACACACAGGCTGTACACACAGGGATGCGAGCCCTCATCTATAACAGCTCCACAGTGGGGTCTCAGGCCGAGCACTCAGGCATGAGGACTTACTACTTCAGTGCTGACACCTTGGAAGACATGAATGCTTGGATCCGAGCCATGAACCAGGCTGCACAGGTGCTGTCTCGATCGTCGCTCAAGAGGTCAGTCCTGATGGGGCATCCCTGCCAGAGCTGTTTTCATTCTAGGATGATGACCCAGATAAGCCTGCTTTGGTGCCTGGAATGCCACAATTCATTAAACCTGTGTGAAGTCATGGTCTGTCTTTGAAGTCCTTTTTAATAATGAATACTTTCTGGAGGAGAGTATATAAATGGCTAAGAAAAAAAAGTCTGAGAGTTAGAAGGTCTCCTAAAAGTTATCTAGTCTAATCTCTTCATTAAACACAGAGAAATAGTGAAGCATGAGGAAGTGAAACACAGCCATAGACTCTGGGATACTGCTATGTCTGTGTTTCTGTTTTTCTTCTCTTCTGAGTGATAAATGGAACAACCTTGGGGCACCAGATTGGGAGTTGACAGAGAACAGGCAAGAAAAGATCTTGCAAACTAAAAATATACCACAGATGGCCCACCACATTGCTGAAGGCTGACCCAAGAGTATCTAGCAGCTGCCCCTTCCCTCGAGTCATCCATCCAAGGATACAGTTAACTCATAATCTCAAACTGACTGCTTTCAAGCTGGCTCCATATCTGCTCTTTATCATGTTTCCAAGGCTATGAAGCCCTGTGAGAGGAGACAGCCTAGCTTTCTCCCAGTGTGGCCAGTGGATTCAAACTGCTAGAAACGGGCAACATTGATTAGCGGTACATCTTTCTGTGGACTATGCCACCATGAGCTCCCTAAGGGTATAGTTCACTCGATGCTCAGTGTAAGGAGCCTTGATAGCACAGTAGTTAAAGGCTTTAGTTGCTAATCAAAGGGTTGGCCATTCACATCTACCTAGAAACAGTGTACTGTGGAATTAAGGCCTGGCAAACTGCTTTCAGAAGGCTACGGCCTTGAAAAGTAAGTTCTGAGGATATAGTCCAGGATCTTGAAATTCACGGGTCAGTTGTCTATAGACAATTCCCTGAGAGAAGTCAGAAGAGGAATGTTAGTCAGAACAGGGTTTCAGAGAGAACACTATAGCCCTGAAATGAGCATGGATGATTTAATCTTGAAGGCCATTCTGTATCAGTATATGTCAGTCAACTTTACTTTTTTATTGTTGTATGATTTTCTGTACTGTAGATGCACTTTAATGTATTTAAGCATGTGTCAGTAAGTATTGGACATCATTCCTCCTTCCCCTAAGTTTTTACTATTATAAACAGTGCTATAATGAACGAACCTTGTACATTCCTCTACATGTGGAAGACTTTTAAATTGCTGGGTCAGAGTACAATGCATTTTAAAACTTTAATTACTACCGCTTATATGTTTAAAAAAAGACAAAAGATTTACTCATCTCCCCACATCTTTGCCAGTAGTTCATATTATCAGTCCTTCATTTTTGCCCATCTGCTGTGTAAATAAATAGGACCTGGTTGATTGATTACATATTTGTACGATCATGGAGATCTTCCTTATTTATTGACCACTTGTATCTCCTCTTCCGTGAACTGTGTAGACCTGATGTCTGTCTGACACAGTGACTGTGACAATGGGCTCAAGCCCAGAGGTGTGATTGGGAGGATGGCTCAGTGTTAGGCAGTGTGCATTGGGCCACTGTCAGTCAGACCTGACTTGACAGCAGCACACGGTGACAGCATTGCTTTGACTATTTCTCTACTGAGTTTGCATTTTCTCAGTTCTTCCTTTGCTGGTGCTCTGAAATCTGCCTGGTCAAGAAACAGTGGAGTCTCTTGCAAAGGTTGATGATAGGCACTCCAGTCTGGCTATTACTGCAATTGTTTTTCCTTTGTCTTGAAAATCAGGTTACTGTTTGGTAATCTCTATCTAGTATTCTGACACTTCTTCCATTCTTCTTGATTCTTCTGAGCTCGCCTTTAGCCTATGACTTTGACAGCCTGTGTTGCTGACAGCTGGGCTTGGAGCTCGGTCACAGGAGGGAGAGTTTTCTCCTTCTTCCTCTCCATCTTGAACTTTTAATCTGTCTCAACCAAACTTCCTTTTCATAGAGAAGCTGTGGAAACAAATCCCCCAAAATTCAAGAATTCAACCCTCTCAGCTCTTGTGCCTGCCCCTCTTTTCATTCTCAGGAAAATATAGAGTTTGTTATTGTTTTCGTATAACATAACAAATGCTGTTCTAATGGTGTACTTTGTAGGGAGCTGTGCTCCGAACCCAAAGGCAGCACCTCTGGTAGTTTGGATCTGCCTTCAGCTCCTGCTGCATGTGATTTACAGGCTCCACAAACCCAGTGGAGGATGAGTTGACTCAGACTCCACAGCAGTGGGAGTGTATTCAATCTAGCAAATCCTAGTGTATTCTATGCTTTATCTTTATTGCCATCATTCACGTGGTTCCATTCACCATTCACAAAAGAACAAACAAGCATCTTGGAAAAAGAAGAGCCAGAGTTCTCCTTGGAGGCAAGAAGAGTGACACTTTGTCTCACATACTTTGGATATGTTGCTAGGAAAGGCTATTCCATGGAAAGAAACAGCATGCTTGGAAAGGTGGAGAGTCATCTAAAGAGAGGAAGACCCTCACTGAGATGGATTGACATGGCACTGCAACACGATGACTCAGGTGTGTCAGAGATGATGAGGATGAGGAAGGCATGGATAGAGCAGGGTTCAGGACTATTATTCGTAAGGGTTGCTATGAGTTGTACTTGACCTGATAACAACAACAACAACAACAACTTCCAGTGTGTGTCCTCTCATAATTTGAGCTCCAAGAGTTCCCTGTGTTGTAGTACAGATTTCTTTAGATTAAGGAAGGAAACTGCATTTTTTCCCCCCTTTGTGTGCACACTTTGCTCAATTAATAGTAGCTGACTGGGTTCCTGTTTAGAAGAGAGTCTGAGAGTCTGAGCATCAGACCAGGCTTAACAGGGGAGGAGTTGTGATTATGTAATGAAGTCTGCCTTGAACACCTGAGGGTTAATTTGCTTGGTTAGGTATGGCTGTATTCTACTTTTTTCTACCTGGAGAATTTGGGATTAACTGCCAGATATTGGTTTTATAATAGCTTCTTCCTTTCCTCATTGGTCTTAGGCTATTGAATTATTCCTAACTGTCCTCTGAACTTTTTGACAGTTTGCACATTCTTTGCTCTTGGGGAGCTCTGGTCACCTCCTCCATAGAGAGTTGCACTGCTAACCGACAGGTCAGGCCTTTCTGGGGGTTGGAATCCATTGGCCGCTCTAAGGGAGAAAGACAAGCAGTCTGTTAAGCACCTGACAGTGCAGAGACCCAGGGAGGGTCAGCTGTGAGTCAGTTTGCTGATGTTCATGTTTGCCCAAGGTTCCTTTCTATCATATTTCCCCCCTAAATCAACTGATTCTATCATCTGAGTCAGAATAGGGGATGATAGAATCTCCCCCCTTAACATTTGGAAAGAGGAAATTGTTATAAAAGCATATTCAGATTTATGAAGTGTTCTCTTTTATCAGAATAAGATGTTCAGACATTTGGATAGTTAGAATTATTCATCAGGCGGGAATAAATCCTGTCTTTGCTCCAGTCTGATGCCTTGGAAATCCTCCATTTCTGTAAGTACGTGGCTCCAACAGCAGCATTTCCTTTTCTCCTTCCCCGAGTTTCACTCAGATGTTTCCATCCTTATCAATACAAACTGGCATTTTCTTTATGCATAGTGGGTATGTTGGGTATCTCGTTTATAAATTATATAAAACTCAGCCAGCCTTCTGTACTTAGAAAAACAGCCATTTTCTTGGCCACTGCAAAGTTTAAAATAGATCTGACTTTACAAATAAATAGCTGGGTTCAAGATTCAACCAATGCCATTACAAGTAATTTTGCTTAGACTCTGAGCTCGTCCCACTGCTGGGTTGGCTTCATTCTTGAGCTCCATGGGGAGGTCATAAGCAGCTTGAGGTCCTGATGGCAAAATAGCTACAGTGGCTGCAGACTCATGTCCTGTAACTGAAAGGCCAATAGAGAAGAGCCTAACTGAAAGGCCAGTAGAGAAGAGCCAATGTCTTTCTGGCTCTACGATTGATTCTGATTAGGCAGGCCTAGATTATATTTAAACCTTAACCCATTTACTGTAGCCAAAGAAGGAAACATGGTGATTGACACAGGCCTAGGATAGGTCCTTCAATCTGGGAACCAGAGATAGAGTTCTAGCTAGTCTAAAGGAATTGAGAGTGGGATGTAGGGTTGCTTGGAATTGGGATACAAGCTTAGGGCTAAGGGCAGAGGAAAAGGCAGTTAGAATAGGGTAACGGGAGTGCAGAGTTCAGGCCAAATGATTTATCTTTTCCATTTTATTTCATCTCTTTCTTTTGCTTTAACTATTTCCCCCCAGAGTTTAGTTTCTAAAGGCTGATCTGGATTCAAATCACAGCTCTAACACTTTTTATATGTATGCTCTTGGAAAAAGTACATAAATTTGTTAAGCTTCATTGTTTTCTTATTTCATAAGATGATTACAGGGATTAAATTAATGAGTTAACTTAATTGGTCTTGAAACATGAGGAATTGCCTCTATTTTGGGATAGTCACTGATTCTAAATGTTCGAGATAATAGTGGCGACCTGCCCGGGAACAGCAGCCGTCCATCTGCAGACTTCTAGTCGTCTTCTAAACATCCGTGCTCTGCATGGTCGAGTTTTCTGAATGGCACAGTCAATGAGAGCTGAGCAGTGCTTCATTCTTTTCTACCATTGTGCTAAATCAAGCACTGCAGATCTGTCTTGTGACAAGTCTCTAGATTTGAAAAGTCATGTGTTAAGTTGTAGAAAATGCAAGGAGACAGGGAGAAACTAAAACACCTCTTTTCTCCCCTTAAATCATGTAGCTCAGTAAGTTAAATGTTTAAGTCAGGCAGAGCGGAGAGGAAGAAACATTGTCTTCACCTTTGCTACCTGCAGCCATGGTCTCCACATTTGGGCACAGAAATGTCTTGTGTAAATCCCAGCAACCATGGGAATGATGAACTGTGAGTAATCTAAAAAATTTAGGAGCGAGGTGGCAAGTTGACCACCATTCATTTAGCCAGAGTCTAAAAATATATTTTTGCAAATAATAAGGCGTTGATCTGAAGAAGGGAATTGGTCCTTTCTTATCAAATTTATTTCAGAAGTGTTGATATATGTGGGAGTATCAGTAACTCCCATTGCTTATTCTACCAATCTTCATTTGTTGTACCGTGGTGACTGGAGTGTTGCTGGGATGCTGAAAGATATGCCACTGGGCTTTCAAATACCAGCAAGGTCACTCATGGTATGTGGGTTTCTTTGGAGCTTCTAGACTAAACAGACTAGGAATAAAGGCTTAGTGATCGACTTTCAAAAGTTAGCCAATGAAAATCCTATGAATCCCAATAGAATGTAGTCTGATATAGACCTGGCTGATCCATCCACTAGATTAGTACTAAAAATGCATCGTGAACTGCCGCAGTGAACTCAAGTATAGCAGCAGATGGTGCAGGCGACATAATGAGGACCTCTTGTTACGTATCAGGTTGCTGTGAGTTGGAGCCGACTCAGCGGCAGCTAATAGCAATATACAGTGAAGACTAAGTTTTACAGCTATACAATTATTTCCAGTGCTTAAAAAGACCGCTGTTGTTGTTGGGTGCCATTGAGATGACTACGACTCCTAGCCCCCTGTGAACCACACATCTGCACCTTGTCCTATCCTGCTCCATCCTCAGCTTCTCTGACATGCTCCAGCCCGTTGTTCTAGTCAGGGAGTTCTGGTGGCCTAGTGCTAAGATTTGGTAGAGTTACTGTGTCAATCCCTCATGTGGAGGGTCCCCCTCTCTTTCTCTCTACCTTTCCCAGCATGATATCTTTTTTCAGGGTCTGGCCTCCCCTGTCAACATACCTACAATGTGTGAAATGAATTTTTTCCATCCTTGCCTCTAAGAAGCACCCTATTTGCATTTCCTTCAAGATGGACTTTGTTCTTTTGGCAGTCTGGGAGGTATTCAGCATTCTTCCAACACCACAGTTCTCCTCTGTCATCCTATTCATTGTTTAACTTTCAGATGCATAGGAAGTAATTGGAAAGACCATGGCTTGGATCAGTTACACCTTGGTTCATAAACTGACATCGTTGCTCACTCTTTAATCCTTTGGAGAGGTCCTTGGCAGAAAATTTTCCCCATGCAATATGTCTTTTGAGTTCTTGACGACTGCTGTTTCCATGTGTGTTGATTGGTGATCCAAGTAAAATGAAGTAGTTGACTGTTCAGTCTTTTCTCTATCATGATGTTTCCTATTGGCCCAGTGGTGAGGATTTTTAGGGAACATTCTAATATGTGTGTGTGTGAGAGAGAGAGAAAGAGAGGTTGGGGGGGGAGGGAAAGAGAAAGAGGACAGTAGTAATATGGTTACCATGATTAAATTGGGCTCTACAATGATCTAACTTTGAAGGCAGAGACTCTTCTCATTGCCTCTGCTTGTCTCAGTGGAAAATATACAAGTGCTAGTACATGCATAGTAATTGATTAAGAAAGAAAGAAAAATTTATATCACAGTTGCTTGGACCAAGACATGATATTCACAATCTTGGGGTCCTAAAGTTGAAGAACTCTCTTTTCTCTTTAATTATGTTATCATCCCTGTAGGTGGCTTATTTGTTTCACTATCTGGCCTCAGGACAAGATGCTGTTTATCTTTGGGGTGTGAGCAACAAGGTGGTATGGTTATTCAGGTTTCACAATTGGAGTAACTGCTTGGAAACATCAGAGCAAATGAAACCCAAAGCAACGTGCCAGGTTTTAAAGTGCCAGTGACTTGGCGGGGTTGTGACCCAGTGAGCACAACGATCTCTGATCTTCTAGGCAGCAGCCTCAGCCCAACACCCCTGGCTGGTTTCCTGAATTTGAGAAATAGTACAGAAGATAACAGCCAGCTCAGGTAACTGGAAGGGCACCAGTTGGGGTTACAGCATTTTGTTTAGGATTAAGCCTCTGATGTACAGAGGGTTAAAGGAAAAAAGAAAAAGTTGAAACCCAGTATGTGTACATTGTGCAGCCGACTTGCCCCTTTATAAGCTTACATAAGGATTGTTTTTCCTCAAAGTGTTGGCCCTTAACTATTTCCCGTATGTTCTTAGTATTGGAAATGATAGACCCTGGATCACATCCCATTGCTGTTATTGTAAAATGACGTAACAGTTAGGACTTATTCCAGAATGAATAACAGAACTCAAAACTGACTAACGTGAGAAAGGGGCAGTATCTGGTTTAGGTGTGACTAGATCCAGGAACTCAAACCACATTTTTAGCACTTCCCCCCACCCCCTTTTAATGCATTTCTTAGCTTTGCTTTCTTAGTTATTGGCATCACAGAGAGGACTAACTCTGATTGGCCTGAATTGGGTCATGTGTGAACTCCTAAACCAACCACTGTGTCTTTAGAGCCTCAGTTTAATTTAATGGGGATTGGAATCAGCAGTACCCAAACCATGTGGTCTAAGAAAGACTTGGGAGAATGGTAGCCACAAATGAAAACTGAAATGCTTTTCTCAAAGGATGATCAAGAGATACAAGATGGGGGGTGGGGGGTGGGATGTGGCTCCTAGTGACACCAGTCCTCCCTAGTGATAGAAAAAAGGTTTTCTCTAGTGATAGAAAAAAGGTTATCCAAAGAAGCACTGTTTTTCACAAAGCTTTGGGTTTTTGTGGGAAAGCTGTTAGTATGTATGTGCTCTTCTCAAGGAATGACTTGTCTCAGTTCTCCATGCCTAGGTTAAGGCCATCAGCTCTGCCGGCACCAGCAAGAAGCAGATTGTAGGAGCCTACACTTTCACTTTAGAGTGGCATTCTTACCACTGCTAGGTTAATTCTGGCCCTAGCCTGTGCTGATTAATCATGATTGATATTCTGAGATGATTGTATTGACTCTTGGGATCTGGATGTTGAGATATAAATAGTGATATTTGTATTTTATACTTTCTATTTGAGGGAACTGTAGTTGCCTAGTGGTCAGAAGCTGGACTGCAATCCCAGAGGTACACAGTTTAAATCCACTAGATGCTCTGCTGGAGAAGGATGGCCAGTCTCCTCCCATGAGGTTTACCGCTTCTGAAAACCCGCTGGAGAGTCAGCTGTGGGTTGGTTGTGACTCTCAACAGCACAATAACAACAGCTTCTTGAAATGGAGAATCCTATGGCTTGGCCATTTCCTGGATTGATGGCTCTCTGGACCAGGGCCTTTTTACCAAAGTGGTCAAGTAGACTGGCTGCCTCAATCCAGGTTCACCTAGGCTGGCCTGGAGCATGTTTCCCTACCTCTGACATCTAAATTGTGCAAACCATATGGAGCCCTTGCTGTATCACCTATGTTCCAGGTGGTTGAGATGCAGGCAGAACTAGGACTCTGTCCCAAGGTGGTGGGGAGAAAGGCACTTCACTTTGGGAGACATGTCATGCATGCTATCCGGAGTGGGCTGAATGTGCTGCTGTCATTGCAGGGATGTGGAGAAGGTGGAGCGGCAGGCAGTCCCCCAGGCCAACCACACTGAATCCTGTCGCGAGTGTGGCCACGTGGGACCTGGACACATGAGAGACTGCCCTTACTATGGCCATGATGACTCCTTTGGCTTCGAGAGGCGAGAACAAGAGGAAGAACGGTACCGTTCCCAGAGGGACACACTGGAGGGCAAGCGGGACAGGAGCAAAGCCCGGTCCCCTTACTCACCTGCTGAGGAGGATGGCCTGTTTGTGGATTTACCTGGTGGTTCGAGAGGCCAGCAGGCTCAGCCACAACGAGCAGAGAAGAATGGTATGATGCCTGCCTCATATGGTCCAGGAGAGCAGAATGAAACTGGTGGGTACCAGCGGGCCTTTCCTCCCAGGACCAACCCCGAGAAGCACAGCCAGAAGAAGAGCAGCATGTCCCAAGTGGAGCACTGGGTGAAGATCCAGAAGGGAGATGGCAGGAGGTCAGTAATTGATAACTACTAATTGTCACCATAGTAATGTAAAAATGGAACAAGTGAGAATTGCTGAAGAATAACAGAAAGTAAGCACATTGCCACAAATCTTCAATTTGTTAAGAAAATTTTGCATTATCGGTGAAGAACAGTAAAATGAGGTATGCCTGTACCTCATCTTTTACTTAGCATTTATGTGGCCTTAGATTCTTTACCTGCTTTATCTCCTTAAACCCCACAACAGCTCTGCAATAAAGAAATGATATCATCAATTTATAGACAAACTGGGTTTTAGGGAAGTGAAAGAACCTTCCAGTATACATAGATAAGTGGTACCAAGTCAGGTAGCCTCCAAAACCCACAGATTGCATCCGAAGCCTTCTGTGTTCCCTGACAGAAGCCCTTGAGATGCCCTGCATGTAGACAGTAAATGATCTTCTCTTCAGCATCCTAGAAATATTTGTAGAAACTGAGTAAATACAGTTTTGTTTTTAATTCCAGGCACGTAGAGAAGAAAGTACTTAGGCATTGTTGACATTAGGTTTTATCATACCCATTCCTTCAGGAAGCAGTTTTTAATTATTTAGAATGCATGCATCTTTTGCTATTTGCAAAGCACTGTGTTTTATTATCATTTTAGATTCATTAAGACATGTTTATGGACGTGTAGAATTCATGGTCACTCAGCTTTCTGGTTGTCCTTGGAAGCCACTAAACAAATCACAAGTGGGAGAAGAGATAGAACGCCATCGTGCATTTGGAGAGCTCTCTGGGGCAGAGTGACCGCAGTGGATGTGTCTGAGCATAGAGCAAGTGTGCCATCAAGCTGATGAACGTGCTAAAATACTGCACCTCATTCTCCCTACTTGTCAGGTCCAGACTTCCCACTTGTGGGCTCTGGAAACAGTAGTGTTTCGAGGGGAATAGCCTGGGCCTGTTTTAAGGTGTGTAGGTGCAGTACGCATGTGTGGGTTACTTTTACCCCTGTAATTTGTCCAGCTTGACAACTGTGAGGGTGGCTGGTGAAGAAAGTGCAATGGAAGCCCTCTAAGCAACTGATAGACATTGTTGTGGAAGAGACAAGGCAAAGAGGCCTTTTGTGCTGTAGCTAAGGGACCTTCCTGCTCCCACGTGAGGCTGAGCACGTGTCAGTTCTGTCTATTCAAATGCTTTTCGCTTATTGAAAATAGGAAGCTACTACCCAAAGACCCAAAGACACAGGAAGGCAGGCTGCTATTCTTGGTGTTGAGCTAGGTGGGCTGCTTGCTAGGGGGTGGGTTATTTTACTGCTGTGTGAGTTTGGAAAATTGACAGGGATTCTATTATATGAGTCCCTATACGTACATATGGTATGAAACTTGTATTTTATTTGAAAGAGCCGTAAGAGAAACTGTTGGAAGGGTTTAACAAGCAAAAGATGTAATCAGATTAATATTTCATAAAGAAGGGAGGAGACTATGCATTAGTCCAGGGTAGTGACAATGGAAAGTAGAAATAGATGGAAAATACATTTTGAAGGTTGAAAAAAAATGAAGCTTGTCAGTGAATGAGATATGCAGGAAGAGGGAGAGGGAAGAACCAAGGATATCTCAGGAATTGTGACTTGAGCAACTTCATGGTTGTTAAGAAGGGAAGAAAGGTTCAGTGAGAAACAAGTTTGAGGGGAACTAAGATTTTCATTTTGGACCTCCAAGTTTTTGAGTTCTATTAAGCTGTCTAAAGGGAGATGACAGGTAGGCAGCTGGATATATTGTATGTTATTACTGGGAGCAAACAGCATAAAGATAGTGCTTCAACAGTAAGAATTAACAGTAGAGATGAAGAACATAGAGTCATAGAGACACAGCTCACAGGAAGTTAGAAATTTCCTCTTATGTTGTAACCCCTCAAAAAAATAGAAGCCATCAGGCTAGAGCAGATAAATATAGGAGAAACCAGAAGTAGGGCAAAGAAAAAGGGTGAGTTTTTTTTGCCTCCAGTAACCCTGTATTTCCTGATAAAATGTATAGATTTAATCCTGAAAGCTCAAGGAAGTCATTGATGATTTTAAACAGGCATACTACCTAATTTTTAATGCAGTCATTTGAAGGGTATTGGCAACAAAGAGGCATCAAGATCAAATAATAATAAAAGTCATAATAATGTGATAACAAGAGTTATGCTTTTCCTACATGCTGGACGCCAGCCTTAAACTCTTTGCCACTGTAATCTGTGATTTCGCAGACTATGCAGCTCCTCTCACACCTGAGTTCTAAGGTGGCAGGTTCGTTTAAAGAAATTTCCCAAGTGTCTCTGATGCACTCATCCAAAAAGCGAGACAGTTTAGTTTACCTGTTAGTTGTATTTTTTTAAAATTTTATTTTAATAATTTTAATGAACATTTACAGAGATTTTTTATTTCCATTCATTCATT
>NW_006399859.1:7989070-8062434 GCF_000299155.1 Elephantulus edwardii
CAGAGTTTAGGGCTGTTGTACACAGGGTCGCTATGAGTTGCAAGCGACTCGATGGCACATAACAACAACAACAACATAAAATTTATCCAAGTACATAAATGTACATAGACTAAGAATTTAAAAAATGCAACCCCTATTCATCCTACTCTTGATTCCATACCTTTATGGCAGCCACTTTTAGTTCGTTTAGCAGTTTCCCCTATTTGCATCTATATTTACAAATAAGATACTATTCTGCCAATTCTTGACTTTTCAGTTTTAGTTATCTGTTGGCATTCTACGTGAGAATATAAGAATTTAAGTCTCTCATGCCTCCCTTCTACTTTATAATAGACAGATACTTTATCCTAGCTTTATATTATAGTATAATTTTGGTTAGATCGCTAGTTGGTATTTACATTATTATGATTATATAAATATTCATATCAGGGCTATGTAGTATACTGGAATTCAGTTTTATTTGTTGCTATTTATTTTTGTTTTCTCTAGTGTTGGTAATTATCATACTTCAAGTTAGCGTAATTTTTTTTTACACTAATTACTAATTCATCACTAAATTCATGGCTAGATGTATAAATCTTCTTCAGCCAATACCATAAAATTATATCAGTAATACATTCTTTTTTTTGATACATTATTTTTAATATAGTTATTACAAAGGTTAAAAAAAGTAAGTGTTCTCGCACCTTATCTCAAAATTCTAGACCTACTCTCCAAAGACCAACCATTATTTTGGGGCAAGAAGGAAGAAATCCCTTTATTGCTGATATTTTTTCCCACTTAATTTCTCTCTCTATATGCATATCTTGGCTTTCCCCCCACATTAGTAAATATAGGCATATATCATTAATATAAAATGCTACAGAATACCTTGTTGAATAGAGATACCATTCCATTATTGATGGACAATTAAATTACCTACAAATACTTTTTATTAAGAACTGTACTGTGATGAATATGCCTCCACAGCTGTCTTTACATACGAGTACATGTGGAAATGTGAAAGGCAGATCTCTCAAAGTGGCATGACTGACTGAGAATAGATGCTGTTTTAATTATGAGAGATAATACAAAATTGTTCTCCAGTGTTTTCGTTTCGACTCCAGCAAAAAGTATGAGTTGTTTTCACTTCTATATCATCACTGAGAGCTACTGTTACAGATTAAAAGTATAGAAGAAGCATTAGGTGGTGGGGAGTCTTGAAAATAGAAAAGGGTTAAGTATAATGTGATCATATATTGAGTTTGTTATTATTGTTATGCACCATCAAGTCAAAATCAACTCATTGTGGACCCTCTAGCAAATTTTCAGAGGCAATAAATCACGTTAGAGGAGATTGCCCTTCTTTCTTCCCTAGGGCAACTGGTGGATTTGAATCACATACATTTAGGTTGACAGCACAACTCTTTATCCACTAAGCCACCAGAATGGCTGATTTCCTGCTTGTGTAGGAGGTGAGAAAGTCTAACTGAAAGCAGAGAAGATGATGAGGATTCTGAGCAGGGCAGCTCTGTTTGCGTAATACATTGTGCCGCTGACAGGCTGCACATCTCTGCTGATCTGAATCCACCATCCGCTCCAAGGGAGAAAGATGGAAAAATCTCCTTCTGTTCAGATTTACATACAGCCTTAGAGACCCAGTGGAAAATCAGTATGAGTTGGAATTCACTTTTTGACAGTAAGTAAGGCTGAGTAAGTTATAAGACTTGAGTTAAGCATTCAGGTTTGCTTTGATTAAAAGCTGCCATGTACAAGGTGCAAGCTAAGAGAGAGATGTTTAGAGAGAGCCTGTTTTTCCTGTGAGGTATCCAGGTAAAGATGACTTCATTAGGAATATGGGTCCAGGTGAGAGATTTAGGAGTCATACTGGAGACAGTAATAGATTCCAGCAATAGCTGAGATTACCCAGAGTGGAACAGTTAGAGCAGCAGTTCTAAACCTCACTACAAAGTTTTATCATTTGAGTAGATTAAAAAAAAAATAGTGAAAAACAGACCCAATCCCAGAGAACTGATTTTGTTTTCTGGGACAATGTCAAGGCATCCATGTGCTTTAAAAAAGTTCCTCAATTGATTAGTTTCTCTCAATGGAGAAACTGATTGCACATTAGAATTAACCTGGAAAGGGTTTAATATTTCCTGAAATCAGAAATTCCCACATCAGAAATTCTGATTCTATTGGTTTGGGCTGGAATCTAAACCTTTTTTTTTTTTTAAAGAACAAAACCAGCCCTCTACTTACATACAAACAATGACCAAATAATTCTAATGTGAGGCCAGACTTGAGAATCTTCATCATAGAATGGACAAAGATGGAAGCCTGAGAAGCTCCAGCCCAAGGTTTAGACAAAAGTAATTTTCATGAAGGAGATTAAACAGGAGAAAAAGGAAATGAAAGTGTTGTGAGGAAGTGCCTTTTGGAAGGTATTCAGTCAGTGGCGATGGACTCTGCAATGGATGCTACCAGGGCCAGTTGACTTCCAAGGAGACTTGGTATCACTGAGAGAAGTCTGGAACCTGGCATCTCTTCTGGTCCTATGCTCAAGAGCAGAGGGCTTTTACCCCACTGTAGTCCCTGAGTGGTGCAAATGGTTAATGGACTTAGCTACTAACTGAAAGATTGTTTGAGTCCACCCAGTGGTACCTTGGAAGAGCGAGCGGATACCTTCTTTTGAAGTGCCAGCCTTTAAAACTCTATGGAGCACACTTCTACTCTGGCACGTGGGGTTGCAAAGAATAGAGTCACCTCAATGCATCTGGTTTGTTCAGTTGAGCTTCTGGATGATCCTAGATGAGCAGACTTGATTCGCACTGTTTAGTAGAGCTGGAATGTAGAAATCAAACAGGCAGAGTAATAGTACAAGAAGGCAGAATGAAATCAGTAAAATGGCATGGCCATTTTAAAGAGAACTTTTTTAAATGAGATGAGTGATAAGCAATTATAAATTGTTGCTTGTGAAATATCTCTACCTAATTGTTTCTGTCAACTCACCGATCTGTGTTTAAATGTCTGCATACAACAGCCTGTCTTTGTTCCTATAGAGTGTGCCAGGCAGCTAGCGAAAGGGTACGAAGGCAACTGTGAGGACGTGAGGGATGGATTGGGGAGGGTGCTGGAGGATGTGAGATGAGAATTTGAGTGGGGTCAGGGACAGGGTGACATTCAGATTATAGCTGAAAACAATTCTTTGGCTTTAAGAGTCATTGAACATGATAGGAGGAATTTCATTCCAGTGGTTGAAGATCTCAAAGAGCTGGATAGAGAGTAAAAGTGAGAAATTGAAGGCAAAGTATAGATTACTCACAAGAAGAAAATGCTTGTCAGTCTCTGAGTGAGCAGAGTGTCAGCTCAGCCTGATAATCTACTTGTATTGAAAGGTGTGCAGCTCACATTCCCAGGTTATGTACAAGCTCTTATAGTCAAGTAATAAATAAATCTTGTTAGCTAAGATAGAAACATCTCAGTTTTCCATTCGAAAATAAGAACGACGCATGTGCATCTTTACTTTTGTGTGATAAGACTTTGCTGATCTCCAACAGTGTACGTAAGCAGAGGGCATAGATCAGAGGATGAGCTCGGAGCAGCAGGGTGCTGCCTGGTGGGGGACTCCCGCCATCTAGACACTTCTCAGAAGAAACTGGGCTATCAACTAGATGGGAGGGGTGCCTGGGGAGGAGCACACAGCTGGGATATACTTCCATAGTTTGCATTCTCAAATGAAACCTCTAGCCATGTCTGTGCCACTACCACCACCATTACCCCATTTGAGGATTTGGGGTTCCCCAAAATACAGTTACCTCTGATTTGGAGATATCAGTAGCAAATCCTGACACCTAGTGGCAAGCAAACAGGCTTGACCAATGAGACAAGTCTGAACTGAGGAGATCTTAAAATGACCTCCCGTGATTGCAGTGATAATGCTGAAAGGAGAGGCAGAAGGCTGTTTTTTGAATTACAACTCTAATTTTCACAACAATCTAAGTAGTTTTTATCATCCTGTTTTATAGTAAAGCCCTGAGGTTATCTAGCTAGGTTTGATGGGTGGAGTTGAGCTTTAGAAGATTTCTCCAACTTCAGCATGCATCAGAATCATCTGGAGACTTGGTAAAAACCCAGGTCTCGGGGTACCCTCCTCTCCCTGAGTTTTAGATTTAGTAAATCTGGCATGGAGCCAGATAATTTGAATTATAATAAGTTCCCATGTGTTGCCAGTGTTTCTGGTCTGCATGATTAGCATGGGCTTAGAACAGTGGCACTTGCTAAGTACTATGTAATCATTTGTTCCATAAAATTCACAGAGGTAGTCAGAATTATACACTCAGATCTGTCTGATTCCAGACCTGTTCTCTTTTTACATCTTTCACCTCACCCGTTAAACCTTTAAGCTTAAATAATTTTGTGCCTTGCTTAATTTCCTTTCCTTCTCAGAAAATAAGATAGCTAGTTGGTAATAATGTTGTGTACTGTCGAGTCTGAACCAACTCATAACTGACCCTCTTGTGGTTTTCAGAGGATTACATGGAAGGAGATAATTCATCCTTTTCCTACAGAGAAGCAGGTGGATTTGAACCCTGGGCCTTGGGAATTACAGCACAGTTTCTTACCAACTGGGCCCCCAGAGCTCCCTTAGTTTCTCAAATTATGTGGAGTTTTTGCTGGAGCAATTGTTGAAGGCTGGTGATGTTACTGTCTTAGCCCATGGTCAAAACCACAGAGTGTGAGACACGATTCCTGCTCTCTATAAAGTTGTAGCTTGCTTGGAGAAAGATGTCTCACAAATATAAAATGGTTATATCAATACCAGATCTTGGAAAAGTTACAAACAGTAGGATAATTAGCAGAGAGTAGAAGAGGATCACATGAGGCTGGCTGCAGCAGATGAGGAAGGGAAACACATGACACAGAGTCCTGGAAAATTAGTAAAATCTGGGTAAATAAGCAGGTGTGTACACGTGGGATTGTTATCGCTTGCCTTCAAGTTGAGTACGACTCATACAAAACCTATGAACAAAAGGCCTGCAGCCCCTCTACAACTATTGACATTTATCAAAGTTCATAGTTTCCAGATAGGAAACGCCTTTTAAGAGTCAGGCATGGAGGTTGCATTTGTCTTTAGCTACGTTTATGTCATTTACTCTCTGCATAGTCGACTCGACGGCACATAACAACAACAAACAACATAGTCTTATGAGGTAGGGAACACTATCCTCATGTTAGAGGTGAGGAGACTGAGGCTCAGTATAGTCAAGTAAGCTGGTGATCACATAGCAAGAAGATGGGGGAGCTTGGGTTCAGAATTCAGCCGACCACTGCTATGCTTTCCCCCGTGAGGCTGTTCATGTGTGTAGGAAGTAGGCCAAGACTTGAATGAGACCTTTTCAGGCTACGTCAGGTGCTCAGTCCCACTTGAGAGGAACACATCCTCATCCTTGTGAGAGAAGAGAAAAACAGGGCTGAGGAAGAAAGATACTTATTGGACAGATGGAAGACTCTAGTGTGTTGAGGTCAAGTGAAGAGGAGCTAGCAGGGGCCCCTAAAGAGTCCAGATTTCATGTCACACACAGTGAGAACCATGGACAAAGGTTTTTGGGGGGAGCGATTGGATCAGCTGTATCTGTACAGGGTGGGAACTTAGGTAGGAGGGTCTTTCATTTGTCTGGGTGGAGTTAAGTAATGAATATGTGGACTAGAATAGTAGAAAAAGAGAGAGAAAAAAAGGTGCCAGCCACTTCCTTTAAGACTTCCAGAACTTTGGTGCTTGGATAACACCACAGAAAAAAAATCTTAGTAACTAGAGGAATCATGAGGTATTTCCTAGAAATAGACATGTCCGCTGGAAGAACTGCTTGATGACAAAAGGTAGAGGTGGATGGGGGGGATCAGTTGATGGAGAGAAATGTTTTTGAAGTCCTCTGCAGAAAGAGAAAGCACCTGAAGCCCTGGAGTTGTGCTGTGGTAGGTCTTAGAGTATCCCACACTTCCAGCTTCCTTCCAGAATGGACTACTTGCTTGGTTGTCTTACTTGTCCTTCCCTTCTCTCCTCAGCCATCCCTTGGAGCAGACACTTCCTCGCCAGGGTCCCAGCCAGCCCCTGAACTTTCCAGAAAATTACCAGACTCTTCCAAAGAGCACCCGACACCCTTCTGGAAGCTCCTCACCCCCACCCCGAAACCTGCCGAGTGACTACAAGTACGCGCAGGACCGAGCCAGCCACCTGAAGATGTCGAGTGAAGAGCGCCGGGCACACCGGGATGGCACCGTGTGGCAGCTGTACGAGTGGCAGCAGCGCCAGCAGTTCCGGCATGGGAGCCCCACGGCGCCCATCTGTGCAGGCTCCCCAGAGTTCACTGACCACGGCCGGAGCAGGAGCATGCTGGAGGTGCCCCGCTCCATCTCTGTGCCTCCATCTCCCTCTGACATCCCTCCCCCGGGGCCCCCAAGAGCCATCCCGCCCCGGCGGCCACACACACCAGCTGAGAGGGTTACTGTGAAGCCACCTGACCAGAGGAGGAGCATGGACATCTCATTGGGGGGTTCTCCCAGGAAGGCACGGGGCCATGCCACCAAGGTGAGGCCTGAGAGGCTGCCGGGGTTTTGACTATGGAGACTCACGTGGTTTGAGCACAAGTTTGAGCAATTTGGGATAAGAACGATAGCTAACATTCGTGTAGTACTTCTTTTAATGCCAAGCATTTTTTAAGACTTTGTTTTACTTAACTAATCCTTTCTACTAGAGAGCTCTGGTGGTGTAGACCGTAGGGTGTGATGCTGCTGACTTGAATGCTGAGCTTTCTGGTGGTTCAGATACACCAGCTGCTCTGCAGTCTCTTCCCCTATGACTTACAGCCTCCCAGAACCTGCTAGAGGGTCAGCTGTGAAACTGTTTCTACTTGATAGCAGTGGCTTTGAGGAGGTTTTTGGTGTGGTTTTTAAAAATCCTTCTCTATTAATATTCAATCCACTTATTAAATGAGGTAGAGGACAGTGTGCCCATTTTACAGAGGAGGTCTCTAAGCCGTTGAGAAGTGACATAACCTACATGGAGTCAGACAGAACTTTGTCTCCTTGCAGTGTAGAAGGCAGAACAATATCTCTGTTAGATCATCTGCTCAATTATTTGTACTAACCCTAACCTAAGTTTTAGCTCTCCGGAGTGCTGTCATAGTTGGTCACTGTCCTAGCCCAGTGCAGTAGTATTATGATTTTACAGACAAGGAAGCTGAAGCTCAGGGAGGGAAGGTACCACGTGGCGGAGGTGGTGGTCCACCTGCATACTGAGTGGCAGAGGTCTTGACTGCACTGACTTTTTGTTCCCTCGCCTGCAGAACTCTTCGCATGTGGACCGACGCTCCATGCCCTCCTTGGGTTACATGACGCACACTGTCAGCGCTCCCAGTTTACATGGAAAATCGGTAAGCTGCTCCTCTCCCAGCAAGTGATATGGTACACTCTACGAAGCACTACGGGGCTTTTCCCCCGGACAGCCAAATGCAGTCCATAGAGCATCTGTTCAATCCGTTTTAAAGATGATGAAACTGAGGCTCAGAAAAGTCTAGTGACTTGCTCAGAGAGTCTTCACATTGTAGTTAGTCCTCTCCAGATGGGGTGAAGAGCTTGGTGGGCTGTGACAAGGGACATTGGGCTTATTTTCACTTTGGGTATAAATTTTTGTCTCGAGCATTCCCCAGGCCCCTGCCTTTCCTTTTTTGTTCTTCTCATTTCTTTCCAGATCCTAGCTTTGACTAGTTCACTCTTTCTTCAAACCTTGTATATGGATATTTGACTGTTAATTGCTACACTCCTGAAAAAAAGTACTACTTCCTGCAGCCCTTTTCCTGCCAGCACCTTTATTTGTCCTAATGACAGAATTAATGCAATAATTGCTTAATGGTGGCACCTCAGTGCTGTCCCGGCACGGGGTGAAGAGTATAATTAGAGCAGCGTGCTCCTGCGGTGCCTGATTTCCTCGTATTATGTCTACACACCTGCAGCTGGAGGAGCTCTCACTGCTGCTCACCCGGTTACGGCGGCACCAGGCTAAGCTGGCCAATGTGCGAAATTTCGCCGTCGGCCAGTTACTGCAGCACCAGCTGACCTTTCCCACCTCCCAGGTCAGCGCTGCTGGCCTCTCTGCACCAGGCCACTCGGGGGCAGGAGTGACATGTTGGCCTGTGCTCCCTCGTGCCCACGCTCTAGTCTGTATTTGCTGTCTGGCTCTCTCCTTTGTTCCCTGCCTGTTTGCTTTTGGATGCAACTGCCAGGCACTGTCTGATGGTGGAGCCCGTGCCTCTGGTGCCGGGGAGGGGCTTGCATGTGGTGTGAGGGGTCTGAACTGTGGCTTCTTTGGCTGTAAGAAGTGACCGCCAGGCTGCTGTGTGGCCATGTCCAGAGGGCTGTGCTGACTGTTTTCCTTGTTGCCACCTTGGCATTTACTCCTTGGGCTGCAGAAGGAAGGGGTCAGACTGGAAAGAGACTGTATAGTACCTAATCCTGATAGTTCCCTGCTGAGTCACAGAGCAATTTCCCATCTCTTACTTTGTTCACCACACAATAGCCTCAGAGAGGTTGGGCATGGGGGGGATCCAGAAGGAGAACTCCTTCCACAGAGTCCCTCAGCTGGTTCCACACAGGGTGGAGCTAAAGTCCAGGACCTGTCTGGCATAGTGTGCTGAACTGTTCCAGGACACTGGGCCTCTGCTGGCAGGCTGCTCGAGGCGAGGCCTGCGTATGCATTGTTCTCCCAGACTTCTTGAGCAGCTTAAAGACTCTGAGTCCTTCCTAGCCTGGTCCGCAGGCAGGTTTGGGGTCAGGCTGCGCAGAGGAAGGCGGAGGTCTGCTGAGGAAGTGAGGGGACAATCACCTTCCCTACCTGTTTTGGTTTGTTGAGATCTGAGGGACTCAAGAAATGCATTCAGAATAACCAAATGGAAGGTTGTATGCATAAAACTATAAATATGATAATATTATTTTGCTAATATGATAATGCCTTTGCTCTGTTTGCTCTATGCCTATGAAAAATTATTAGGGACAAAGCTGGGGGTAGGTAAGGGGACAGTTTAGGGATAAGGATAGGGTTTTGTAAACCACTGTGTCCTTGACAATGGTCCTTCAGTCTTTCTCATGCTTGAAAGCACTGTCTGAGCTGCTCACATTATTGGTTTGTGTGATTGTTTCACATTTGAATGGTAAACAAGGACCGCCATGCCCTAGCTTGCCTTAACTTGCTGGGCAGATATTTGTTGGGACATTGGTGCCTGGCCCTTTTGTCTTATACCTTGGGAGCCCTTTTGCTTCACAGTTAGCTCCAGTGATGTGCTAAGTAGGAGAGCACACATTCTAGGCAATCAAAGACTCTTATTCTCACTGTTCCTGGTAATTATTCCA
This sequence comes from Elephantulus edwardii, assembly GCF_000299155.1. Taxonomy (NCBI): domain Eukaryota; kingdom Metazoa; phylum Chordata; class Mammalia; order Macroscelidea; family Macroscelididae; genus Elephantulus; species Elephantulus edwardii. Next base: position 7,998,455 of record NW_006399859.1, read on the forward strand.
GGGGCTCAGCAGTCAGAGACACCACAAGCTAGTTGGTCTGCAGCAGTGCTCTTGAGTAGCTCCACACTGGCTTCGTGCTGAGTACAAAAGAGCAAGAAACTTCCAGCAACTGCTGATGCTTATTGTTTTGGGACCTATTTTTTTTTTTAAATCTAATGAAATAATTGGAACATTAGTGATTGATGAATCTTAACTCAGGTATAAGGTAGGTGCCTTGGTGTCATAGTCCATAGGACGTTATGCCGCTAGTGAAAAGGTACATCCCTGTGGGTTCACATCTGCCAGTGGCTCCACAGGAGAAAGATGGGCGGTTTCATCCCATTAAGATTTACAGCCTTGGGAACCAGTGGAGGATTGCTGTGAGTCAGAACTGATAGTGCATTAACTCAGGTGGAAGTGTGCCGTCTTCCAGGCGGACATCTCTGGTTCTATCTCAGGAGTTCATCACTCATCTTGGCTATACTACTCTACTAGCCTTCTAATAGAGTGTGTGCTATGACCCTCCTCCCAGCTAATGGGTGACACTGACCCATCACATCTGCCATGCTGAATGGGGGGGAGGTGTCTGAGCTGCAGCAAGACATTATGCTTCCTCTGTGGCCCTGGATGTGCTGGTATGCTGGAGTCTTTTGTCCTTTAGGCTATATAATGTGAATGATTCGCTATAAAGCCCTGCGCTAGAGAAATCCCTACTGTTCATAATATGTTTCCCCCCACTCTGTGCTTAATTTGAAGGCTGATGATACCTACCTCCAGCTGAAGAAAGACCTGGAATACCTGGATCTAAAGGTGAGTGATAGGAAGAGTCTTGTCTTCATGGATACTCATCTTTCTGGAAGTGTCCACCTCTTTGGAACCAAGTTCATTCAAAGCCAGAGGCCATGCAGGTGTTACCAAATCTCGATCCCAAATGATGGTATTCCTGTCTAAATTAGTCTAAATTCCATTCTCTTAGCCTTAAACTCAGTTTCTCCTCAATTTCTTGTGAATTTAACTTTTTGATCTCTAGGTAAAGGACGAGATCACAAAATCTTTAGAAGGGGAAGATTGGACCCCTGTAGGTGCTGAAGCTTTGGGCTCTAAATCAGGCTTCCTGGCCTGAGTAAGCTCCTGTGGAAGTGAGAGGCTTTCTGCCTGAAAGAGAGCTGCTATTGTTCCATTCCCACAGCTCTGAAAGCTCCCACTGTGAAAAGCACTTCTTATGCTTAAACCATGAAATAGACTCTAGGAATGTGACCTTTTAACCGTGGGTGTTAAGAATGTGACAAAGGTCTCCCTGGAGCCCCCAAGCGACTGACTAGCCCCGGGATCCTGCCCATTCCCAGAATGTACCTGACTGAGATGAGGGACTTTAATCCAGTCTGATCCAAGGAGGGATGTGAGCATGAGGGCCTGAGGCTGCCTTCCCATGCTGCGGCACTACCAGCCAAGACTTCATTATAAATCAGTTAATTTATGCATTTACTGAGCACTTGCTGTGTACCCACCTCAGCAGAAGCCTACAGGAGACATAGGAGAGAAATTGAAAGTCTCTGACCATGAGTAACTCAAATGATCTTGAGTTGGGGATAAAAAACCCTTGCATAATAACACAGGCTTGTGTACAGCAAGTGTACAAAGCTCTGTTTGTCCAGTTCTCAGAGTGGAGATAAAAAGGACACTGTGGACTAAATATGGGAAGGCTTCCTGGAGGAGGTGGTATGAGGCATGGGGTTGGTCAAGGAAAAGAGCAGGAAGCAGTGGAGGCTGAGGAGAGTGGTGATATGATTGAGCTAAGGAGGGGAAGTGAGGGTCCATCCAGTGGGCTTAAGGAAAGATGTAGTGAGCAAAAGTCAAACCTGACTTGAGGATATGAAGAAAATCAGGTGGTTCTGTCAAAACCAGGTCATTTTCTAGCTTACTTGGCAGTCAAGAGTGCACAGAGCGTGAGTGAGTATTCTAGGCATAGTAGTAACACCTAAAGATTGTACCTGCACAGACAGACATGGCTTTATGGGCTAACTGCTACAGTGCAGCCCATCCTACACATCTTGATGGAACAAAGCAAGGGGCCTTCCATACCACCTCCATGTAAGGTGGAGAGAGGTCTGCCAGCCCTCTAGCCTTCTTGGGGGCCAGTCTTCATCTTGCCTGGTCTGTTTGTCTCACTTTGCCCTAAGACCAATCAGTGTGTGTAAACTGGCTCACCAACAGCACCTGTGCACTATGAAAAACTCCTCCGGGCACTTAGCACAAAATGCAAGAGAACATAATAAATTGAGAGTAGTAGGAAATGTCTGTTGACTGATTTCTGTCTGTATGTGATAGCTACATTTGAAAGTTGTTCTTAGAATGAGGATAACACCTCAGGTTGGTTTTATTTCAAGACTATAGATTTTGAACTGGGAGAGCTGTAGAGAAGGAGAGATTGAAACACAGAATAGCCAAGCCACGCCAGGATTCCTTGTGTTTTTTGACTCCCAGCAAGAGCCTAATAATAAAGGATATAATAGAATCCAGTTACTGTTTTTTACTTAAAATATTAATACACCACCTTACCTGCTTCCCTGTAACCATGTAAGAAAGCCAGCCTTGGCCTCTTTTTATTAACTAAAGCTTGGAAAGGTGAATGGATTTGTTAAGACCACACCAGAAGCACCAACACAAGTTAGTTGATGGGTATATGTGGTATCAGTGTAGATCTTACCCTAAAGCTTGTGTTCTGAATCATCTTGCAGCATGGCAACCATTAAAACTCTGCTTCTACCACTGTGCCCCTTAACACATTACGTTTTTTGTGGAACTGAGCTTGGTCTTCATACCAGGAAATGTGTTTGATGTGATTGAGAAAGGCAGGTTGCATCCTTCGGATGTTTTACTAGGTAAGAGCTGCGTGTGATCAGAACATTAACTATTGATTAGATTTCCTGGAAGCTGCCCCTGTTTGTCTTAGAAGACAGCTATTTGATAGCTAAATTTCCCTAGTCTGGTGGTTAAGCTATTAGAGAACCGGACCCCAGATGAACTGCACCAGCAGAGTGGGCGAGAGTTGGCTTACAGGCAGCACACATGGAAAAAGATGCTAAAGTTTACGCTGTATGTGAGTCATGGGCTTGGCGTGGCTGCTGGAAAGGCTGGCACAGCCTCAGCCTCCTTCAAAGGGCCAGGGTGCCTAGACCAGGGAGGCCATGGGTCTGGGCTGTCCTGCTTAGACTTAATCAGGGTGTAGGGTTCCGAGATGGACGTCCCACTTTAGCAAATGAGGGAGGACTGGAATTAGGAGAGGTGCTAAGGGCCTGTAAAACCATGGCCAAGATGTGGACAATGTGGGGTGCTTTTATTTGCAAGCAATTTAAATCCAAATCATTCTGCTAAGGTAAAATGAAATTAATATACAGGTTCATGTAACCTGGATGTTTCAGGGGCTCGGGCCACATCCCCCCCGCCACTGTCTTTTCCTTTGTGTGCTAGCTGCCTCCTTTCCCTGTGAATGAGGGTTGCCTTCAATAGTCAAGGAAGATTCACTTCTTCCCGAGATGAGGCTTCTGTAAAGTGAGAGAGGAGTTTTCCCTAAGGGGAAAACATACAGAGCATAAAATGAAACATAGCTACAGTGCAGAGTCTTGCAAAGAGGATTGTTTAGTTTAGGAAAGAGATGATTCAGGAGAGACAAAGGGATATAAATCTCTAAAGTGTGTCTTCTTTTTCTCTAAAGAGAAAGCTAAGGCACTTGAATAGAAGTTACAAGTAGACAGGCTTCAGCTTAATAGAATAAAGATTTTCCTAAAAAGCCTGCCGCAGGTGGTGGTGACCTGTCAGTCACTGGAGGTGTGAGACACTTAGTGGTTAGAGAAGCAAAGTCTAAGTCTTTGAGATTCCATAGCATGCTGTAGAAAATGAACTCTTGGTGAGGTCAGCTAAGATGCATAGGAACACAACTGAACAGGCACTGTAGACCACCTTCAGCATGGGAAGAGAGACAAGTGCAGGCTCCTCTGAAACCAGCTTCTTGTCAGAGCTACCACTAAGAAGTCCCTTCAGGAGCCCTGGGGTAAAAGGTGAGGAAGTCAGATTCTCTGGAGAAGGAGAGTCCCCACCTGACATCTGATTTGCTGGCAGGCCCCTTACCTTCCATCAGATCAACCTAGGGTCCCTCTTGTCTCTGTCCAAAAATTTATATTTTCCCTACCAGGATCCACAGACCAACCATCTCTCCCCACCCCTCATCAGCTGATACTGGACTTACAGAATCTATTGGTGGTGTTGGTTGTTTCACGACACATTGTATGTAGATCTTTTTCTTCTTAAAGAGCACTTTCTGTCTGTGGTCCCAAGAACATCAGACAAAGGCATGCTGTCTTATAGAAGATACTATGTTTTAAACTGGCATTTTACTTGGTAGCAGCTAGATGAAAAGGCCTCCACATTGGTTCAGTGTCTTACATTATGTTTTAGGCATTTGATGCATATTTTCTCACTTCATCCTGATAGCAGTTTTGGACAATGTCAATGATTATCCCTACTTTGCCAGTCAGGAACCCTACTATCAGAGAAGATAAGTCATTTCTTTAATGTTATATTTGTTTGGATTCAGACTCAGCAGCTGACCCCAAACTTGCCTTTTTTTCCTTTCATCCAGACTATGTTCCCCGCCCCCCAACCCCACAACTCTTAAGCTGTATTTGAATTGACATAGTGACTACAAGAATGGGCATGGCTCTGGGCTGAGTTTTGATGTGTTTTTCTTTATGTTGCAATGCGTTGGAATTGACTCCTCCACAGGACCTAACAGCAGCATCCTATACCCAGGCTGCCTTTGAAAAGTGGAGTGTGTGGATACACACTTCTTGACAGCTTAGATTGTTATGGCAGCTTGGAAGGTGAGATGAAGATACCATTCAGGTGGTTTGCCTTTTGGGGGACAGAAGGTTGCAGTCAACCCCCAAAAAGGCTCTTGTCCCTGGGGATAGATAAGAAATTGATGACGTTAGGTGCTCAACTTCTAGACTCTTCCTACTTGAATCTAGTATCAGACCCTAGCTCAGGGTCCTTTTCCAGACTTCTAGATTTGTTTCTAGAAGTCGGGCACTGGCTCTCCAGCACCTAATAACAGTAACAGAGCTCTCTAAGTTGCCGTCTGGGAATCTAAAATGTACTCATTTCGGGATTACCTAGAAGCTTGGTAAAATGTGGGTTGGGAGCAGTGTATTGACTCAAGGTAGCACAAAGGTTCAGTGTTTGATTTCTGACATAAAGGTGGGAGGTTCAAACTTGTCAGCCGCTCTGCAGGAAAATGATGTGGCCCTTTACGTCCATAGACTATCACCATAGAAAGGAGCTCAGGTGGCACAGGCTGTAGTGTGTTGTGCAGCTAACTGGAAGATTATAGTGTGGAAACCCCACAGAGCAGTACTCCCTGTCCATAAGGTGGTTAGCAGAAAGAGGGAACCTGATGGCACTGGGTTTGGTTTTATTGAATTGGAACAGTGCCCAGGTGGTGCGGACAGTTAACACACACTCAGCTGATAACAGAAAAGTTGGCAGTTTGATTGAGCCTACCCGGAGGCACGTTGGAGAAAAGTCTGGCAATTTACCTGCAGAAAACTTACCATTGAAAACCCTTTGGAGCACTCTAATATAGATGGACTTTCCATGAAACCAACTCGATTCAGTAGCACCTTTTGTTAAGAATTGTTGAATCAGAACCTCTAGTGATGGTGCCCAGAATTCTTCATTCTTAAAATGAAACCCTGGAGCAGTTCATGTGTACATTGAAGTTGGAAATCGGCTATTGTAAAACAAAAGTTATTAATCATGACCATGCACTGGAATTTCCTAGGAAATTTTAAAATGCATTATCAATGCTTGGATCTTACCTTCAGGTATTGCTCACTTGAAAAAAAACAAACTATCCCCAGGTGATCTCAATGTGCAGCCAGGTTGAATAACATTGTATCAAAGCATTGGTTCTCAAAGTAGCTGCAGACTGGCAACATCAGTAATGTCTGAGAGTTGCTTCAAACTGAAACAGTCAAACTGATTGCCGACAAGGTAAACCTGACTCAAAGATGACCCTCCAGTGTATTTTCAGAGGCTGTGAATTACATGGGAGGAGATTGCCCATCTTTCTCTGACAAGACTTATTTAGAAATGCAAAATCTTGAATCCCACCCTGCAGGCAAGTAAACAAACCTCACTACCACCCCATCACTTCCAACTCAAAGCTGCCATCATCTGGTCTCTGCGGCTGTAATTGTTAATTTTTCCTTAGGAGCCACTGGTGGATTCGAACTGCTGGATATTCAGCCTTTAGGTTTGTACACAATACACTGTGAGGACCTCTAGAAGCGAGGCCTAGAAAACCTGTGAATGAATATGCCTCAAGTTGATTGTGATACTTGCTAAGTATCGAGAACCACTGCTTTAGAGCCAAAAGCCCGCTGCTTTCAAGCCAATCGTGACCGTGTGGGTCTGCACCTGCACAAGCAGACTGACTGATATTTCTCCCATGGAGTGGCAGGCGAATTTGAACCTTCAACCTTTTACTCCATATCCAAATGAGTTAACCTCTGTGTTATCAGTGCTGCTTCTGTTTTACAAGGATTCCAAATCTTGGCTGTACATTAGAATCATTCAGGAAGACTTTTGGGACTCCTAATGACCATTCTTAACCCAGACCGGTTACATCAGAATCTTTTGGAGTGAGATTGAGGTAGCAGTATTTTTAAACTTTCCCAGGTGATTACCATATTCAACCAGGGTTGAGTTTCACTGCCCTAAAGGGTAAGGATGATGTTTCCTACAAGAAACTATAAGCATTTGGAAATAACTGGTATTTAGTAATTGTTCAGATTCAAGGTAGGTATTTAAATGAAAGTCTCAGGCAGAAAATACTGGGGGAAGGTTTGGAAGGGGTGAGGCAATGAATGAATGATAACACTCTAAAAGTCCAGTATGTCAATTATGTGATGAGGGAGAAAACAGGAAGACACAGAGTTTGGAAAGCCTTAATGTTCCTGCTTGCCTTCTGCAGCTGAACCAGGAAAGAAGTGACACTTTCACATAAACTACCTTCCTGCACTGAGGTCCCTTCAGAGAGGGTTGATTATGCCCCTGCTGTTATTAAGAACATGGACGTCTGGAAAGGTCACTCAGCGGAGATGTAGCACCTTCAAGATTCGGACCAGGGCTCCCTTTTGCCAATTTCCCAAATTCTGACTTCTTCAAGTGTCATCTGATGTCTCACCTGTTTCGTTTTATTGTATTTGCCTTTTTGTTTGGAACAGATAAAAAATAATGAACCTTTGATCAACGTGCTTTACAAAGTGCTGAAGAAGTCAGCACGGGGCTGTCGGCCCAGGAGAAGCGTAAGATGATCTGATCTGTGTCTCCAAGCGCGGCATTCCATTGCTTCTGGCTCAGTGCCGACTCCATCACTTGCTTAACCAGGGGCTCTCCTGACCGCCCCCAGGCTTCCTGCAAGTCATTTTGGTTTATTTTCTTTGTATTGAAGCACTCTTCAGCATTTTGGCCGATGCACCAGGCTGAGCCTCTCATCTGTGTTATTCTGTGACTCCATCTTTTGTGCTGCCAAGGGGTGGGGGCGCTTGCCTGGCTTGCCACCAGCTCATGTCATGTTTCCATTCTCGTCTGTCTGCCTCCACGCCAGGGCTACTCTAGGCAACAGTGTGGTCTGCAGAGGGGAGCATGATTTCCTGGAGGGAATGGGGAAGCAGCAGTCACTGGTTCCTTTAGAGAAGCCAGGGTCTCTTCGGGTTCCATCGTGGCCCTGGGATATAGCTGCTCTGCATTGGGACAAGGTCATGGGTAGTCCCATATTGCCCTTTTGACTGACAATGCCCCTTTGAGAAACATAGCCAACTTGCCTAACATCCCAGGAGAAGCTACAGGTTGGGAAGCAGGTACTGTATCCAAGCATTTAAGTCCCAAGAAGGTGTCTTGGGCAGTGGTGGAGTTGAGGTAAGATGACCTTTCACTCCCCCAAATGCAGAGACTCTTACAGATATATGAGTGATTTTGTGACTATTTTTTTCCTGTCACAGAGTTGCTGGGAGGCATAGAGTAGACATCATAAATATATTTAAACATTACTATATCACAAAGTTCAGTCTTCAGAGGAAAATTAGTTGCAATACACTACTTGTGGTAAAATATTTCTTAGTAATTTTAGCTTTATGAAACAGAGCTAAGTTCAGAAGCTTCAAGGGCAACCTGAGCTGTATATAATCATGAAACCCATGCTCAAAGCCCATGATCTTTTTACTCCAGAGAAAGAAGTCTCAGACTTAGCAAAGCCAGCTCATCCTATTTGATATTCTCACTGACTAAGTAAGCAAACATTCCTGAATATCCTCAGTGCTATGGGGCTTTGGGTTGGGCTTTGAGGATACAGAGAAAATACATCACAGTCCCCACAGCCAACCCTAATTAGGTGACTGTCTAGTGAGGAAAGGCAGACAAGCAAACAGAATAATCTCCTCAGCTAAGTACATAGTACTGGCAGGTACAAGGTGTGTGAGCAACACCTCAAAAGCTATCAGACCTCCTTAAAGGGAGGGGACCGTAAGGGAAACAACCCTCCTCATGTCACCTGCCACTGTTTTAATTCTAACACATTTAATCACTTGAATTCCTCACTCTTTCTTGGCAGCTAAAAAGCAGCACATTAAAAGAGGAAAAAAGAAAGTTACATCTTAGAAAAGATGGGGGTGCTGGTATCCCAAGAGTGAACAGAAACAATATATATTAATCTGAAGCAAAAATGAAAGCACAAAAACTGAGGAGGAGTTAATAAAAGATCAAATAGTCTTAAATACTACTTTCTAAGGGATTCTATATTACTGATTTATGTAATGAGCCTGATTCATCCAAAAAAAGCTGAATTTTTATTCAGTATTTTTATGGAGGCAAGGAAGGATATAATTTTAGAGAGCTTTCCATCAGCTGATTTCATTGAAAAGATTCAGCTTTCTCAAAAGGCTCTTTTTGTGTGTGTAGAATACCTCGATCTTCCTGCTGGTGCTGGGTAAATGAGGCATTGCTCAGTTAGATTCTCTCTTACTGTTTAAGTGTCCAAGAGAGATTACTTGTAAAAAGCTTCAATGAAATAAGGGGAAGAGTTTCTGCTGAGGGGAAAAGTCCCCAAAGCCAATCTCAATTGGAAAATGATTTCTACTTGGGGAATGATCGAAGGGTCAACCCATTTGGAGAATAGATGAGCTTGTGACACAGTGAAGATTTCACTGCCTTTACTTGCTTTTGTCCAGGTTCCCTTGAGGTTAAAAACTTAAGTCCTGCCTGAGATATTTAGCTTTTGGGGTTCTCTGGGAGAACTGGCTTTTTTCCAGAAAGATTAAGTCCAAAAAGCCTATTGGGCCAGTTCTCCTGACACACAGGTTCACTATGAGTCAAAATTGGCTTGTTAGCACCCAACAACAGTGCGGGGATTAACTCTGCCATCTCCTCTTCTTTCCTCTCCCCGTCTTGGCACAAGGCAGTGCAGTCTGTTTGTTTGTGACTTGTTTCAGTGGTCCATGTGTTCTGTGATTGTGTGCATACATGTATTTACACATAATCTGCCTGTCTGAAGAGCAGAATTTGGCTGGAGTTCTACTTGTTTTCCCCTCAGGAACTCCATAGCTTTGACCTATGTATTTTTCCCCCTTGCAACATGCAGCAGTTCAATAAGCATTTGCTGAGTGCATTCCAATGTGCCAGGCCTTATGTAGGGGGATAATTTTCCAAGATAAATAAGGCAATGTACCTGCCCTGTGTTGGGGAGCATGGGAACGAATTGAGGTGGGTCTGTGGGCCAGAATAAATCCCAAGCTCAAAGCATGAAGAGGTCATACTCTATTTACCTTGACTTTTGGGTTTGCTGCTGCAAATTCTCAAGAAGAGGAGCCTAGAACAGTTGGGTACCTGAGTGATTTGACCTCTGAGGAAAATATTTGCCAAAATGTTTCTGATTCACACTCACAAATTTCCTGGACCTCCCAGAGAGAATGAGTAGAAAGCAAAGGCTATGCATCCAGAGCTGTCTGTCCTTCCACACTGGAATATTCTGAATAGTGCACAGCTCTTATCCCTGCTGGTTAGCTTCATCTTCATTTCCCTGGTCCCATCAGATCTGCAAATTGGAGTTCATTGAGGAAGTTTCCCTTACATGGTGCAGATTAGACATGGCTAATGCTCACCTGGTCTTGTCCATAGATTTGCAGCTGAGGGGGAAATGTGCCTCCAGCCCAGTTTTTAAAAAGAAGGAGATTTGGGGGAAATTAAAACATAAAGTAAAGAGATTTAGGCTCTTACTAGTCAGAGGGTTGTAATGGGAAATAAAACATTCCACCAACCTATATTTAGATAAGGCGCCTTGGTGACAATATGGTTAACTTCTCAGCTGTTGACCACAAGATTGACAGTCTGAACCCACCATCCATGGGAAATGGATCACAGCTTTTCTGTTCTACTCAGTTCTTTTCTGTCCTGTAGGATCACAGTGAGTCAGAATTGACTCAACAGTAATGAGTTTAGTTTCTTTTTGTGATTTAAGGGATTTTTGTCATTGTGGTTTCTTCCCTTGAGAAGATAGTAATTAATAATTGTAATTAATGCAAATCTGGCAGAGCCTCAGTTATTCAAGGATCAATTAAGAACACCAGCCAGGAATTATTCAGGGTCGTTCTTCACTTAGTCAGATCCTCTTTTGAATAGTGTGTAGGATGAGGAGGGTCCTCCCGTCAGTTTGCCTCACTGGGAAATGGGAGGGTCAGGGATCTAAGTCAAGGCTCGGGATTTACTTGTCACATGGACTTACATAGCTTGTGTTTATCCACAGATTCAGTAGCAAAATTCTGCTTATCAGTGGTACATCTTCCAAGAGTCATGCTGGTTTATCACATTCATTTTGGGCAAATCTGTAACTTCTACAGCGGATCATTTTAGGACTTCAGATTTATATTCTCTTCACTCTGAGAAATTTACAAACATTACTAGGATTACAGAATGGTTTTGAGTTTTCCCTAAAATGAAGTTAGGCATAAAAAGCAAAGGCCTTGCCCAAGTGTTTGCCCGTCTCACTCCATGACTCTCCTCACCACTCCTGGGTTCCCTGCTCACCCATCGTAGGCCTACTTTCCTCCCTGAGTTCGGACCTTAATTTTCTGAGTACTGCGATTAAATCTTTAAATTGTTCATCTCCCAGATGACAGGCCGGGACCTTCTCAAGGATCGAAGTCTGAAGCCCATGAAGATTGCAGAGAGTGACATTGATGTGAGTGAGCAGAGGGACAGGCTGGCCCCTCAGCTGCCTCCTAACCCAGGCCCAGGGTGGGAGTTCAGGTAGCATTTGGATGGTCTGTAGCCAAATGCTTTCTAGTTACTCTCCTTGGGCAAGCCTTTTTCTCATCATCCCAGTCTGCTCTCCAACTCATTCTTGATTACAGGTCAAACTAAGTGTCTTCTGTGAACAAGACAGGATCCTCCAGGACTTGGAAGACAAGATACGAGCCCTTAAAGAGAACAAAGTACGCATCAGTTTTGTCTGTTCTTGGCCTGGGAGGAAGGGGATTTTGCCATTTGCCTTCTTTCAGCTAGAGACTGGGCTCTCTGCTGGCACTGATCAACAAGAGTCAGTTTACAAGGAGCATTGACTCTGAGGTTAAAGAATGCTGCTTGGGGTGGGGGTTTCTCTCTTCAGTGCAAGAAACTTTGTAAGGAGGCCATAGCTCACTTATTCTAAATACCACACCCTCACTCTGCTCTGGCCCGCTTTGCACAGTAGGCCTTGTAGGATGAACTTGGGAGAGAAAGACTAAGTTATATGTGGTGACTCAGGACCTCTGAACTCTTCAGAAAATGGAAAGACTGCCTATGGGAGAGTAGGACAAATGCTCTCAGCTCTCTAAAACTTGTTTGTCCCTAGGCTCCCACATGTGAGAGAAAGCAAATCCAGATGAGAGAGCAGCAATGGGCCCAGAACTGCCAATGTTTGTTCTCTCAGGGATATTGTTAGTTTAGGCCATATTGGTCTTAACTCATTGTGACCAATGTACAACAGAGCAAACCCCCTCCTCATCCTGCACCATTCTCACAATCTCTCCGTGCATTAAGCCCATCGTTCCACTCAATATGTCAGTCTGTCTCCTTGAGCATCATCTTATCTTTTACTTAACCTTTACTTTTCCAAAATGTCTTTTTCCTGTAACTGGCCTTTGCAGTTTTACAGAAAATTCTTAAAAGTAATTTTATTTATAATATCAAATGTTTATGGCACATAAACATTCCCCTGAGAGCTTAAAGAATTTTACATATGTTTTATTTATCCTTATAGTTTGGCTCATAATACATTGGATGACCATATACCCACTTTACAGATGAGGAAACTGAGGCAAACTTGTTCAATAATTTCTGAGCAGAGACTGTGATTCTCAGCTCTCACGCTCAGCTCTGACGCTTTCAATCTAAGTTCAATTCCAGAGATTTGCTTGGTTCTGGATGTGGTGAGGGGAGACATCTGGGAATAGTGAGTGCTCTTATCCTCTTTGCTGATTTTCTGGAGCAGGACCAGCTAGAGTCTGTGCTGGAGGTTTTGCACAGACAAATGGAGCAGTATAGAGACCAGCCTCAGCACTTGGAGAAGATATCCTTCCAGCAGAGATTGCTGCAGGAGGACCTCGTGCACATCCGGGCAGAGATCTCCAGAGAGTCCACCGTGCGTATGAGTGAGGAGGGTAGCACTTACCCTCATCGGCTGGGCCAAGGCTACCTTTCTCATCTCCCACCTTGTAGTTGAGTTGATGACTGGAAGGGAGTGTCTCAGAACAGCAGACATGGTCTAGGTCATCTCCAGACAATCACGTTACCTTGTTCAGAGATGCCATACGTCTGTCTGTTCCTTAGCCTGCCACAGTGCCACCTAAGGCATCAGAATCTTTTGATATGGGCCCTTTTACCAGAGCCAGGAATCCAAGAATCCCCAAAGGTGGGATGGGACAGTGTAGGTGACCAGGATCAGAACACAAATTACCGCACTGTCGTGTTTCTCCCCTTGCTCCCCCGCACCACCACACGCACACCTGAGCGAGGTCGGTGTCTCTTCCCTCTTTTCCTGGCTGGGTCAGCAGTAGTCAGGAGTGCAGATGCTCATGAGGCCTTGGAAGGTGGGGAATAACTAAGAACCAGAAGCATTCCCTCTGCCAACAGGAGATGGAGAATGCCTGGAATGAATACCTGAAGTTGGAGACCGATGTGGAGCAGCTAAGGCACACCCTACAGGAGCAGCACAGAAGAGCGTTTTTTTTCCAGGTAAGCCGGGGGCTGTTCACTCCTCCTGAGCTCTCGTTGACTCTGGCAACCTTCATTTGTCTGTAAAACAGGACTGTGTCCTCCCCAAAGACTTTCTCTCCCTCAACCTGCTAGTCATTCCTCTAGCCACCTCTCTAAAGGGCCACCCCAAACTCTCCCTTGGCAATCCCTTTCCTCTGGCCAGATTGTGTTGAGAATCCTCATCCCCACTTCCCCTGAACCTTTGTCTTCAAAGACAAACCTTGGGGCATTTTTGTCAGGGTTCTATTACTGGCCATTTCAGAAAATAGACCAGGGAGAAGACAAGTTCTAACCTTAGAGATGTGAGAGTGATCTGTGTTCCTATAGTTCTTGGACCCATCTCGGGTTCCTAGATCTTCAGTTAGACAGACAGCAGCAGGAAGCACCTCTTTTCCTCCTCGGATTCCTAAAGATAGATGCTATCAAGCTTCCACCTGAGGAGGCAGTGTGAATTCCTCTGGTCTCCAGGTGGTCATTTACATTTCTGGAGGCCAGGCTGGCTGATACCCATTTCTATGACTCGGGGAAAGTTGTCCTTAGGCGATTTCCTGCTCTCTAGTCTTTTCCTCTACCCTTAAAAACCAGGCCGCTCCACTGATAGTCTGGTCTCTGTCTCCACGGTGAGAGAATAAAAGGCCTGTGGAATTTCTCCTCCGTTTTGGGTCCCTCAGCTGCCTTGTGTTCTCTCATTGTGGGGAAATAAATTCAATTTATTTTCATTTAGCAAGCCTCAATTAAGACTTCATTAATCAGCAAATGCAATGCCAGTTTTAGAGCTGGGCTTGTTAATTAATGAACTAATTCTAGTCAAGATTTGAATGATTTAATGAATATGCTGGCTCTCCAGGCATTAGCACCAACTGAGGAAAATACCCTCACAGCCATTGACTCAGACCCTCCAGTAGGTTTTCAGAGGCTGTAAATCACAGAGAGATCACTCATCTTTCTCCCATGGAGCGATTAGTGAATTTGAACTGTCTGCCTTTGGGTTGGGAGCACAACTCCTTATCCACTGGACGAATAGAGCCTAAATAAGTAAAGGAAATGTGAGTGGACTTAGGACCGTTCTTGGGGTCTTGCTATCCTTCTGCTCATGGAAAAATTCCCAGCGCGCTGGGTTCAGGATTATACCAAGGACACCTGGCTGGCCTGGGAAGTGCCTGGCAACTAGTCTCAGTATCTGTTTCTGTTTATTTGTGGGGTTTAAAAAAATTTTGTTATTTCTTGTTTTCCTTTTCATTTTTATATTTTCTAAAACTACTATAAAGCTATTACTGACAGTATCTTCCAAACAATTACATAGAGTATGATTTTTAAGCTAACCTATATCCTGCGATATATATCTTCTTAAACATCAGTGATTGACATTCCTTTCATCAGTAATTGTATTTTTTTTTGTTCATTACGTCTCTATAATGATACAAGGAATACATGAAGACACCTTTCTGCAAATGCTGAATAAGAGATGCAGAAATTAAAACTCTTCCTCCCACTCCTTTCTGCCCTAATTCTCTCACCTTCCCTGTGAGCTGTCAGTGCTGTCCATGTGCACTGTAGCTCGCCAGACTGTTCATATGCATTTCCAAACTTGTGCATATATACATATATGGAATCTTATTGTTCATTGGAGGAGAGAGGCAGATAAAGGTTTACTTAAAGAGAATCATAATTACATGATTCAGAAGCTTACTCTTTTTTGTCATACATTTATGCCCTGGGGATCTTTCCAGGATAATATCTACACCTCCAAATGTATGCTCTCCAATACAGTATATACTTAAGATTAAATAAAATTAAAACATTTATGCCTCTGTAGGAAGTGAGGAATTATTCCTTAATGGATACATAGCTTCTCTTTAGGATGATGAAATGAACTGTAGGGATGATTGGACACCATTATGAATATAATTGATGCCACTGACTTTTGCTCTTAATAATGGCTAAAAATGAAAATATCATATATATTTACCACAGTAAAAAACATTCATGGAAGGGAGATGGTTAGGAAAAAAGTTTGAAAGTCTTTTTAAAGCATCAAACCTCACTCACTGGTGCCAGGACGGCTCCCAGTCATGGTGACCCTCCTTTGGGGTTCTGAGGTTGTATCTCATTATGGGAGGAGACTGCCTGTCTTTTCCCCAAGGAGCAGCTGGTGAATTTGAACTGCTGACATTTTGATTAGCAGCCTAACACTTTATGCATTATGATGCTGGGGCTTCCAAAAATTTCCTTAAAGGGACAGTAATTGAAAAAGGTCCCACTGACTGCTAGGTCCAAATATCACCAGGGCTGAAAGTTTAGCAAATGGACTTTTCTTTAATACATGCCTCAGTGAAAGTAGCCTGAGGCTGTCAATGCAGATGAGCCCTGAGCAAAGAAAATGGCCTTGGATTCCTGGGTGGGAGGACATATCCTGGGAATGGTGGTATTCTGGTTCAGTAGTTTCATCCTGGACCTTTTCTCTCAGAGATGTTATAACACACACACACACTCCCCCCCCCCCCATTGTCCTGTTATCTTGGTTTCTAGCTTTCCTTCTCCGTCTGGTCTACCTGCCTGTATTGGAAGGAGGGTCTGGCAGGCTTGCTTGTCTTAGAGGGAGGAGGGGAGCGAGGTAAAAGTCAAGTAAAATGGAGTTGCTCCTGTTCAGCCTAATGTTAATGATAGAAAACTTAGAAACAGTGCTTCTTAACCCCTTAGTAATTAATACCTCTTGAGAGATTTATTTTAAAACTCTTAAAGAACAAATTGAAGCTATAACCACATTTCATTAAATAATATGAACTAAAAATCTGTAAGTTGTTTCATTTCCAAAACAGCTAGTTTTACTGATGACAGTTAGCAGTTATTCCTCTCACTCTCACTGCTGTTGTGTGTGAAGCAACTCATACCTGACATACTAGCAAATTTTTTGAGGCTCTAAATCACATGGGAGATTGTTCATCTTTCTCTAGTGGAGCACGTGGTAGATTAGAACGACCTGCCTTTCAGTTGGCAGTGCAACTCCTTACCCACTAAGCTGCTAAACTCCCTATTCAATTTTGTATTTATCAAATAAAAAGCATCACTTAGTATAAAAAAAAAGCTTAGTCTCTCAAATAAAATAGACAAACATAAGAGAAACATTTTTCTTTCTGTTATCAAGTACTTATACATAAAAGAAGCCTACATTTTTTAGCCTCATAGAATATATATTATGCCACAGTTACATTAGAAACATTCCAAATGCTAGCACAGATACATATTTCCACAATTAGCAGAAAGTTCTATTAGACAACATTGGTTTAAGTAGTTATTAATGGCTGCAAAATAGTTCATGGTTTGGATATTCCATGTTTTGTTTTGTTTTCCTTGATCTTTTCATGATGCGTATTAACTTAGTCCCATTGTTTACAAACAGCAGGAGTGAGTATCCACGTAACCTGCCTTTCCAAACTTGGTTTGTTTTTTGTTTTTTTCTGAGTACAGTGTACTTTATTGATGGTACATTACAAGATGGGTTCTCTAAGCCCCTCCCTTTCTCAGGAGGAGCAGATGGAATTGTGTCAAGGATGTGAGATTCTCAGTATGTAGCCCCGGAAGCTGAGAATCAATCTCTCTCTCTCTCTGCCTCTGTTTCTCTCTGTGTCTTTCTGTCTGTCTCTACCCCCTCCCACTCCCCCCCAACCCCCACTGCTATTACTGGGGCTGGTGGTCCAAGGAGCTCTTATTCTTTGGAGGCCATATGAACCATCAGGTTGACCACTCTGTTGCTGTAGCCAAATTCAGTGTCATAACAGGAAATGAGTTTGTCAGAGTGGTCATTCAGGGCTATGCTGGCCCCAGAATCAAAGTGGAAGAGTGTCACTGTGAACGTCACAGACGACCTGTCTTCAGTGTATCCCTGTGTGCCCTTTAGGGGCTTTTCTGATGCCTGCTTTACTACTCTCTCGATGTCATCATATTTGGTAGCTTTCTTCAGATGGTAGGTCAAATTCACGACTGACATACACACACACTGGGAATGGGAATGAGGAAACTCATGCCAGTAGGTTTTCTGTTCAGCTCAAGGATGACCTTGCCCATGGCCTCGGCAGCACCGGTAGATACAGGGATGACAACCTTGCCATCGTAGAGGGACTCATGACCACAGTCTATACCATCACTGCCACTCAGAAGACTGTGGATGGCCACCCTGAAAGCTGGTTAAAACTCATTTGTTACACCCTGTGACACCAGAGTCCTTTAAATATTGATGTTGATGTTGCTGTTATTGTGTACTGTCACGTCAGAACCGACCCATAGCTGACCCTCCAGTGGGTTTGCAGAGACAGTTAATGTCATGGGAGAAGATTGTCCATCTCTCTCCCAGGGAGCAACTGGTGGGTTTGAATGGTGTGCCTTTGCAACACAGCTTCTTATCACCAGACCACCAGAGCTCTTTTAAAATATTGATAGATACTGACAAATTGCCCTCTAAAAAGCTACTGATTTCTCATTCTACCAATAGTGAATGAGAGTATGCAACCTGTTTTCTTACATCCTTGCCAACACTTGATGTTACCATTTTTTCTTTCTTGTTTAGATTTGCATTTACTCCATTACTAGTGGTGATGTTATACATTGTTTCATATGGTTAGTGTCCATTTAATTCACCTGTGCATAATTTCACAATCATTTAAAATGTAGCAGGCCCAGGACTGGTTTCCTCCTTTCTATAAAACAAATAATTCCTAGGCTGTTTAGGAACCAGATCTCTGAGGTTTGATTTCTTCCCAGACCTGGGAGTTGCTCATGCTTACTTTGAGTGCCACGGTGACTTGGGAAGCTCACAAAACCCTGCTTTGGGCAAACTCCATGCTGCCTTCTGTGTTGTCATAAATAGCTGACTTTATTTATGAAGACTCTCACAGTTAACTGGACAAGAATAGACCACTCAGAAAACTGAGTGAGGGACCATGATGAAGCTCCCTGTAGGCATTACCACCCTTTCTTCCAGGAGAGGAGTGTAGGCCTTTGCTGAAGGCAGTATATGAAAGACTTCCTAGTGAGGTTCCGTCTTTCATACTTTGGACATGTAGTGAGGTGCAGCTATTCCTTTGAAAGGGATGTCATGCTTGAAAAGATAGAGGGTCAGCGAAGGAGGAGAAGAACCCCAACAAGATGGATTGGCATGGTGTTCAACACTGGGTGTGTCAGAGATGATGAGGATGGCACAGGATAGAACTAGGTTCAGGTTGGCTGTTCATAGGGTTGCCATTTGTACTCAACTCAATGACACCTAACAATAACACAATGCACCATGGTATGAGAATACAGGAATGAACCCCCACACTCCTAATCCTCATAAGTGACTCTCACTTTGTCCTTAAATTCTGACATTCCACTTCCCTCAGGGGAAGACAGATCCCTGAGTGTCACAAAGAGTTTGTGATCAATTATTAACCTCAAAAAGGATAGTTTAAGTGCACTAGTGGCACCATAGGAAAAGGCCTCTGATTGGCTTCCATAAAAATGTTGGCTAAGAAAACCCTGTGGGGTAGATCTACTCTAACGCAGTGTTCCCTTGGCCTTTGCTTCGCTCTGCTCTACTCTCACATATGGGAATGATGAAAGGTGGAATGGTAGCAAGAGAGCAGATTGACATAGGTCTTACCAGAGAACTATGGAAGGAGGATAGTGTGGCTTTAATCCCATTCTGCTCTCAATGTTCTGCCTGGGGAACTCAGGTTTGGAGACAGTCCACTGCCAATTTAACATACACTAGGTTCAATGCTACACCTTTCTACATTAGGCACTCCGCATTTAGACTTTAGTGTGAAGTTGAGTGTCAAGCCCATTGTCTGCTCTTCAGCTCTGAGGCTGTGTTTTGGTATTGGGAAGCTGGAGAGTGTGTGAATGTGGCATAGATGCCCACTTGATCAGGAAGCCCTCAGACAACTGTTAACAACTGATGGAAGGTATGTGATCAGGGAATTTCATGTGACTGACCTTTATTTATCTCACATGTTATTATTTGCTGTCAAATCAGTTTCAACTCCTGGCAACTCCTTGCAGGTCATAGTAAAGCTGTACTCCACATAATTTTTTGTTTTGTCGTTGGTTTTTTTGTTTTGTTTTGTTTTGTTTTTGTTGTGAGTCAGATCTAACTGGCGCAGGAGGAGATTGCCCTTCCTTCTTCAGTGGAGTATCTGGTGGATTCAAACCGCGTGCTTTCAGGATTTCAGCACAGCTTCTTGCCACTAGGCCACCAGAGCGCCCTTTTCATAGCACTTTTAAAACAAAGATCTTTTGTAAGCACACTGCCAGGCTTTTCTTCTGAGGTACCTCTGAATGAATTCAGACCTTTTAGTGAGTAGTCAAATATGTAACTGTTTTTGCCACCAGAAACTCTACTGCTAGGTACCAGGCCTTGTTATGATGTGTCATAGCACACAGTGTAGGTGCAGGATCTTGTTGGTCCACACCAAGTACCATATGGTATAAAAGCTCTTCTGGCTGGTGTGTCTTGAAAGTGGCAGAAACTGTGATTCTTCTTTTCCTTCAGTCGGTGAGATAAGACTCCTGTTATGTCCTCATTATCATTTTTTAAAGTCAAAAGTAAATTGCACTTGGTGTTTAGCAACCCCATTAAAGGGTGTCTGCAGCCCCTTGGCTACAATAGACCCTGCTAACCTTACCCTGGTGCCTCTTCTGTTCTTGGTTATGACTTTGAAGTTTGCAGATGATAATACCATCTTGCTCCTTTCCCACTGTATTTTTTAAAGAACAACTTTATTGAGATAAAATTTCCAAACCATAAACTTTGCCTCTTAAAGTAAACAGTTCAGTGATTTTTAGTGTTTTCAGAGTTGTGCAACCATCACTCCCACTAATTTTTATAACATTTTTATCACCCCCCCAAAGAGATCTTATACCCATTTCATAGTCACGTCTCTAGAACACTTTCCAACTCTCTACACCCTAAGCAACCTCTAACGTACTTTCCAGTTCTATAGTTGCCTGTTCTGGGCATTTCATAGAAATTAGATCATACAATCTGTTTTCTAGTTCTGGTGCCCTAGGGGTGAGAAACTGAGTGGTCCTTAGCTCTGGTGGCCTAGAGGTGAGAAACTGAGCTACAATCCCCAAGGCTCACAGTTCAAATCCTCTAGCTGCTCTGCAGGAGAACGAACAGTCTGCTCCCTTGTGATTAATTGCCTCTGAGAACCCACTGGAGAGTCAACTGTGGGTCATTTCTGACTCGATAGCACATAAAAACAACAGCACGTTTCACATAAGTTTTACACAATGAATTCATAGAAATGGAATCATACAAAAATGACCTTTTGTGACTAATTTTATTCACTTAGCACAGCTTTCAAGGTTCATCCATGATGTAGCATGTATTAGGATGTTGTCTCTTATTTGTGCTATGTAATATTCCACTAATCATTGTACTTTTTAACTAACCTCCAGTCCCAGGATTCAGCTCCATCTTTAAATTTTGAGCGTGACTTGTCCTTCAGTTCTTGCCTTTTTTTCCTCTTCTGCCATGGTTACATGAGGCAATGTTGTTGTTTTTTTTTTTTTAAATTAGGTGAGACTAGATAATTTGGACTGGTAAAAGCTACTCTGAACTGTCTCCCTTGCATTTTGGACTAGTCTCTGTTTGTGCTTCTGCCAGCAGGCTGTCAATCAGACTTAGGACTCACCCTGGCAGAGTTCCAAAGGAATGTTGTTGCCCCCTCAGCACCCAGGGTGAGGGGCTGTATCAGAAACAGTTGGATGAGTCTCAAGAAGAAACTTTTGGTAAGGAGTAAAGAAGGAAGTGAACCACCATTATTTTTCACCCCTCAGGAGAAATCACAGATACAGAAGGATCTGTGGAGGATTGAAGATGTCATTGCAGGTCTGAGTGCAAATAAAGAGAACTTCAGAATCCTGGTGGAATCGGTCAAAAATCCAGGTGAGTGAACCCTGGATGTAGGGGGACTGGGCCTTTGCTGGAAGAATGTTGGGGAGCAGCACATGGATGGTTGAGATGACCCTTGAAGGGTCAGCTGTATGAGGGTGGGTCTCATGGTACTAACTTATTTCACTTGTTGTCCAAGGAAGAAGGTCTTTGTTCCACCTTAAGCTTTTTTTTAACCCTTCACACCCTTTAGAAAGAAAAACAGTGCCTTTATTTCCTCATCCGCCGGTGCCTTCACTCTCAACCTCTGAGAGCAAGTCGTCCCTGCAGCCCAGCCCTCCAACCAGCCCTGTGCGAACCCCTCTGGAAGTTCGACTCTTCCCTCAGCTGCAAACCTATGTGCCGTACCGACCTCACCCACCCCAGCTGAGGAAAGTGACGTCCCCACTTCAGTCACCAACAAAGACGAAGCCCAAAGTTGTGAGTTTTGATGTCCAGGAGCTGAGCAGAATCATTTTCTCTTGGGAAAATAGAACGAGCCAGAGTCCTAAAGAAGCCCTGAGTCCTGATCAGTAGATAGTGTTGACCCTGCCATTTGCTTCTGACTCTCTGAGCTGCAAGAGCCTTAGATACAGCCTTGACCAGCCCTCCCGATTTGCAGTTGGGATAACTGAGATTCAACAAGAGGACTTCGCCCCTGACAGAGAGGTGTGGGGTTGTTGATGTGGCCATGCAAGTTGTTCTTGTTATGTACAAGTGGAACCCACTCATAGCTGACCCTCTAGCAGGTTTTCAAAGACTGTAAATTACACAGGAGGAGATTGACTGAATTTCTCCTTTAAAGCAGCTAGGGCATTCAAACCACATGTTTTTGGATTAGCAGCTCAACTCCTTACCACTAAACCAGAACTCCATGCAGACCTGCAGAGGGATTTCCCAGCGAGTATTCAAGATAGTGGGTGTTAAGCTCAACCCAATCAACTACCGTCATTACCTTCATCTATAGTAGGATGCATGTGATCATCACAATAACCCCAAAGAGTAAAGGTAGGAAGAGCAGGCAAGACAACTCAAGGACAGAGATGTTGAGATTTGCTTGAGTTCTTCATGTTCACTAGTGAAGCCAACTAATCCCCTGGCTGTGTTTTTTTTTCTATGCTATCTGTCACCTACTTGGACATTCAGGTCCTCGGTCAGATCTGGAGCCCATCATGTTGACTTGGTAAACACCTTACGGAACTTAAGATACTTGAAGGAAACAGATGATGTGGTCAGCTGATAAAGTGAGAGTTCTTGCCTTCAGGACTAGTTGTCTGACTGAAGAACACAGAGTTGGGAGAGCAGTTTGGTCCATGTGTCAGAGAAGCTATGTAGCTGGGACCTTGCTGTAGGGGTTTCCAAGTTTTAGCCAATGAAGACTTAGAGACACCTTGCTTAGAATTGCCCAGACAGTGTGTTTAGGACTTCTTCTGAGGTCAGCACACAGATCTGAATAAATGATATGAGATTCTCTGCTAGATGTCTCACTATCTGCCTGTTTTCAGTTGGCCCTAGAACTACCAGATACTCACCAGGACCTTGCTTGGGTGTAGATTCATGAACCAGCCAGAGGAGTTGCTGAATTTCTTCATGTTGAGATGCCCTTTCTTACCGTTGATCTAAAGGCAGGTTGGAGTCCCAGCCATAGAATAGGATGTAGGGGGAAAAAACAACAAAAACAAAACCAACACCAAACAGCATAAATGATGGAGTCAGGTCGATGACCACATAGGCAGGATGCCTGCTGGTTAGACAAGAAACATAAAGAACAGGTGCCATCCAGGGAGCTGGAATACCTTGTTTTCTCACTGTATTCTTCAACAAACCCATTTTCTGTTTCTGATGCCAAACGAGTAACTTCTTGTTGTTAAGTGACACCAAGTCAGGTACAGCTCACAGGGACCCTGTGGAAATAGATCTGTACTCTGTCCTATCCTGCAC
Source organism: Elephantulus edwardii (assembly GCF_000299155.1). Lineage (NCBI taxonomy): Eukaryota > Metazoa > Chordata > Mammalia > Macroscelidea > Macroscelididae > Elephantulus > Elephantulus edwardii. The sequence goes on from NW_006399859.1 coordinate 8,021,634, forward strand.
CATCTTTATCATCCTTGACACATTTGAGTCCATTGCCACAGATACTGTATCAGTCCATCTCATTGAAGGTCTTCCTCCTTCGCTGACTCTTCATTTTTCCAAGCATAATGTTCCTCTCCAAGGAATAGCCTCTGCTAACAACATGACCAAAATATGTGAGGTGAAGCTTCACCATCTTTGCCTTCAAGGAGCATTCTGTTGCACTTTCTTCTCTGTTTGTTAATTTTGCAGTCCATGGAATATTCCACACCCTTCTCCAATACCACAACTCAAATTCCTTCTCATTCATTGTCCAGCTCAAGTAACTAGGAATCAGTAATCACATGGGTTCCTCCTCACAGCTAGATCCTCTGTGATCCAGGGCAGGACTTTTTCAACTTGGTTGAGCATCAAGGCCACCCAGTGTGTAGGGGAGAGGGGTTTTCTCTCCTGTTCTTCCAGTAATGCATGTAGGCTCACCAGTTTTACCAATTACTTGTTTGCGCTATTAAAAAAAATATTGTGATAATGTGTGTGCAAAGCAAAATTTGCCATTTTAACAATTTTTAAATGTACAATTTGGTGGCATTTATCACACTTCCAGGATTGTACAATTCTCACCTTCATCTACATCCAAAACCTGTTCATTACTCCAAAGAGAAACTTTGCCCCAATTAGCAGCAAGTCCTTCCTTCTTCTCCTTCAGGCCCTGGTAACCACTAGATCTGCTTTCTCGGGTTATGATTTTGCCTCTCTGAGACAATTCATGTAATTGGCCTTAGACACTGTTTGCCTCCTGTATCTGGCTCATTTCACCCAGCACAATGCATTCTAGGTTCATCCATGTTGTGTATTTACTTATTATTTATGTTATATTCTGAAGCAATATCCATCCTGAAAATGACATAAAACAGGAGTCTGTCATCTGATAGGTTACTTAAAGGGCCCTCAGTTAGATGGATTGACAGTGACAGTAACAGTGGGCTCGAATATATCAGAGAGTGTGTGGATGATGCCAGACAGGGCAAGGCTTTATTATTCATAGAGTTGCTGTGAGTTGTAGTTGACTAAACAGCACTTAACACCATTCATATCATTCAACCCAGGAACTAGACTCAGACCAAGAATCAGAACTTTCCATCAGCTCCTGCCCTTGGGCTTGTGGGCCCTTCCCTGTCTAGACCCTTTACACCAGAGGTAGTTACTGCCATAATTTTTTTTTAAAGAATTTCCTTCTTTTTCCTTATAGTTTACCTATCTCTTTCTGCTTTCTTTAGTACTTTAATTCTGCCTGCATATACTATCGTATCAATTCCTTTGCATCTTTTCAATATTTATTTGTGTGATTAATTTACATAGTTGCTTATAGTCGTACCTCTTCCATTTTGCTTGACTCATTTTCTTGAATTTAATGTAATTTAAAAAAATTAGTATTATTCTCAAAGGATAAAAAAACTAAGGCATGAAAAAAATAATAAAATGCCTCCCTTCCACTCTTATTCTTCAGATACTTTCTAATTTTATCTTTCTAGAAAGCTTTTTAGAAATTGGTGACTGTCTTGTCAAGTGAGAAACCACAGATCCTTGGAGAACCAGTGGCTATCTTAGGCAGGCAGCTAAACTTCTACACATTCATGAGATGCTTTTAAAAGAATGTGGATAAATCTTTGCAAAGCAAGCTGTGAGTGCCCTTTCTTGTTCTTTCCAATGTTTGGAAAAACAAAGCAAAATTAGACTAAGAATAAGGGACTTTAGGAAGAGGAAGGGCACCATAGTCATTGGTCTGTAAGAGTGGGTGTTCATGGAAGTCAGTGGCCAGTATGTTGATCTGTGGAAGAACCCCAGCACTCAGAAAGCACCATAGACAGGGAGATTATGTTGAAAATAGTTACATTCATCCCGGCCTACAGAGTGGGCTGCAATGGGAGGCAATGAATCACCCATCCCACAACCTATTCACTCATCAAGTCATGAAGCATCAAATACTTGGAAACTCTGAACAATTCTCCTAGAAAGGGCAGGAGGGTACAGACCTCCCTTGCTCAGCTTCCTGACCTGCTGAAGGATCCAGAGTTGTACAGACGCAAGACACCTGTTTGGTCCAGCACCCTGGGGTGGGATAGATGTTTATTCTTTAGTGATACCAAAACCTACATTTAGTGTTGCCAGCAGTTTGGCATGGACCAAGAGCATGGGAGACCCAAGAAATTCCAAACTTATAGAACATGGTGGAGTTAAACAGTCCCTCCAGGTCACAGAGAGATAGGAAATGTGTGAATCAGAGGGAACAATGGGATGGAGCAGAGAATACCTTCCTCTTTCACATTTTAGCCAGGAGAACAGAGAGAACTCCCTGGCCAAGGGGCCATGCCCTGGGCATGGCCATACTTCTGTTGTAGCCCTTCAGGCCACACTGTTGCAGTATCACTGTTACCATCCCACTGTCCACATCTCTACCATGAGACACTAGTTCTGGTTCTTTTTCTGAACAGGAAGATGAGGCGCCTCCCAGGCCCCCACTTCCCGAACTCTACAGCCCAGAGGACCAGCCGCCGGCTGTGCCCCCTCTGCCAAAGGAGGCCACCATCATCCGACACACTTCCGTGAGGGGCCTCAAGCGGCAGTCGGACGAGAGGAAGCGAGACCGAGAGCTGGGCCAGTGTGTGAACGGGGACTCACGGGTGAGCAGGGAGGGCATCTGGACTCGTGCCACCGAGGGGGAGGGAGAGGGAAGGCAGTGTGGGTTTTTACCCTGTCTGGCCTGGGTGGATATGACAGACTAGGGCTCCGTCCACAGGTGGAACTCCGATCCTATGTCAGTGAGCCTGAGCTGGCGACCCTCAGCAGTGACACAGCCCAGTCCTCCCTTGGATTCGTGGGCCCTGAGAGCAGGTACCAGACGCTGCCAGGTAGAGGTAAGGGAAGACCCTGCCCAATCTCCATGAGACCCTCTCCCTTCCCCATACCCTAAACCTTCACCGCTGCTCTCACCTTCAGCCCTGTGGGCAGCGGCTGTCAGGAGGCCCTGAGGAGCCCACTGCTCCTTCCTTGAACCCAAATCCTGATTTTCCCCTTTTCACATCCAACTTGGAAACAGTAATAGCAATTACTGTAGAGCCAGGCACCATGTGACCTTTAATGAGCTTAAGAATCCTATGAAGGAAGTGCTATTATTATCCTATTTTAGAGGAAAGAAACGAAGGCTCAGAGAAAGTAAATACTTAGGTAAGTGAGGAGCCAGAAAACAGCCTCAGTGTTCTAACTCCAGAGTTCATGCTTTAGTCACTGTCCCCTGTGGGCTGGGATGTTGGGCGGCTGCCATGCATTAGGCCATCTCTTGCTTTCTGTGTCATTCAGAGATTCAAAGAGCTCTTTCTTTAAAGAAACCCACTTTATCTTCAGTTAGGCCTTATTGTCATTGCCCTTCCCTTATCCTTTGGGATACGGATGAAACAGACTCTTGGGCTCTGCTCATCCCCCAGAGCCAGACCCTCCTCAGAAATTTCCTAAAGGGAAAGCCTTGTGCCCTCTCTGCACCTGGGCCTCCTGGGTCCTCTGAGCAGGTCCACAGCTCTCTCACTGGAGCTTCCTGCCTGCTCTCAGAGGTGGAAGGTCAGGTGTTCTGTTGACCAGGTGAGGAAGCAGAGGACAAACAAACATGATTTGGTTCCTGCAGAATATATGACGTCCATCCCACCACACTGGCTGAGTGGCTGTGTCCTGAGCTGGCCCCTGCGAGGGTGTTTTGCTGAGTTGGGGCCATAGCAGAACCTGGCACTGTGCGCTGGGGTCCTTTTCCTTCAAGGAGTCTTTATCAGTGGTGGTGTTAGTAGCTTTGGGGCAGGGCTCTTCTTGATTGTCTAGGAGTCCTCGGTCCTTGCAGGCAGTTTATCATTCCTTCATCTCATGTACCACATGCCAGTGATGTTCTCAGTCAGTGTGATGTCCATTTCCACATGTTCAGGGAGCACTCCAGTGAGAGAGTTACTGCTACTGGAGAAGCGTAGTGGGGCCAGGCTAACCAAGGACGAGAACAGTATGATCAGCAGTATTCTTAGCTGTGTGACCTTAGACACGTTCCTTAACTCCTCAGGGCCTTAGGTTGTGCATCTTTACAATGATCAAAGAATGCCTATTTTGTAGGACTATTGTGTCAAAATTTATTTTAAAATGACTGTAAATCCACTAGATGCTCTACTGAAGAAGGAGGAGCAATCTCCTCCTGTGCTAGTGGGATCTGATTCGACAGTACACAACCACAACAACAACAAAGCCTGTACAGTGTTACATAAGTGCTTGATAAGTACTTGATGCCTTCCTCTTTTTCATCATTCATTTATTCATTCTTTAGTCAGTCAACCAGGAGTTAAAGAATTTACAATCTAGTTATAGAAACAAGTCTTTTGATACTGTGGTCAGTGCAATAACCAATAGACTGTGAGGTCTAGGAGATAACTAACTCTAAAAGCCTGCAAAGTAGAACATTTGCTTTGGCTTGTGAAGGTCTATGCTTGCTTCTCTTTCTGAAAGATAGACCCTCCCTCCTCTCTTGAAGATATATCTTTCTTACTTAATAGTGTTTACTCTGTGTATCTTTGTGGGATGAAGGGCACCTCCTCATTCTGCCTGCCAGCAGCACAGGTCTTCTGCGTGTGAGGGAGTTCCTAGCAGAGGCCACAGGTTGACTGGAACATTGTCCCTCATGAGAGCCAAGGGGTGGTCCTGGGATGGACCCCCCATCCTCTACCCTAGAGTTCTTACCCTTTCAGCCTTTTAGGGGCAGAGGAGAAAGAGACAGAAGAGTAGCTCATTGGCTGGGCCTTCTTGGTGACCATTGTGGGAGTGAGAGGTGGTTAGGAAGGGGCTGAGCTGTCCTCCCTGCCATGAACACACTTGCTTGTCTCTCCTGCTTCAGGACTCTCAGGATCCACGTCAAGGCTCCAGCAGTCGTCCAGCATTGCTCCCTATGTCACCCTCCGGAGAGGTGCTGAAAACATCAAGATGACCTTCCCTGTGAGTGGCTCTGAGGGGTTTCTGAGTTGCTCATGATTCCCTCTTCTGTAGAGGGCGGGTGATGATTTGTGAGCCTGTGGGCTCAGGGGTCCCCTGGCACCATGTGCTCAGTGCTACCTTCCACATAGCCCTGTGCATTTCCTGGGAATCCCCCCTTTCTCTTCATGGGTGGGAGCACTGGCGCATGTGGCCTGGGCTCTGGCCTTGTCATGTCATGTGTTTGAGCCTCACTGGCTACATCCGCAGGATGAGGTGCTTTCCAGAGGGTGAGGTGCGTGCAGCTCAGGGAGTGCTGTGAGCATCATGGGCATGACTTAAAGAACAAGACTGGTGTGGTGGCTGGCCTCTGTGTCCCCAGTCCAGCTGGTCCATCTGCCTCTTCCCTTTCCTCCTCTGCAGAGACCCAAGAGTGCCTTGGAGCGCCTGTACTCAGGGGATCACCATCGGGGCAAGATGAGCGCGGAGGAGCAGCTGGAGCGCATGAAGCGACACCAGAAGGCCCTGGTCCGGGAGCGCAAGAGGACGCTCAGTCAAGGGGAGAGGGCAGGCCTCCCCTCCTCCCGCTACCTCAGCCAACCTCTGCCCGGAGACCTCGGCTCAGTATGTTAGGAGGGAGGCAGGCAGGGCTGGGTCAGGGAGCAGAGCTTCCCCTCAGGCTGGGCAGGGCACCCGGTTCCCCTAAACACAAGCGTGTCATCCTCCCTGAGAGTGGGCTGGGGACCTGGAGAGTTCAGAGAATAGCCTGTGAGGCTGCTTTCCCACAGCCTGGGCTTTTTCGTATGTGAGCTGGTCAGAGAGTGCCTCAGAACCGGAGCAGGAGTGATGGTGTCTTAGCAGGAGGCCAGAAGCCTGAGAACATAGGCAGCCTCCTGAGCTTTGAAAGGGGCCTTGGCAGGCATTTGGAATCTCAGCTGAATCAAGGACTTGGGAAGATAGGGTTTGAGGAGTGGAGGAGGAGGATAGTGATATGACTTGATGAGGAGGAACACATGCAAATCAGCCAGTCTCCCAAACCTCCAGGCAAATGTCCTGTAGGGATATTAGCTGGAGCTGCTGTCCGTAACCCTGAAGGCTCGTGGTGGTAACACAGCTTGTGGTGCTAAGAGGCCTCATGGTGCCCCCAGAGAGCTGGGGAATCAGTGCTTCCCCCTGGTGGCACTCCCGGGCACTGCAACCTGTCCACAGTTACTAGGTCCCTTTTGAAAACATTCGGTTCAACTCTTCCCCGTTGTTTAAAATCTTGTGTTTCCCAAGCTCTCTAGCCTGACTGTGCTTTCCCTAATTCATTTGCACAAGCTCTCTTGCTTTTAGTGGTACTGTTCATTGCCCCTCTAATCCTGCCTGATTGTGTTTACAAAAGCTTCTGATTTGCATTGGACATTCTCTAACTGGCCTGTGGTCTTTGTTAGCAGGCTTTGTAACAGCAGCCCTTGTCTTGATGTTCTAGTGAGCAACCCAAAATATGACCCACCTTTCTGCTGTCCCCATCTGTGCAGGCCAACTGACTCATAATTCGCTTGTCCCAAATGCCGTCCGCAAACTAACACCCCTGCCTAAGGACCATGGCCATTGGCAGAGGTTTGGGTTTTACACGTTCATCCAAGTCCATGGACAGTAGAGTCCTTGGACAGTAGATACAGACTTGAGAGATTGCACATCTGAATAAGTTCTGCCAAGTCTGAGGTTACTGGGTTCCAATTCCTCTGGTCCCATCACACGATTTCTTATGGAAAACCTTTTGTGTACATAGTGCTTAATAACTTGAATAGACATAAAAATATACTATGTTCTGTATTCAGAGGGGCTCTCTGCAGCTGTTAGTACAGACACTAAAGGGGTAAAACTCAAGACACTTCTACTCTTAGAGCTGCAAACCTGATAACTTTTAAACTTTATAAGAAAATGTCATCTGGAATAGCACTGACCTTTTTACAACTTGTTGTCTCAGAAGTAGAAAGATTATCTAAAAATAATAACTTCAATACTTTGTAATTTTTGTCTTTAAAAAAAAAAAGCAAGAAAGACTGCTGTAAGTCTCCACGTCAATGCCAATAAACATGCTGCTTGATGAGAATGGATTGGCGTGGTTCTTCGCCAGGGGGCATCATAGGGTCTAGTGACCCGTGGCTGTTTGTGTAAACAATCAGGCGGGGCTAAAATGAGGCCTTGTCTCTATCTGAGCACTTGTAAGCATGTAAGAAAATGTTTGTTTTCTTTGTGAATCATTAAATTACTTTTACATCTCTGGAACTTCAATTGCCTAATCCTTTCAAGCAGTGATTAGAAGTCATCACTGCTGAGTGATTATGTTGGTCTGGAGTCAGTACTGAGAGCTTGTGCATGAATGGGTGATACGTGCTGTTGAGGCTTATGGGCTTGGTGATTGCGGGACCTCAGAGTCAACTGTGGCTGTTTGGAGTTCCATGAATTGGATGAGGTGAGAAGGAGGCATCAACCTAGGTTAAATAAACATTGCCCATAAAAAACCAAAAAACAACCATTGCTTTGGTTATGTATTTTGTCTCTGTTCAAGAGAAGAGAGGTTTGGAGCCTATTCCCTTTTCTCATCTACCTCCTCCTTGTCAAAGTCCTCTGAGGATGCAAGCCACATGTGTGTAGAAGGCCTCCAGTGACATGCTTGGACCATAAATTAGTTGAGTTTAATTTTTCCTCCTATGAAAAGATACTTGTTATAAAGTCAATGCTGCTGCATAGCCCTGGGAAAATTGTATTTGGTTTATCATCTCATTTTAAAATTATTTTTTTAACATGAAGCAAGCATCTACCCCAACTAGAGGACCTTTACCCAGCACCTTTCTGCCTCGGTGGCACCATGACACTCCTGCTTCAATGTTCCCAACCCTATGTGGGTGTGCACAGCACCCTAAAGAGAGGCTCTTGACTATTTTGTTGACTTAAAAGGACCTTGGAGGACTTGCTTCCATCATTATTTCTGTGGCTCCTGAACCAGCAGGCCTTCCCTGAGCTATGGGACAGCAGAAGGGGTAATTTCCTTCTCTGGAGTGCTGCTCTAGATTCTTTTTGGGGTCAGTCCTCTGAGACCCAAGAGCCTTCAGCATCCTTGGGTATTATTGCAAACTCAAAGCTTTGGGTCTTTTAGATCTGTGCCCTGGGGGTGTATATTTGAACTCTTGGGGGCCAGATCATAGAAAAAGCAGTCTGGAAAATGGCCATCTGAAGGGAACAAAAGCCACCTTCTCCATTAAACATGGAGTTATAACTCACGGTCTTTCACAAAGCTACTGCCTTATTTTAGATGAACAAAAGGTACATAATCACACAGCTTTTCCCTGCGGGTCACAGGCCCATCTTCTCCAGGCCTGTGAGGACCATCCTAAAGGTACTTGGCATGACTCTTTCAACAGGAAATGACTGCTTTTAACCCTCTTGTTCTGTTGCCAGTGGAAACGTGAGCAGGACTTTGACCTACAGTTGTTGGACCGGGCCATGCGAGGGGAAAGGAAGGACATGGAAGAGAATGGCTGGTTGAAAGTGCAGGCCATCCCCGTCACCGAGTTGGACCTGGAACCACAAGACTATGACTTGGACATCAGCAGAGAGGTGAGGCAGGAGCTTTCTCATGACCCAGGAAGCACAACCTTCAGGCTCCCAGAACGTCCAACCCTCCAGTGGTGCAAAGGAGTGTTGTCCTGAGTGGTTACAGGGCTATATGGTGCAGGAGAATGGATGGATGAATAGCAGCTTGAGACAAGAAAAGAGAGCCAGGCCTTTTTATTTAGGTTCGAATATTTTCTCTCAACATTTTTTGCGCAAATCATGTAACTCTCCTGTTCCTCTGTTCTTTCAATCTGAAAGTGATTTTAGTATTTTGCTTGGAAAATTAACAACGATTAGAAAGCCATGAGTATTTGGCTTGGCACATAACAGACACACAAAATAGTCCTGTTATTGTTGGAATACATTCTCAACCTTTGGTTGAAAAACCATAGGTTGGCCTTTGTAAAACGAGAGTAAGCAGCATGATGACAGCCTAGCCTGACTTTGGTAATTCCACAAAGGGGAACTATCCCATCAACAACATACACAGTACAAAGCTAAGTTCCTGTAAGATTAGACTTGGTCTCCTACGCTCCTACACCCACTTCTGCTAATTCCCACATTACTGAAATTAGCTCTACTGGGTGTGAAATCCATTGCAGTGACCCCACAGAACCATACTCATAGCTAGGGGGGTTATTAGGGAAATTAAAAGGCTTAATTAAGGTTGGTAGCAAGATATACACCCTTAGTCCAGAGAGCTTCTCAAGCATGCTTGTAGGCCCTTTGCCCTTCAGCCTACCGGCTTAGGTCAGTGTTAACAGTTAGTCCTGCCAGTTGTAACATCTCACCTCAGTTCTCCAGCAAGCTTGGTGAAGGGCTCTGGCTCCGACTCCTTGGGGCAGCAGTCTCAAGTCAGCTCTGTCAGGTGTTGGTCTCTGGTTCTCTGCAGGGGCTGCTTTTGCTCTTACATAGATCCTGGTCTGGCTGGCACAGGAGTCTCTGTCCCCAAAGGATGTGCCCTGCTTTCTCTGCTGCTTCTTCCCTGCTGGTAGTAAGATCTGCACCTTTGCAGCTAAACATGCTCAGTTTCCTTTGGTAGAATGGGAAAGTGGCCTAGTCTCGTAATGATCTGTTTATTCTCACCCCCTCTCGAGTTCTTGCCCACTCATGTGGTGAAAGTCAAAGCTATTTAGAACAATAAATCCCTCATACCACAATTTCTCATGAAAATTACTATCTTTTCCTTCTGTTAAGTAAAAACAATTCCAGTACTTAACTTTGTAGATGAAAACCCTGTTTATGCATGGGAAATAATCTCAGCAAACTAAAAGTAGGAAAGACTTTTTTCTAATGGTCGTAAAAGGTATTTCTCCTGCAGCCTTGCAACTTGGCCACTAAGGACAACTTGACAGTCAGACTCGGGGTAGTGCAGAGGAAATTTGAAGACCACAAGTAGTTTTGTTTTTCTAGACCAGCCTGCTCCTCCGAGATGGTGCACAGTTCTAGTCTGAATTTTCTGAGTGCCCTCTGGTGGTCAATATGCTTCATCACAGTAGATTTGGGAAAAACAGTAGCCCCTGCATTTTACCAAATAGCAGTACTACTACCCAAGTGAAGAGAAAGGGGCCTTGACTGGTGACTCAGGGCCTTGACAACCCAGGATTGTCTTTTATGATCTATATTGTGTCATTTAAAAACGCTGGAGAGCAGAGTTTATAGCTGTCGTCCATCCCTTAGCACAGAGTCGGCCACATAGCAGGCCTGGCACTCGAATGAATCGCACAGTTGCCTTAAGAAGGCTGCATAATGGAGTGGACTTGAGGGGAGGGATTGCCTAACAAGGAAAGAGTTTTACTTTTCAAGGAGAAGAGTGAATTGGGGGGTGGGGCAGGGAGAAAAGTACAACAGTGAATGACTGGAAACCTTAAGTCTCTCTAAACTTTCATTAAAATTAGTTTTTTTAAAAAAAGAAGTCCCGTGATTTCATATGCCCTGAAACCATACGAGAGGAAGTATACTCATTGGAAGAGCAGACTTAGGGGCACCTCAGTCCAACGTCCCCCAGGTTAATGTGATACAGGAATGGGTTCCAAAGGAGAGCTGCAGCCTCTCGCTGTGCCTTCCTCTTGTCTCTAAGGTGGCAGGCGCAGATCCACCCACAGGCGGATTTTTTGCCACTGTTACCTCCTGAACTCGAGTGTTAGGAACTCGTATGTTCTTTGGGAACAAATGAGCAGACACTGCTGTTAGGTGCCATTGAGTCTGCTCCCCCAAGACCCGTTCCTTACCCTGCACCATCCTCACCGCCTTGCCACCTCTGATATGCTCCAGCCTGTTACAGTCCCAGTGAAAATCCATCCTTTGCAGGATCTTCCTCTCTCAGATGTTCTGTCTTTCCCAGAATGATGATATTTTTTTCCAATTACTGGCTCCTCTTGACAACAGACCTAATAAAGTATGTGGACCGATTGGCAGCATCATGATAGATGGAGAAGAGAGGGAGGTTGTTAACAGTTACAGCTTGCTCGGCTCCTCAATCAACACTCTTGGCACCAGCAGTCAGGAAGCCAAAAGGCTTTCAAGAGTACTGAGAAGCAACAATGTGAGTCTAGAAACTAAGGTGCGCCTGATCTAGTCCATGGTCTGTTCAGTTATTTGCTATGCATCAGAGAGCTGGATAATGACTAAGGAGGATAGAAGAAGAATTTGATGCCTTTTTGTATGGTGCTGGAGAAGAGTCTTGAACACACCATGGACTGCCAAGAAAACAAATAGGTCTGTCTTGGAGAGGGTGAAACCAAGTTTCTCCTTGGAGACTAGGATTTTGAAGCTCTGTCTCACATACTTTGGGCATGTGGCCAGGAGGGACCAATCCTTGGAGAAGGACATCATGCTTGGAAAGGTGAAGGGACAGCGCAGGAGAGAAACACCCTGGATGAGATGGATTGATACAGTAACTAGGGGAGTATCAGAGTGAGACCTGCTCAGAACAGGGCAGGCTTCAGAGCTATTGTACATAGGGTCGCTATGAGCTGCAGGCAAATTGATGGCACATAATAACAAACAACAACAACTTGACAACAGGCCTAAAGTATGTGAGATAAAGTTCCACCATCCGTGACTCTAAGAAATGCCCTGGTTTCACTTCCTTCAAAACAGTCCTGTTTGTTCTTTTGGAAGTCCATGGGATATTGAGTCATTTCCAATATCATAGCTCAAAGGCATTGATCCTTCTTCTGTCCTCCTTACTCATTGTCCAACTTCAGATTGCACAGCTGAAAAGACCATGACTTGGATCAGGCACACTTTAGTCTTTAAATTGTTATCTTTTCTCTATAGCACTTTGTAGAGGTCCTTACCAGCAGATTTTCCCAGCACAACATATATTTTTATTTCTTGACTATTGGAACTATTGGTATTGATTGTGGGTCTAACTAAAATTAAGTACTGTACCAATTTTAGTCTTTTCTTTATGTTGTTGCCTGTAGGAGAGGAGTTTTGTCTTATTGATATTGAGATGTAATCCATGTTGAAGGAAGGAGTGTGTTCAGATAGATGTCTGTGGAGTGAATGCTGGCACCGGGAGAACTCCAGGGTCAGTGCAGGCCTTTCCCTTTGGCATCTTACACAACCAAAGGTGTGTGCTGTCTCTGCTGTACAAAGGACGCTTCCACACCCTGCCTTGGCAGTGGGCATGTGTTCCATAGTGTCCTAATTGGCCCACCAGCCAGGGAAAAATCCCTCCTTATCTCTAACCTAAATCCCTTGTGCTACAATGTAATCTGCATCCTGCCCCTGGATCTGCCCTCATTGGAAATAACAGAAGCGAATTCATTCCTTACCATCTTTCACCAATGTGAAAGGGATGCTCAGGTTTAAGTCCAAGTCCAGATTTACCCTAGGATTGCATTTAACTTGTTACTGGAAGCTTCAGCTGACCCCATTTAAACGTGCTCTTATAATTCAAGGAGAAAGAATTCTCCAGAATGTGCAGATGTTGCCTTTGTGATTCTGAGCCCAAGTGAAATTTTGCCAAACTGAAGTTAGCACTGTGTGTAGGGAGGAGTTGGACTCTTTTTCTCTGGAAAGCAACAGACAAAGCCTCCTGTCTACGTCAGCAGAGCTTTCCCTTCCTCCCTTTTTAAAATTGTTGTTTGAGTAAAGTTAAAAAGCCAGTTAATTTTTCCTTCAACTGTGCATACACATTTTATTCTGTAATGATAACTTTAATACTCACAATGAAATTGTACTTTCTCCACTTCTCCATAATTCTGGTTTCAACAATCCTCCTGTATCTTCTCTTTCTTTAGTGATACTGTTCTGATCATCTCCTTACTTTGTATCACTTTTCCCTTCACCCATCTTAATAGTGGTCTATTATCCATTTACAAATTTTTACTCCCCACTTTCTTCTTCCCCATCCCTGTTAAGCTTGTAAGACTCAATCTCTGTGAGTCTTTCTTTAGATTTTTATAAAAATGATCTTATATAATATTTGTTCTTTTGGGACTGACTTATTTCACTCAATTTAATGCCCTCAGAATTCTTCCATGTTCTGCAGAATTTTGAGACATTTTATTTTCATTGTTGCATAGTACTCCATTGTACAAGGGTACCATAGTCTCCTTATGCATTTGTCTGCTGGTGGACACTTGGATTGTTTTCTTTTCTTTCTATTGTAAATAATGTTGCTGTGAACATAGGTGTGCATATATCTGTTCCTATTATAGCTCTTATTTCTTTAGTATATATACCCAACAGTAGGATTGTTGCTTCAAATGGTGTTTCTATTTCTAAATTTCTAAAGAAATACCAAACTGCTTTAGATCAGAAGAGCTTTTGCAGGAACAGACAGCACTCTTGTTCTTTTTTCTTCTTACATCCATCCATCTACCAACTAATTACTCAAAGAGTATCTATCAAAGAGCTACTAATTGCCAGGTCCCTGCACTAGATGGCAGGAAGACAGTGACGAAGAGAAAAGCAGAGAGTCACATGGGGAGAGCATGGCCTAGTTGAGGGATAAAGGAGGTTTCCCAAGGTGAGGTAAAAAAGTTACAGAAGATTCCAAAGAGCACAAAGAAGAACATCTCAGGCAGAGGAAACAGCAGAGGCCTCATGTTATAAGGGAAATGAAAGGAAACTGGTGGGCCAGCGTGGCTGGAGTGATCTGCAGGTAGCTCGTGGAAGGCCTTGTGGTCGTCTTTACTCTCAGAGCTTTGAGTCTGTTTGTTTTTGCCACACTCCTTCCCTTCTCTCCTTGTGGGAGGTTTTCTGATACAGCGGAATGACTCTGTACTTTGAAGTTAGACTTTAAATCTCCACCCTATTGTTCCTTAGTTCCTTACCTGTCTTTGTGATCCTGGCAAGTCCCTTAATCTCGGGATTGTATTGTCATGGGTGAGAGCTGAGGAGAAACAAATGCTAAGCTCTGAATCCTCTCCTCTACCTTCTGCAGCTCTCTAAACCAGAGAAGGTCTCCATCCCCGAGCGTTACGTGGAGCAGGATCCCGAGGAGCCTCCCAGTCTGGAGGAGCTGCAGGCGAGGTATCGCAAAGCTGAGAAGATCCGCAACATCCTCGCCCGGTCAAGGTCAGCCCCAGCTCCTAGTCTGCCCGTGTCTAACAGCCTCTTAGACCAAGCTCCAGAGAGCATCTCACCATGTGGGCCTGAGCCAGGGTGGCTGAGTCACTCCTCATGCCAGGCTTTCCTTTCAGGAAGGCCCTGCTGATGGGCAGGGACAAGCTGGCACTCGCCACACAGTTGACCAATTGGTGAGGTAGCTTGGCTGGGTCATCGGGAAGCCCTGAAAACACTCACAAATGGACCCAACTCTGTGTCTTCAAGGACCTAGCAAGTATCAAAAGGGGAGCTTAGGTGACAGTGATATGGACAGTGTTCAGCTCCAAGAATGGGCCTCCCAGGATTAGACCCTCACACCGGCCAGCTGACTTTCCCTCCTTGTCCGCCTTTGCAGCAGTGCTATACTCACACTGTCCTGTCAGCCTCCACAGCCTCAAAACCCTGAAACCTGTTACTTGTGAGCCTCCCTTTCAGAGCCAGGTGAACCATTTCATGCTTGCATTTAAGGAACAAAGTTGTGACCAGGTGTATGTTACAATATGTATACTTTTATCATTTTCATTTGATGCACCCCAAAAGCTTGAGAAGCTCCAGGCCAGAGAGAGTCCAGTCAGGCCTTTTACCTGAATCCCTGAGGTGGCAAAGGTCCATCATGTTTTCTGGTCTTCCTGCAGCATGTGTAACCTACAGCCGGCACCAAGTCAGGACAGGAACAGTATGGCTGATGTGGACTCACAGCTGCAAGAGCAGGAGCGCATCATCAACATCTCCTACGCCCTGGCCTCAGAGGCCTCCCAGCGCAGCAAGCAGGTAGCAGGTAAGGCAGTGGATGCAGCCTCCTGGGTCTGGGGTCTGGCCAGCTGCTCCCCTCAGGGGCTCAAGGGCCAGTGTGACCCACTCCAGAGTCATAAGTCAGTGGAAAACAAGGTGTTTGGATTGATAGTTGAGAGTCATTGGTGTGTTTGCCCAGCTCAGTGGTGCCCTGTCCCATGAACACAGCAGGACCTGGAAGGTGAAGTAAGTAGGCCAGGCAGTCAGGAACCAGAGACAGGGGAGACCAGAGATCCAGAGTTCCTGGAGGAGCCAATGTAGGAACTAGAGATGAAGGAGCCCAGGAAGTTATTGGTGCTTGAAAATCTTGCTGGGACAAAGCAGACAGGGCCTCCTCTAGCCTTCCCTAATAACTCCTGGTCAGACTGTCCTGTGCCAGAAGGCAAGACTCGGGAAGAGGTGACGCTCCCGGTCAGTGAGAGAGAAGAGTGTCATTGGGTGTTTGTGTGTGCCCATGCATTTGCGCACACATTGGCATGTGTGTATGTGGGGGGGCGGGGTGTGCGCGCGCGCACTCCCATACATGTGTTTGTGTATGTGTGTGCACTCTGTGTGTGTGAGAGAGAGGGAGAGAAATGACTGCTTTTTCTCTAGACAGACAGAAAAGGAATCCCTAAACACTTCCATCCATCGCAATCATGCCATTTGTGCACTCGAAGTTCTAGCACCTTTTCTCCCAGATGCAGAGGTCCTGTGTCTAGATAGTACTTCTGGCCAAATCTGTCCTAGTTTTCTAGGAAAGGAGCAGTCATTGGCCAGGAAGGGTATCACAGTCTCCTCCAACCCTGGCCAATCTAAAGTTGTCTACAGGTGAGACCTGCAGAGTCCTGAGGTGACTGGCCCTGGGGGGTTGGGTCTGGTAGCAGAAGTTCCCTCAGGCAGCCATGGGGTCACAAGGCACAGGAGAGTGCCCAGTCTCAGCAAATGACTGTTCCCTGTGCTGTCCCGTGGCCCATCCTGCACACACAGTAGGCTGAGAGATGGTCAGTGTGATACTATGTGGCAGGAGAGACAGGAGAAGCTCGTCAGCACCCCTCCTCTGAGTGATTTTGAGGTCCCTTTTCCATCCCAGCACCTTTTGAGCTGAGGTTCCAGTGGGGCTGCTCCCCTGCCATGCAGTACCCTCCTCTCTACCTGCGCTTGCTCTAACTCTGGGGGTCTGTTCGCCATCAGCTTCCGAATCACAGCCCATGAGCACACCCGGACCTCACGCCCTGCGGTCAGTGAGCAGGGCCTCCCTCACTGCCCACTGAATGACAGCCTTTCTGCAGCCTCGCTCACTCTTGCTGCCTCGCCATCTCAGAGACATAGCTGGGAACCCCAGGGTCATCCCAGCCAGGCCCTTACGGATGGATCTCCCAAGCCCAGGCCATTAATGGTGGGCAGTGGGGCCCGGGTCACACCAACCTTACCACGAGGGTCGGCTGGTGCTCCGTGAGCAGATGAGGAGTCTAACACACCACTTCATTCCTGTGTGCCCCGTCTAGCGCAGCAGCTGGCCCTCCTCCCGCATAAAGCCCCTCTGTCCTCCAGGCCGATACCACCTTACCCCCCCTTAAGCAACGGACTCCACTACACCTTTGTCTAACACCTTCCAAGTAAGAGCCTCTGCCCGGCATGCCCTCTGTGCCACGCACTGCCCCTCGCCTAGCGCTGAGCATGTCCCTCCTCCCTCCCCCGCTGCTGAAATGATTGCAGTGCTGATGCTTCATCCACTGGCAAGGCGGCCGCCAGGGAGCGCTTGGATGGTGCGTCCAGGTGGGAGACAGATGCTTCTTAGGAGGGCAGCTCTCAGCAGCTCCTGCCTCTGAGCCACTGTGTGGGATCTAGTCCTCCTGCCTCCCAGAAACCTCAAGGGCTACGGCTGCATTCCCCCATTCTTCTACCTTGTCTTCCCTGTCAATAGCCTAGTGCCCTGAGAGACCAGGGCAAGCCAGAATGCCAGTCTCAAGGGTTTGGAAAACAGTACTTAGATCTTGGCTTCTCAGGACTTTTGCCAAAGAAGTAGAAAACTACAAAAAGTCTGGCTTTGCATATGAGGAAACAGGCCTGAGTTTCTCCAGTCCACACAGTGAATTGGTATCAGAGCAACGGTTGGACTGCCCTGTCAGTGGCTTAAACACTTTGCTTAGAAAGGAGTGAGAAGAAAGCTTCAGGGGAAGATTGCCCATGGCATTATGAAAAGGTCCCCTTGAAAACCAGACCTCACTCCCGTTAAGTTGTTGCTTATGACCCTATAGGGCAGAGTAGAACTACCCTTCAGAGTCTCCAAGGATCTGTGTCTTCCCCCCTCCCCCTATTTTGTTGTGTACCATCGAATTGGATCTGACCAGCACAGGAGGAGATTACTCCTCCTACTCCAGCAGAGCATCTGGTGGATTCAAACCATGTGCCTTCAGGATTGCAGCACAGTTTCTTAGGCCACCAGAGCTCCAAGGATCTGCATCTTTACAGAAACAATATGCCTCATTTCTCTCCCATAAAGCTACTGGGGAATTCAAGCCACTGACTTCTGGTTGGCAGTTGAATGCCTTAACTACAGCTAACTTCACTAACTAGCTTAACTAATTTACCTACTAGCGTTCCAAATGGGTCCCTGAGCCAGTCCAATGCTCCAACACAACTCAGTCAAATCTTCCCCATGTGAATACTTAGAGAGACACTAAAATGGGGTGTAAGTAATGAGCTCTGAATAGGAGTCAGGAGACAGGGCCTCAGGTATGGTCCACATCCTTGGCCTGAATGCTTTTAAACCCAGGTGCTTTACCTAGCCATCCAGTTGGTTGTTAGGTGCCATTGAGTTGAGTACAACTCATAGCAACCGTAGGAACAATGGACCTGAACCTTGCCCTGTCCAGTGCCATCCTCCTCATCGCTGATACATTTGCACCTATTATTATAGATACTGTGTTAATCTATCTTATTGAGAGTGTTCCCCTCCTTCACTGACCTTCCACCCTCCTAACAAAATGCCCAGAATATGTAAAACAAAACTTCACCATCCTTGCCTCCAAGGAGCACTCTGGCGGCACTTTCTCCGTGACATATTTTTTGTTCTTTTAGCAGTCCATGGGATACTCAGTACTCTTCTCCAACACAACTGAAAGGCGTCGATTCTTCTTCTGTCATCCTTAATCATTGTCCAACTTTAAATTAGAAGTCCCAGCAGTTCTTTGTCTGGACTTTCTTCTCCTGTTATTTTGTAGAGGTTTTCCTCTTACCTTTATACCTACTTACAGTGAACACTGTTTGTCATACTGGAACAACTTGTATGTTAATATGATGCTAGAAATTATGGCACTGATATTTCAGATACCAGCAAGGTCACCCATGGTGCACATTAAAATCACAATTAAAATAAAATTTTACTTGAAAAAAAAAGAAACTAAGATTAGGAGGAAAGGCCTGGAGAGCTTCGGGAAATAGGCCGTTGGATCACAACAGAATTTTGTCTAATTAGTGCTGGGAGATGAGCCCCCAAGTTTGAAAGACACTCAGAATGCCAAATAGATGCAAAAATGAACTCAAACATGCCAACAATTGTGAAGCTAGCACAAGACCAGACAACATGTTGTTCAGTTACTCATAACTTGACTTGAAGCCAAGTTAATGACAACTAGCAACAACATTGTTGAGTACCTACTGTGTGTTCCCTTCACTCTCACAACAACCTCAGGATGGTAACAGCCCCTTGACAGATGAGCAGTTGGCATTCAGAGATCTTGAGCAGCATGCTGATGCATTAGAATGAAAACATTGAACCCTTTCTGCGTGATTCCAGAGCCCTGGCCCTTCCTCTCCACCCGTGAGTTGGTCTGGGCGGTACCCATGTGCTATAGGTGTTTGGAAGAAACGCCTCTCTCATTGCTGTGGAGCTGGAACCAGTGCACAGCTGACCCTCTGGCAGGTTTTCAGAGGCTGTAAATCATGTGGAAGATTGCCTACCTTTTTTTCCACAGAGCCCCTGGTGGAGTCGAACTGCTGGAAAGGTGCTGAGAATATATGTATCAGAGAAGGATGGGCACGATTTTCAGCAGATGTTCATCGATGTGGGTGTGCTCCCAGCCTTGGAGAAGACTCCAGTCAGCAGGGAGATAGGAGCAAAGAAGTTGGTCTGCTAGAGCCCAGGCTCTCAAGAGATATAGAGTAGAGGCCCCACAGCTGAAAAAGCACAGAGACCGTGTTCTAGCTGAGATGTTGTGAAGACCGCAGGGTCTACTAGGACCATGTTGGGTTTTTCCTGAAGATTTAAGCATGGGCACACTGCCCAAGTCACACAGGCTCTGGCTGTTGATGCCCCTCAGGCTGTTAGGCCTTTAATACTCTTTCAGAACACATTTTTCTTTTCTCTGGCTCTCACAACATATTCAGCTGGAAGTGGGTGTATTAACCCCGTTTTTAGGTTAGGGAAACTGAGGCCCATGGAGGCTGACACAGTATTCAGTGAATGAGGGGCAGAACCAAAACCAGACCAGGCCTCTTCAGCAGATCAAGATGCATTCCCGGGAAGAGCATCAGCATGGAGGAGGGGTGGGACCAAGCAACTGAGAATTCTACAAGGCAAGAGTCCCCCTGCAGCGGCCGCATTGCCCTCGTCCTCTGCCCTGCTGCCCTCTGTCTGTCAACCTGTCTGTCATTCCCTATCACCTGTGTGCACAGACATGCCCAATGCCCATTCCCCAGAGGTGGGCAGTGTCCTGCCAGGCTCTCATTGTCTCTTGTGTTTCTTGCCAGCCCAGGAAGTGACTGATCCATGACCCATCGTGCAAAGGAGAAGCCCGGAGACAGGGGCCCAATGGAACCAGCTTCTTCTGAAAAGATTCATCTTCCTGCCCATCTTACCTGCTGGGTTTCCGACTGAAGGAAGGAGCCCACAAACTACGGGGCATTAACCATAGGGCTAGGTCCTAACACATACCCTACTTGTATTAGTTCAGATTCCTTTTTACATATGTATGACAAAGGCACTTTTGATACACACTGTAAAATACTGACACTGTATTTTAGAATCTGAATATATTTTAAAACATTCACCTCAAGGACTGAGTGGCTGGAAAGATGAGGATGCAGGATTTCATAGCTGCATGCACAGTATCAGGTACTTTTTGGGCAGGGTTGGGGAGGAGGACAGGACAAGCAGAAGCAGCAGCCAATCCAACTTGGGATTAACTCAGGTGAAAGTTGGATTTGAGAATGTGTCTCCAGTGGATTCTGGCTTCAGGCTGATTGATGTGCTGTCTGGAAGAAGACGGTTCTTTAGCTGCAAAGATAAACTGTCGCTGCTCTGACCAGATGACCAGCTCCCTGTGAAACCCCACCAGGAGGGGATGTGGATGGCCCTGGGCTTGATTTGCATGCAACAGTATGTTCCAGAGCTTCGAGGTTCTTTGAGCAAAGGCAGTGTCTTAGAAAGCAAAGAGCAGTTTGCTCTAATTTTTAAAATAATACTTTGAATGACAGAAAAGGTGACAGGAAGCAACTTTTATTGTATCATAGCAATAAACTTCACACTGGGTGGCATCTACCTGAAAATTGCAGACTGAATGCCTTGCCGCCATGCCAGGCTGAGGTGGAAAGCATAAGGCCTCTGCTCCCCACCCATGAGAGGCCAGGTCAGGCTTCCCAGCACTGCTGGCTGTCTAGGGATGGGCCTGGTGGCCTGAGGGTTGGCAGTGTGATTCCCTCCCCCCATTCTGATGACCAGCAGGGCCTCAGTAACAGGAATTTGATTTTACTTCCAGCCCAAAATGAGGAGGCGACTACCATGCCAGTCTCAGTGTTTGTGACCCTTTATTTAAGTCATGTTCTCATGATATTCTACATATAGAAGATGATTAAAAGGAGAAAAGAAAACCCACCCCAATCTGTTGGGTGGAGTGACACTTAAAATGAAAATTTGTCTTTAACTATGCTGAGGGGGGGGGATCTTGAATATATTTCGAAGTTGCCGTCTATTTTTAACTAACTCCATATGCTGCCAGTATCGACTTCATGACATTTGCCAAAATAAAATTTTATTTTTGCCTTTATAAGATTTTGTTGGGAAAATGAAATGAATATTTTGCAAGAAAAAGTTAATTTAAATAAAAGTGTAATGGTTTGGAAGGAAAAAAAAACCCCACCAAAAAAAATTATGTACAGATTAAAATATTACCTTGATCTACTTCCTGCTTCTTGCTGGGTGTACTGTCTGCTGACTGGCCGGGGTTGTTTTGTGTGTTGGTTATGTGGGGTTTTTTTTTGGCGGGGGGGTGTTTGGTTTGTTTTGTTGTTCCCCCCACCCCCCATTTCTTTGGAAAATCTCCACGTATGAAATGGTCTTAATCTTCACCTCTGCACCGTTTCACCTGATGTCAGTCCCTTGATGCTGGACAGGGTCTGGAGCCTGAGGGAAGGAGCCTGGCCTTTTTAGCTCCTGGCTGGGTTTCTGCAGCTGCCCAGGAGCAGGGCGCGGGGCTGTGTGTTCTCACACAGGGCTGATTTGGCTGGCGGACTGCAATCCAAGATAGCACTGGGGGGCGCCCTGGTCCTCTTCCAGCCCACATGCCGCCTGCGGGTTCCAGTGAGGAGGGCCAGTGACAGACCACGGCAAGCTAGATTTGTATTTAATTCGTTTTGACTTGTGATTTATGCTTAAAACAGAAGGCAAGAGGCCAATTCCATTTAGAGATGCATTTCCAAGGTGGTTGTTAGAAACATTTTTCTCTATTGCCAAGATGAGCACCCGAGGCTTGCAGTGATGCTCCAACTATTTCAAGGGGCGGGGTGGGGGGGGGGGAGAATTTCCAAGGCACTCTAAACCAGGGGGCACTGCTGCTTTTTCAGCTACTAGTATCATTTTAAATTTTTAAATTCAAAACAAAACAACAAACATCTCTGGTTTTAAGCATTGATTGAAGATGATTCTGCATAACAGATAAATTAGGAGGCAAAAAGGATTCCACCATGATACAAAGTCCCCCCATTTCATCCCCCCAAAAGCACAAGAAGCAATACCCACAAACAGGGTGGCCGTCGTAGATATTTTCTCAGTGTTTTTTTCGTGTTAGTCTCTTTTATTTCACACAGGTGATCCTTGTGTAGGTTAGGAACTAACAACCCTCTTACAGCTGTCTCCAAAGTACTTAATCAGGGAGGAGGCTGTAGCTTGTTTTAGAAGAATAATGGTAACAATTTCAGTCTTCAGAGCCAGGCCTTTGTCTCGGACTCCATGAAGGGCCTGCGTAATACTGGGGAGGTAGGGGCTTGCTACACCATGTGTAAGTTGGAAACATGGCACAATCCTCTCAGAAAATCTAGGATGGACCTCCTTCCTAGAGTTTTGGATTTCCCTCTCCTGCAGTCACTTAGGGGAGATAGGTCCATCTGAAAGTCCTAGCTGGCGAGGGACGCTATGGGATGGTAACTCTGGATTGAAGCCCAGCTAGCTTTTACAGTTTCCTTTCCTTAAAAAAAGCTCTGCAGAGTTTTGAGCAATGGGATTGTCATTAACAAAAGGAACATGACTATACTTCTGCATCCATTCGCTAAATAGTTACACCTGAGTTCTAACTTAAACCCAGGCCCTGCTAGGCTCAGGATGTCTGCCTAACTTTAGCAAGCACCAAAAGGAACATTTTAGGATCTGATATAAAATGCGAGTTGGGAATAAAATCTTCTCCTCATCCCCACTTGAAGATCTTGAAGTGTAAAAATTCTCAACATGTTCAGGGCATCATTTATGAATTAAGTGATGGATGGTGAAATGTACGTGTGTTTTGTGAGTGCATTTTGAAATATATACACAAACATTTCATTTTCTTCCCATCATTCATTTTCCTGTTTGCCTTGATGTCTGATTATAGAAGTGTGTACTGTTCTTCGCCAGTCCTTCCCTTCCTTTTAGCCCATTCTACCTCCTTGAACCCTGGTTACCTCTCCTGCTACACTGAAATCTACAGAATTTGGTTTATTAAGTATCAGATGCCAGGTGTGTGTGGAACTCTGAATTGCCCATCTCATGAAAAAAAGCAGAGAGAGGCCCGAGGAAGGCACAAGAAAGGCAGCCACTCTCAGGTCGGTAAATATGCTTTGGTGCCCTCACTTTGCTGCCTGGATGTGGCAGGTTGCAGCTTAGGGCATCTCTCTGCCTCAAAATTGCTTACTTCTCAAGGGCCTAGAAGGTGCCCCTCACTGGAGGTGAAGGTGGCAGGCCGACCTTGACTTAGCCAGGTAAGAGCTTCGGGGCTTCTTTGGAGTTTTTCCCACAACCACACTAGTAGACTATTCCGTGGCAAGTCCTTTTGTGTTCTCACCAAGGGTGGGAAAGGAGGAGCAAATTATTTGTCTAATCCGCAAATCACATTTCTGAGCTGTGGCAGGCAAGTGCTGGGAGCCCTCTGCTTCCGACTCAGCATCAGGCACCCGGGCATGTAAAGGGACTTTGCCCATGTGAGTTGCACACTCTTATGAAGAGAACAAAGAGATGGGGCTGAGATAGACACGAAAAAATGGCAGCCCCTCCCCACCTGGCAAACATGTTATTGCTTTGCTGCCTCCTCTCAAAAGGCTACCACTTTCATTGCTCTCCTAGCAAAGAAACCTTTCTTCAGAGCGAGTGGTGGGGTACAAAGGCAGAGTACAAAATGTGTGCACATCACAGTCCCCGCAATTCTGTTTGAACAAGCGTATTGATTGGGTCTGACCCTGTTACATTTTTTCTCTATTATTTGAAAAGGTGCATCTAAGTGTAGTGAATTGAACTGGCGGAGCTGAACTTTCCATGAAAACTTATTGAGGTATTTCTTCAGTTCAAAGCTTTTGAATTTTAAAGGGCATTTTTAATATGAGTCTGTTGAGTATTCTCTGCCACAGCCCAACAAGGGATGTTAAATGCAAATGAGCCTGGAGAGAGAGTCCTGATGGGGGTGGACAGGCGCACAGACAGGAAGTGCCTGTGGTTGCTAGCGGGTGCTCACCTCCGGGAGAAATCCAGTGTTTGGGGAGGCTGAGCCCTGTGCTTTGGAGCAGGAGAAGGGATCTCTGAAATGACCTCTCTGAGCACATAGGGAGTAGCTTAGGAGGCAAGTGGCTTTACCATTGGACTTCTCCAGTGTTTTTCATGGAGAACCAGGAAGCACTCACAGGGGGCTCCTTGGCATGGGCAAAAGAGTCTGCTCACTCAACCTCACACTTTGCCTTAGGAATCAGGGAATGAGGCTGTATCTCTTGACTGAGGTCACAGAGTTAGAAAAATGGATACTCTAACTGAAGTGACAGTGGCCCCTGGGTTGACTTCACTCATCACTCACCGATGCTTTCCCATTGAGTCCTGACCTGCATCTCAATCTTTCATTTATTTGCCACTTTTGTTTGTTGTGTAGACTGTGGTCCTTCTGGTTCAGGGACCAGAAACATCCACAGAGCCTTTCTTCCCCCCCCCCCCCCAGGGTCCTAACTCACTGAGTTCCTCGATCACTGTTGGATCAAGTCCCTGTTTCCTCAGGGCACCTCTTAAATCTAGAAAGCACCTCCTTCCTAGAGCCAACATTTGGGCTCAAAGAAAAATCACCCCTTGGGGAAGCTGAAAGGATAGATCCTCTGTCAAAAGAACCCAGGATGTGGGCCTCTCAGTAAAGTCCTATCTCCAGCCTGATAGACTGGTGTGGGAAAGTCAATACTGAGTCAGACTCATGGTAGCAGCACAGTCATCTGTGGACCCAACACTGTACACAGTGGTGGAGACACCAGCCTCCTCTACATGCCTCTGGAAGTTCACAAGGCTGTTTCAGACATACTCTGAAGTGAACGACATTGTCTGTCTTGTTCAGTGTCTTCTCCTTAGTACCCAGTGTCTGCCACCACATTGCATATTTTAAGAAATAACGAATGATATCAAGGCCTTATTCCCAGGGAACTATCTTATTCAGATAACTTATCTCCTGTGACCTATATTGTGTTTTCTGGATGTAACAGAGAGCATCCGTAGTTCCCTGTCTTTAAATTCCTCGAGTAGTGGGTAAAAGCAGGGATTATGGAATTCAAATTCACCCTTATTGACTCTATGACCTTGTAGGTATCACTCAGCTTCCATAAACTTCAGTTTCCTCATGTGGAAAATGGAAAAGATAGTAGTACCCACTTTACAATGGTGATTGTGAGGATTAAATAATTCTCCAACACTTTCCCTGACCGGCGAGTTCTCAGTAAATGGTCACTATGCTGATTTTGCCTTCATGCATGATCTTTACAATGAACAGCACGTTCCAGGTGGTTCTTCCACATGTAAACCTCTATCACCTCTCCCTGACTAGACAGGATAAGCAGGTTTAAGGTCTTCTGCTATCACTCTTCTTCCACTCCTATACCTGGTGGCCCTGATCTCCTGCCTCCACTCTCTATCTGCTATTTCAGACAGTCACTTGGAGCAGGTAAAACAATAGCCCGGGACCTTTGAAGTTGGGGTTCTCTAGACTAGGCCACTTCAACACTGCCTCCCTAAGCTCACCAGAGCCGGAGGACAGGCAAACCCTCTGAGAACTCCTTCTACAGCCCTGCGGCTGTCCACCCTGACATAAGATCAACCCGTGAGCGGCCCTTTGATGTCAATTCCCAAACTGGAGCCTCCTGCCCTTCTCTGAGGACCTGGGTCTTTGAAGTTGGCCTATAAACTGAGCTTGCAAGAATAAAGTTGTCTGTTGTGCCTCAGAGCACGGCTGGGCCCTGTAAAGGCACACGGAATGCCGTGAACACCTGATAAATAATTCTTTCTGGGCCCAAGAAAGATTCCTTCCATTTAAAGGGGAGGAAAATTCCCTTGACCTTTCCACTGAAGTTCTGGGGTTGGGGCTTAGCTTTTTCTTCTCACTGAAGCACATGGGGCAGGCAGGTCGCCTCTGAACCTGGGCTCCAGTGACCGCTCCAAAAGGGCTCTCGACCCCTGACTCTTGACCCAAGGTCCCCTCAGTCAGCCCTACTCCCTCCCTCACCCCTACCTCACCCCCACTACCTCTTACTCCCTCTGCCTCACACAGAGTAAAACTCTGCTGGGAACGGCAGGCCTGTACTGCCTTCCCTTTCCCCTCAATGCCTGTCATGGTTAAGAGTCAGCCAGGCAGGAGTATACCCCTGGATTTCTCACCTCAAGTTGTCCTGAAAATGGATTCTGGTGGATATGCACAGAGTACTTTCCGTACAGCAGGTCCTCTGGTAAGCCCCCTTTTTTGTGCATGATAGGAAAATAGGGTGTGCACATATATGTAATTTTTTGAAAACTTTCTTTATGAGGAAATGTAATATACATACAAAAGACATGCAAAATAATAGTGTGCAGTGAATAATAAGTTCAGTGAATGATCCAAAAGCAAACACCCACATCAAGAGAGAGAAGTTAGTCATTACCCTGGAAGTCCCTTTCATGTCCCTGCCCCCTCATAGACCCTCCCTTCCTCATAAAGAATAGGGGAGGCACTCTCCTGACTTTTACAGTAACCACTTACTTGCTGCTTTTCATAGTTTAACCTTCAAGCAGGCAATGCTAAATCCTTTAACTTAGCCTTGTTTTCTGAAATACACACACATGGAATAGAGAGAATTCTTTTTGCTTGACTTTTGTGTTCCTCACACTAAATGTTTTGTTAGGTGAAAAAGTATTATCACTAAATAAAGGTTCCTTTTGGAGTATTCATTTGTGTCTCACGCCACTGTAGTTTATACCTTACCGCAGTTGTATAGTATTCCACAATGTAACCATTGTTATGTACCGTTAAGTCTGAGCTAACCCATAGCTGACCCTCCAGTGGAGTTTCAGAGGCAGTAAATTGCATGGGAGGAGATTTTCCATCTTTCTCCCATGGAGCTGCTGGTGGTTTAGAACCATGTTGCAACTCCTTACCATTAAGTCACTAGTGCTACCTATGTGACCGTTGGGCACCCTTTTTCTTTTATACTGTTGAGGGCCTTTTGGTTTTTTCCTCGCTTGGAGCTAATACTGCAGCTATTACATTTTTATGTATGTCTCCAGTGCACATGCCTTCATATTTCTTCTGGTATATGTTGTTATATACCATCAAGTCTGAATCGACTCGTGACTGACCCTCTGTGGGTTTTCAGTGGCAGTTAGTTGCATGAGAGGAGATTGCTTATCTTTCTCCCACAGAGTAGCTGGTGGATTCAAACCACATGCCTTTAGGTTGGCAGCACAACACTTTACCACTAAGCCACCACAGCTGCCTTTTGGTATATACATAGATATAAAATTGCTAGATTGCAAGATAAATATATTTTCAAGTTAGATAGGAAGCACAAAATCTTCTAAAGCAGTAGTACCAATTTATGCTCACACCGTCAATATGCTTGTTCTCTACCCAGACTGTGGCTGGCAACCTTAGATGGTACCCTGTGATCCTTGCCAGTTTGTGCTCTTCCATAATCCTTTCTAAAGTGTGGGCTGGACCTAGAAACTAATGAATAACTTCTAAAGAATAGAATAGGACACAAAGTACAGGATGGCATTTCTAGAATTAACTGTTTTTGTCAAGTGCCAGGGAATTGACTATAACTCGTACCAACTCTGTGAACAATAGATGTGAACAGACACGCCCTATCCTGCACCATCAGCAAGATGGGTTTCCAAGATTAGGTTACAGAAAGACTGTGTCTTCAGTCTTGAGCACATCTCCTTGCTTTCTCGCTTGCCATGTTTTATTAATGTAGCAGATTAAACAAATTGTTTCTCTAATGCTGAACCATCATTGCAAATCTGGTATGAATCCCACTTGATCATGATGAATTTTTTTTTATATAATGTTAACTTCTGTTGGCTAAGATTTTGTTGAGAATTTTTGTATCTCTATTTATGAGAGACTTAAAATTTTCCCTTTCAGTGGGAAAACTCTGCCTGGTTTTAATATTAGAGGTATGCTTGTTTCATAGAGTCAGTTCAGGAATATTCCATCTTTTTCTATATTCTGAAAAGTTTAAGAATTGTGGCAGCTCTTTTCTAAATATTTTGTAGAATTCACCAGGTAAATAATCTGAACCAGAACTTGTCCTGTTCAACTTTTTTTTTGTAATGGGTCTGTTCAAATTATCTACATTTGTCTGTGCTAGCTTAGGTAGGCAGTGACTTTCTAAGAATTTGTCAATTTCCTTTGTTTCTGAATTTCTTAGAGTTTAAGTCTTCATGTATTCCATTATTATCCTTTTTTTTAAATTTTAGTTCATTCTATTGTGATGTCACTCCTTTCATTCCTTAGTTGAGTTATTTATGCTGCTTCTTTTGATATATTAGCCAGGGACTTGGAAATTTTATTAATCCTTTCAAATAATAAATTTCTAGTCTTTTAAAATTCTCTCTCCTGTTTTTCAGTTTTCTATTTAATTTTCCCCCCTACTCTTTATTTTTTTCTATAGAAACTGTAATCTTTAATTTTCTCTTTTTTAACAGTTGCTGGAGATGTTGGGTGAAAATGTTGATTTTTATTTCTGATGTTTATTGCTATAAATTGACCTTGTAGTACTGCTTTCTTGGAGATTTTGATATGTTGTATTTTCATTCTTATTTTGAGAAATTTCTTTTTTGTTTTTGAAAAGATGCAGGTCGTCTAACCCTGGTGTGTCCACTTGTTATACAGAGGTAACTTGTGGTCACTGTGAAGCTGAACACTGTGACACTATGTGTCAAATGCGATAGCAGTTACCTTTGGTGGACAGTGTTTGGTGGCACTCCCCGGCTAAAACATGATTGGAAGCAGGAGTTGCATCCACTTCCATAAGTAACTTGCCTCTGGAAACCCTATGAACCTGGAAAAAGGATGAAAGTCACGCATGCAATTGTCGAGGATTTTCTTCATAGGGTCGCTATGAGTTGCCTGCAACTCCACGGCACTGAACAACAACAGCATTATCAAATAATGCTCAAGTAGGGTGTTAATTAGTTTCTACGTACTTGATTCCCCCTTTGATATCCTTGTTGGTTTATAATTGAATAGCATTCTTACTTGAGAAGATGCTTTGTAATATTCAATAGTTTTTTAGTTTATTGATGTTTGCTTTGTGACTATGTATATCGTCTATTCTGGAGAATGTTTCTTGTGCATTAGAGAAGAAGGTATATTGTATTCTTGATGGGTGAAATGTCCTATAAAAATGTCTACGTGATCCAGCTGATTAATTGTATTATTTAGTTATTTTGCCTCTTTACTGAGTTTCCTTCTAATCATGCTGTCCTTTATTGAGACTTCGTTGGAGTTTCATATTGTGGAGTTGTTGACTTCTCCAAGTTTGTTAAAGTTGGCTTTATGTATTTTGCAACTGTCATTGAGTATGTAAATTATAGTGATGCTCTCATATTTTTCATATTCTGTTTTGATCATTGTGTAATGACCTTCTTTATCTCTTATGTCAGTTTTTATATGGAAGTATATCTTACTAGACATTGATATAGCCACTCCTGCTCTTTTTTGATTGCCATTTGCTTGTATATACATTGCAGTTTTTGAATGTCAGTCTTTGTAGTGTATCTAAGATGTGTCTTGATGACTGCATATTGATAGATCATGTTTTGTTTATCCATTCTGTCCCATTTTTTTCCTCTTGATTTGTGCATTTACTCTGTTCACATTCAGTGTTGTTAATAAATTTGTGTGTTGTTAATTCTTTTTAATGCAATCATCACATATATTTGTATAACATTAATTATAATCAATTAATGATGCATATTACAATATCTGGCCGAATCTTCACCATACCTTCCCTTTATCTCCATTCTACCCATCCACCCACTAATCTATGCTCCCCACTCCCTCATTTCCCATCCCTATCAATGCTCCATGATTGTTTCTATGTGTACACTTTTCCTTAGCTTACCCCAGTCATGCATATCTTATTCCTTATCCTTAATTATAGTACACACAACACCTGAAATGTCCAATTGTCCATTCATTCCACATTGTCCTTTTCTTTACTTATTCCAATAAGATGTTCATTACCAATCCCTTAATTTCTTCCTTTCCCCTCCCACTCAATCTCCAATAGCCATACTAGATCATTTTCTCTGTATGTAAATCTTTCCCTATTTTTTTGTTATTTTGGGAATTTTTTTATTATGACAATGGTCTTAAATAGTATTTGTCCTTTTGTGATTGACTTCTTTCATTCAGCATAGTGTCCTCTAGATTCATCTGTATCACAAGTTCTTCCGTGTTTTTTGTGAGTTTTTTTCCTCTTTGTTTTTTATGCCTTGTAATAATACTCCATTGTGAGACAGTATCACAGTTAATCTATCCATTCATTTGTTGATGGGCCCTTGAGCTATTTCCATCTCTTTGCTATTGTGAATTATGCTGCAATAAACATTGGGATGCATACATCTGTTTGTGTTGCAGCTCTTACTTCTTTAGGGTCTATTCCCAGTAGTGAAATAGCTAGATCACATGATACTTCTGTTTTCCACTTTTTGAGGGAATGTCAAACAGCCCCCCATAGTGGTTGCACCATTTTGCATTCCCACATTGCAGTGCATGAATTCCAATCTCAACACATCTTTGTTACAATTTGTTGTTTGCTATCTTTCTTGAACTTTGTTATTGTTGCTGGATTAAGGTGATATCTTGTTTTATACATATAGTTTTATTTCTGTCATTTGAGTGCACTCTTTTTTTGTGGTGTTGCTCTCTTAAGTCTGCTTTTCTATGCTGAGTTAATTCTGTTTATCTCTTTTATTGCTGTCTTTGTTGCAATTATTAGTTTTCTTTGTTGCTATTGTTTTAGTCCTTATTACATCCTTATGCTTTTCTTTCTGTTTTTTTTTAATTTTATTCTCATATCTAAGATGTTGTTGTTATGTGCCATCGAGTCACTTGCGACTCATAGTAACCCTGTGTACAACAGCCCTAACCTCTGCTCTGTCCTGTGCCAATGTCACTGTCTCCAACACACCCATTCTGATTACCCCAGTCATTGAATCAATCCACCTCCTAGAGGGCCTTCCCCTCCTGCGCCTGCCCTCCACCCTCCCAAGCATGATGTCCCTCTCCAAGGACTGGTCTCTCCTTACAACATGACCAAAGTATGTCAGACGAAGCCTCAGAATCCTTGCCTCCAAGGAGCAGCCCAGCTTAACCCTCTCCAGGATGAATCTGTTTGTTTTCTTAGCAGTCCATGGTACCCTCAATACTCTTCTCCAGCACCACAGCTCAAAGGCATCAATTCTTCTATCCTCCTTAGTCATTGTCCAACTCTCTGATGCATAACAAGCGATTGCAAAGACCATGGCCTGTATCAGACACATCTTAGTTTCCAGAGACACACCGTTGCTCTTCAGTACTTTAGAGAGGTCCCTAACAGCAGACTTTCCCATCGCAATACATCTTTTCATTTCCTGGCTACTGGTGCCAAGAGTGTTGACTGTGGAGCCAAGCAAACTAAAGCTTTGAACAATCTCAATCTCTTCACCATCCATCCTGATGCTGCCAATTGGTCCAGCGATGAGAATCTTTGTCTTCTTGACATTGAGCCTCAGTCCATATTGAAGGCTGCAGTCCTTGACCCTCTGCAGCAAGTGCTTCAGGTCCTCCTCAGTTTCAGCAAGCAAGGTTGTGTCATCTGCATAACACAGATTGTTGATAGATCTTCCACCAATCCTGATGCTGCATTTCTCCTCATAGAGCCCAGCCTCCCGGATAATCTGTTCTGCATACAGGTTGAAAAGGTATCTAAACTATCTAAGATAGTTCTCTTATTTTGAAAACTTCTTGGTTTCTTTTCTATTTTAGCATCTGTAAATACACCTCTTATTCCCTTTGTAGTAATTGTATGCATCTTCATTTATATAATGCTACCACTGGTTTCCGAATTTTTAACATTGCATGTATAATATGCTTTGTTTATTTCTGTGTCTGAGTCGGGTTTTGAATTATGTAACCATTTATATTAATTTTCATTTGTTATTGTTGTTGTTAATTCTTGGTACAAAGAACTCCCTTGTAGACTTGTTATTGTTAGTCTCATTGAATTGGAACCAACTCATAGGTGACCCTCTAGTGGGTTTTCAGAGGTAGTAAATTGCATGGGAAGAGACTGCCTATCTTCCTCCCATAGAGCAGCTGGTGGCTTCAAACCACATGCATTTGTGTTGGCAACACAAGTCCTTACCACTAAGCCACCAGAGTTCCTGTTGTAGAGTAGGTCTAGTTTTCATAAATTCTCTTAGTTTCTGTTTATCTAGAAATGTCCTAATTTTACTGTTAATTTGATGGGCGGTTCTGGGCATAGGAGTCTTGATTTTCAGTTTTATTCTTTTAGAGTTTTATGTATGTCATCCCATTGCTTTCTTGCCTGCAAGGTTTCTACTGGGAAATTACAACTTAATCTTAGTTCCAGGTGACTTCATTTTTCTTGAGCTACTTTCTTTCTTTGTCCTTACATTTGGAAAATTTTGCTACCATGTGTCTTCTTGGTTTTCTTTTAAGGTCTGGCCTTTGAGGGGTTCATTCAGCTTCTTGAATACATATTGTCTCATTTTCCCCATAACATGTGGGAGATTTATAAACAGCAAATATTTAACAATTTCTTCTGTGCATTTTTTTGTTCCTTCTTTTTTCTGGGATTCCTATAACAAGTAACTTATTTCTCTTGATCTTGTTCCACATAATTCTTAGGGGTTCTCCCCCCAATGTCTTCCTTTTTTCTAATTGTTTATCTAAGATATTAAAAAAATTGTCATTGAGTTAACTGATTCTGTGTTCTATTTCTTCTGTTCTATTTTTTAATTTCAGTCTTTGTATTCTGAATTTCACTTTGCTTTTTTAGTATCCTTGTATTATATATTTGATCTTGCATAGTTTAAAAAATCTTTCATGTTTTCTATGTTTTTATTGATCTGTACAATAGCCCTGCCTAACATTGAAAAAAAAGTTCTCAGGAAGTGTAAGAAGTAGAATTCAAGGAAGCTCTGGTAGCCTAATGGGAAGAAGCTGCACTGCAATCCCAGAGGTAGGTGGTTCAAATCTATCAGATGTTCTGCTGGGGAAGGAGGGGCAATCTCCTCCTGTACGTGTCAGATCTGATTTGAGGGTACACACAAAAAATAATAAAACAAATTTTTTAAAAAGTATAATTTTTTTTTAAAAAAGAAGAAGAATTCAGACTGGTCCATCCTCAGAGTAAAGAGAACAAAGAGTAAGGTAATGAATCACAAGTTGACCCAAAGGAAACATCAACTATTAACTGACAAGGCAACCCGCAGAGCACCTGGAATGCCTTTCAAACAGAAGGGAGAAGGGAGAAAAGAGGGCCGTAAGAGAAGGGACAAAAATTTAAGAGATGCTCAGGAAACACTGTACAACTCTTTAGTACTCAGCCAATGAGGAAGATAAAAATTTTTGGCAGGCTATGAAAAGCTGGCCAGTCTCCTGCTTTGTCTGGGCTTGGGTGCCTGATTTTGAGAAACTGATTAATAAAGCCTCACTGAATTTGGATTGGATTTCTCAAGAGTTTGTTTGGGGTAACACTCTGGATAATTTACAGACAGATAAAGTGTTCCTGTCCACAGCTCTCCTCCTCTTGGTAGATCCATGGTGGACAGTCCTAGTCGAGAAGTTTATACCAATCTGCCAGTTACCAAAGGGGCCATGATAGTACCCTGGGTTTTTCACAGAAGTTCCAGAAGTCTTTTTTCCTCAGAAAATCTTTTCCTTCTCAGTATTTTGTTCACTTTTTTATTCTATCTGATCCTGTTGGATTTTTGTCTTGTTTAACCAGCTTGCATTTGTTGCCTCCTAGACATTGTAGTTCTGTTGTCTTTGTGGGTGGAGAGGAGACAGTCTTCGAGTTACTAGAGGGAGATTGTGACTTTTGAGCCACTTAAGCTCCCAGCATCACGTACAAAATGGTGAAGGTCTGGTGTAAAAGCCAAGGAAGGCCTCTTACCTCCCTGCGGGTGGCCTGGTAGCAGTGGAGGAAAGTCACCACCTCACCCCTTGAGGGAAATGGGGAACAAGAAGGAATTTTGTACGTCAGCTAGCTGCCAGGCAAATAAACATCTGTTCAAAATGGCTGGGCTATGCCATTTAGGGTACTGTGTTTCTTGTTTGTTTATAATCATGACTTTCAAGACATTTTATTGATTTACTCTTGGGTTCCTCCAACAGAGTGTGGAAATTATCAAACAATATCATTGATATCACATGCAAGCAAGATTCTGCTGAAGATTATCCAAAAATGACTGGAACAGCACGTAAACAGAGAATTGCCAGAAGTGCATGCTGGGTTTAGAAGGGGCCGTGGTACTAGGAATATTGTAGCTAATATTAGATGGATCTTGGCTGAAAGCAGGAAATGCCAGAGGATTGTCTATCTGTGTTTCATGGATCATGCAAAGGCATTTGACTGTGTGAATTACAACAATCTGTGGCTGACTCTGAGAAGAATAGGAATCCCAGAATGCTTGATTGTACTTATGCAAAGCCTATACTTGGACCAGGAGGTAGTCATCAGAACAGAGGAAGGAAAAACTGCATGGTTCAAAATTTGGAAGGGTGTATGCCAGGGATATATCTTATTTCCATACCTTTTCAACCTATATGCAGAACAGATTATCTGGGAGGCTGGACTGTATGAGGAGAAGTGTGGTATCAGGATTGGCAAAGACTCATCAACAATGTGTGTTATGCAGATGGCACAACACTGCTTGCTGAAACTGAGGAGGACCTGCTGTACTTGCTGCAGAAGGTCTGAGACTGTAGCCTTCAATATGGATTGAAGCTCAATATTATGAATTCAATATCAAGAAAAACAAAGATTCTTACCCCTGGGCCAATTGGCAGCCTCAAGATGGATGGTGAAGAGATTGAAATTGTCAACAACTTTAATTTACTTGGCTCTACAGTCAACCCTCTTGGCACCAAAAGCCAGGAAATTAAAAGACATATTGTGATGGGAAAGTCTGCTGTTAGAGACCCCTCCAAAGTAATGAAGAGCAATGATATCACTCTTGAGATGAAAGTGCACCTGATACAGGCCATGTTCTTTGCAATCACTTGCTATGCACCAGAGAGCTGGACAATGACTAGGGATGATAGACTAGGGTTGCTATGAGTCCCTGGCAAATCTACAGCACATAACAACAGCAGCTCTTGGGTTGGCTACAGAGGGGCTTTCTATTCTGCCATCTTGCCCAGAACTTACCAAAACTTTTTAACATTTTGGTTAACATTTCCTTGATTAATGAGGTTGAAATATTTTCAAATGCATTTGAAACATTTGCATTTCCTTTTTGATGGTATGTCTTTGGTGAGTCAGATCACTCGCAGGTTTTCTATTTGGCTGTCTTTTTTATTGACTTGAATAGTTTGATGTTCTGATTGCAGGCCTTTCTAATTGAAAGAATGAGTTCTTTCTGGATTCTTGAGAGAAGTCTACTTAGCAGCTGTTCCACCTGGTGGTGCAACTTCTAACCAAAACTAGCCACTAAAAGCTACAGTTGCTCTGAGGAAGAAAGATGTAGCTGTCTGCTTCTGTGAAGATTTACATTCTTGTAAATATGGAGCAGTTCTGTGCTGTTAGTGTACAGGTTTGCTATCAGTCAGAATTGAGTAAATGGCAGGTGGGTAGCATTGTTTTCTTCCAGAAAGCAAAACCTTACATGAAGGCTTGCAGACAGGTAGTTTGGGAAGAAAAGTAGAGAAGAAAGAAGGACAAGCAAACCGAAGAGCTATATTTTCAAGTTAGTCACTGTTGTCAGAGGGAAACTTAGGCCCAAATCCTACTGGATCTTCTCAGAAGATATGTAAAATACACCTCAAAATTATTCTGATGAAGTACCATTTATCCTTCAGTTCAGGGATCCTAATGACCAAGGGTTTCCCCCCCTCACCAAACCCACTGCCACTGAGTTAATTCTGATTCATAATGACCCTCGCACCAGGTTTTGGAGGCTGTAAATCTTTATGGGAAGAGACTGTTCATCTTTATCCCATGGAGGACTGGTGGAGAGGAACTGCCGAATAGCCTAACCTTTGGTTAAGCAGTCCTTCACAGTATGCCACTAGGTTTCCTTGCAAGGGCTCCCCCATGGGCGTGTTCATTTACTCACGCTTCCACATCACACACAAGTGTTGGTAACTCCCACAAGACTCCTCAATGAAACAGCTGAGAAGTCTTGGGGTAAAAAGAGAGTAGGTAAAATGTTGTCTGGCTGAAGTAACTGTTGTTATTGTTAGGGGCCATCAAATCCACTATGATTCATAATGGCCTTAAGAACAGATCTGAACCTTGTCCTGTGCCATGCTCATGATCTCTGTCATGTTCAAGCACATTGTCACAGTCACTGTGTCAATCCATTTTCTTTTTTGGTAATTTATGACATTTTAATGAAAGTTTACAGAGACTTTGGATTTCCGTTCATTCATTGTTGCATTTTCTTCCCTGCCCACTCCTCCCCCAGTTTGCTTTTCTCTTTGGAAAGAAAAAATATTCTTTCATTTTTATACAGTCCCCTCCCCCAGTCCACTTTACTATGCAGCTCTTATTCTGGACTCTTGTCATGCAAATAATACCTAATCATATTTTCCTTTAAACAGTTCTCCCCCTCATTTGTTTCAATGTAGTATACATTGTTTGTCCCCTCTTTTCTTCATTTCCCCCCAACCCCAATGTCAGTCCCATTTTACAACAGTGACACTATGCAGTATTTGTCCTTTTGTGACTGAGATATTTCACTCAGCATAATGTCCTCCAGGGCCACCCATTTTCTATAATATTGTATAATATTTCATGAGCTCTTTGTTTTTCAATGCAGTATAGTATTTCATTGTGTGAATATATCACAGCTTCTCTATCCATTTGTTTGTTGATGGGCACTTGGGTTGTTTCCAACACTTTGCTATTGCGAACAAAGCAGCAATAAACATAGATGTGCATATATCTGCTTGGGTGGCAGTTCTGGGTTTTTTAGGGTGTCTTTTCCAGTAGTGGAATTGCTGGGTCAAATGGAATTTCATTTCTATTTCCAACTTTTCTAGAAAGCGCCATACTGGCTTGCATAGTGGTGGCACCATTTTACACTCCCACCAACAGTAAATAAGGGTTCCATTTTCTCCACAACCTCGCCAGCATTTGTTGTTTGCTGATCTGTTGAATTTTGCTATTGTTACTGGGGTGAGAAAATATCTCATAGTGTTTTGATTTGCATCTCTCTTAGAGCTAGGGATTTTGAACACTTCTTCATGTGTTTGTTCGCCATCTGAATGTCTTCTTTGGTGAAGTGTCTGTTTCATATCCTGTGCCCATTTTTCAATTGTGTTTACATTTATCTTATTGCGGTGCTCTAGTATTCTATAAATTCTACATGTAAGTACCTTATCAGACATGTCATTACCAAATACTTTCCCCCCAGTCTGTGGCTTTTCTTTTTACCTTGTTGGAGAAGTTCTTGGATGTGCATAAGGATTTGATTCTTAGAAGGTCTCATTAATCTATTTTATCTTCACCTGGTTGTAGATTTTTCAGGATGTTTGGAAGACTGTTCATATTGTAGATTAGGACTTCTAGAGTTTTTAAAGTCTTAAAGTTTTTAAAGTTTTAAAGTCTTCCAGGCTTTTCTCTAATGAAGTTTACAGTCCTTGGTTTAAGTCCTAGGTCCTTGATCCACTTTGAGGTGGTTTTTGTGTATGTTGTGAGGTGTGGGTCTTGCTAGAGTTTTCTGCAGATAATTTTGCCAACACCGTTTGTTAAAAAGGTTGTGGTTTCCCCACTTAATTGATTTAATCTCCTTGCTAAAAATCGGTTTTCCATAGGTATATGGGCTGCTTTCTGGGTTCTCAATTCTATTCCATTCATCTATGTATCTGTCATTGTACCAGTACCATTCTGGCTTGACCACAATGGCTGTGTAGTAGGATTTGAAATCAGGGAGTGAGATGCCTCCTATCTTATATCTCTTTTTAAGGAGTGCTTTGCTTATTCCAAATGAAATTGAAGATTGCCTTTTTCATCTCGTTGAAGAATGGAATTGGTATTTATATTGGGATTGCATTGAATGTGTAAAATGCCTTTGGTAGTGTTGCCATTTTCACAATATTGAGTCTTCCTAGCCAAGAGTAAATGATATTCTTCCATTTTCTCCATGTCTCTTTTTGTTTCTTGTAGTGATATTTTGTAATTTTCTTTGAATAGATCCTTTGTGTTCTGGTTAGATTTACTCCCAAGTATTTAATTTTGTGATTAGCTATTGTGATGGGTATTGTTTTTCTTAGCTCTAGTTTTGTATTCTCTTTGTCACTGTAGAGAAATCCAATTGATTTTTGATTGTTAATCTTCTATTCTGCCACTTTTCTGAATTGGCCAACTATGCCCAGTAGTTTTCTTGCTGAGTCTTTGGGTTTTTCTAAGTATATTATCATATCATCTGAGTATAGAGAAAATTTTACCTCCTCTTTGCCAATTTGGATAACTCTTACTTCCTTCTCTTGTCTTATTGCTATTGCTAAGACTTCCAATGCAATATTGAACAGGAGAGGTGATAGTGGGCATCCTTGCCTAGTTCCTGTTCTCAAAGGGAATGCCTTTAATCTCTCTCCATTGAGAACAATGTTGGCCCTTAGGTCTGCTTATGTACTTTTTACTGTCTT
This sequence comes from Elephantulus edwardii, assembly GCF_000299155.1. Taxonomy (NCBI): domain Eukaryota; kingdom Metazoa; phylum Chordata; class Mammalia; order Macroscelidea; family Macroscelididae; genus Elephantulus; species Elephantulus edwardii. The sequence continues at coordinate 8,060,171 of NW_006399859.1, forward strand.
GAGGAAATTCCCCTCTAATCCTATTTTGTTGAGTGTTTGATCAGGAAAGAGTGTTGGATTTTGTGAAAGACCTTTTCTGCATCAATTGATAGGATCATGTGGTTCTTTTCCTTTGCTTTATTAATGTGATGATTTACACTGATTGTTTTTCTTACATTGAGCCATCCTTGCATAACTGTTATGAATCCCACTTGGTCATGGTGCATTTTTTTAATGTATCGTTGGATTCTTTTGGCCAGTATTTTATTTATTATTTTTGCATCTATGTTCATGAGAGATATTGCCCCGTAGTTTAGTTTTCTATTTTGGTCATGTCTCTACCTGGCTTTGGTATCAAGAATTTATTTGCTTCATAGAATGAGTCTGGGAGAATTCCATAATTTTTATTTTCTGAAATAGTTTATGTAGAATCGGTGACAGTTCTTCTCTGAATGTTTGATAAAATTCACTTGTAAAACCATCTGGTCCACAGCTTTTTTTTTTTTGGCTAGAGGTTGTCTTATTATCTTTTTCAATTTCTTCTTTTATAATGGGACTGTTCAGGTGTTCAATTTTGGCTGGTGTAAGTTTAGATAGGTTGTGAATTTCTAAGTATTTGTCCATTAACTCTAGGTTTTCATATTTGTTTGAGCAGGCGACTCAACGGCACATAACAACAACAACAACAATAGTTTTTTATAATATTCCATTCTTAGCCTTTTCTATTTTAGTTGGTTCGGTTGTGACACTGCCTTTTTCATCTTTTACAGATTATTTGTGTCCTTTCCTTTGTCAGTTTTGCCAGTGGTTTGTCAATTTTACGGGCCTTTTCAGAGAACCAACTCCTAGTTTTGTTGATGGTTTTGATTGTTTTTCTGTTTTCTATTTCATTTATTTCTGTCTGAATTTTTATAATTTCAGTTTTTTTAGAGGGTGTCAGGTTTTCTCACTGTTCTTTTCCAATTGGTTGGAGATGTTGGGTTAGAGAGTCAATCAATGGTCATTTCCCCCCTGCCTTTTGATGTGTTTACTTATTGCTATAAATTGACCTCTATTTGCTACTTTGACTGTTTTCCAGAGGTTTGGTAAGTTTTGTTTTCATTGTCATTTGTTTCAACAAACATTTTAATTTCATTTTTATTTCTTCTGTTACCTACTCAGATGCAAGTTCAAGCTGAAGTTGAGGAAAATGAAATCAAATCCACAAGAACCAAAAATTGACCATAAGTCTGTCCCACTCAAAAAACCATCTCAGGAACAGGTTTGAGGCCTTGAGCACCCATGAGTGTAGACCAAATGAGCTCTGGGAGGATATAAAGAAAATCGTCCATGAAGAATGCAAAAGATCATTATAAAGGCTGACGAAGAAGAAAAGACCAAGGTGGATGTCAGATGAGACTCTGAATATTGCATTAGAGAGCCGAGAAGCCAAAGCTAAAGAAAGAAACCAAGAAATCAAAGAGATGAACAGAAAATTTCAAAAGGCAGCTCGGGACGACAAAGCAAGATGTTATAATGAAATGTGCAGAGAGCTGGAGTCAGAAAATCAAAAGAGTTGAACTCACTCAGCATTTTTTAAGCTGAAGGAGTTGAAAAACCAATTCAAGCCATAGCTGGTGATACTTAAGGATACCTTGGGTAGAATGTTAAATGATCCAGGAAGCATTAAAAGATGGAAGGAGTACACAGAGTCACTGTATCAGAAGGAATTGGCTGACATAGAAGAATTTCATGACATAACATATGAGCAAGAGCCTATGGTGATGAAGGAGGAAATTCAAGTTGCTCTGAAGTAATTGGCAAAAAGCAAGGCTCCAGGAGTTGACGGCATACCAATTGACATATTTCAACAAACAGACGCTGCAATGGATGTGCTCACTAACTTGTGCCAAGAAATCTGGAGGCCAGCTGGCCAACTGACTGGAAAAGATCGATATTTGTTCCCATGCCAAAGAAAGGTGACCCAACAGAGTGCAGAAATTATCAAACAATATCATTAATATCACATGGAAACAAGGTTCTGCTGAAAATTATCCAAAAATTATTGGAGCAATATGTCAACAGAGAACTGCCAGATGTGCAGGCTGGATTTTAAAGAAGTCGTGGTACTAGGGATATTATAGCCAATGTTAAATGAATTTTGGCAGAAAGCCAAGAATACCTGAAGACTGTCTATCTGTTCTTCATTGACTATGCAAAGGCTTTGTGTGAATCACAGTAAGCTATGGCTGACTCTGAGAAGAATGGGAATCCCAGAACATTTGATTGTGCTAATGCGAAACCTA
>NW_006399859.1:8062864-8070971 GCF_000299155.1 Elephantulus edwardii
AACTGCAGCCAGGAAATCAAGAGATGAATTGGAAAGTCAGCTGTGAGGGACCTCTCAAGAGTACTGAAGAGCAATGACATCAGGCTGGAGACTAAGGTGTGCCTGATCCGGGCTTTAGTCTTTGCAATTATGTGCTATGCATCAGAGAGTTGGATAGTGACTAGGGATGATAGAGAATTGATGCCTTTGAGCTGTGGTTCTGGAGAAGAGTGTTGAATATACCCTGGACTGCTAGGAGAACAAACAAGTTTGTCCTGGAGAGGGTGGGAATGCTCCTTGGAGTCAAGGGTTCTGAAACTTCATCTAACATACTTTGGGTATGTTGCAAGGAGGGACTGGTCCTTGAAGAGGGACATCATGTTTAGGAGAGTGGAGGGATGGCCTTGATGAGATTGGGGTGGTGGCAATGAGTGTGTCGGAGACAGCGAGTTTGGCACAGGATAGAGCAGCGTTTAGGACTCTACTACATAGGGTAGCTATGAGTCACATGTGACTCAATGACACACAACAACAACAACAACAACAAAAACAACAACAACAACAACAACATTAACTACTCATTTTCAAGCAAGGTGTTGTTCCGCTCCCAAATGTATGGTTTTTTTCTCCTTTATCCTCTTGTTATTAATTTCTAATTTTGTAACATTGTGTGCCCTCAGAAGTTGATTGTATTATTTATATGTTTTTAAATTTATTGATGCTTGCCTTATGGCCTAAAAAAATGTGATCTACATATTGGAGAAGAAGGTTTATTGTGCCTATAAATATCTATGAGATCGAGTTGGTTTATTGTGTGGTTTAATTCTTCAGTATCTTTGTTGAGTTTCTTTCTGGTAGTTCTATCTTTTCTTGATAGTGGTGTATTGAAGTCTTATAGTGGTGTTGTCTATTTCCTTTTTCAGTTTTGTTAATGTTTTTTTTACATATTTTGAAGCTCTATCATTTGGTGTATAGATATTTATTATTATGTCCTCTTGGTCTATTGATCCTTCAAGCATTATGTATGACCTCCCTTGTCCTTTGTGATGGTTTTTGCATTGAAATTTATTTTATAAAAGATTAATATCACTACTCCTGCTTTTTTCTGATTGCCATTTGCTTGGTATATTTTCCCCCACCCTTTTACTTTTAGTCTTTATCTTCACTTTTCAAGTGTGTCTCTTGTAGACAGCTTATTGATGGATTTTGGTTTTTTATCAAATATTCTACTTTTTCTCCTTAGTGGTGTATTTAAATAATTTACATTCAGTGTGATTACTGAAATGCAAGGTTTCATTGCTATCATTGAGTTGATTTCTCTTTTGTTGTTGTTGCTAATTCCTTTGGTCCATCCTGCTTTCTGTGGCACTTCTGTAAGAAGGACATCTCTCCGTGTTTCCTGCAATGCTGGTCTTGTTTTTACAAATTCCCTTAGGTTCTGTTTTTCTGGGAATATCTAGATCTCTCCTTCATATTTGATGAACAATTTTTCTGGGCACAATATTCTTGGTTGACAGTTGTGTTGAGTGTTCAATATATGTCATTCCACTGTCTTCTTCTCACATGGTTTTTGCTGAGAAATCAGCATTTAGTCTTATCTGCTGTCCCTTATAGGCTACTCTTTTTTTCTCCCTCACTGCTTTCAGAATTCTCTCCTTATCTTTGGTTCTGGCAAATTTGACTATGATATGTCTTGGTGCTTTTCTTTTCAGATCTATTCTATATGGTGTTCACTCAGCTTCTTGAGTACATATTCTCTCATTGTTCATCATGCCTGGAACATTTTCTTCTAGTAAAATCTTCCACAACTTTTTTGGTGCCTTTACTTGCTTCTTTCTGTTCTCGGATTCTGATGATGTGCATGTTATTTCTCTTGATGGTGTCCCACATTATTCCTAGGTTTTCTTCTTTTTCCTTCCCCTTTGATTCTGCTTTTTTCTCTAGCACATCAGTAGTGACAATTCTATCTTCTATTTCACTGGTTCTGTGTTCCATCTCTTCAACTCTGTTCATTTGTCCCTCCATTATGTTGGCAGCATCTGAAACATTGGTCCTCATATTTTGGATCATGGTTTCTTGTTTTTCCAGAGCCTCTAACGCCTTGTTTGTTTTATCTGCATTGTTGTTTTGGATTTTTTTTTAAAGCTCCTTCTGGTTTTTGCTTGTGTTGTCCTGTAATTCTTCAAGTTTGTCTTTCACCCATTGAAAATATTAAATTATTATTCTTTTAAATTCTGTGTCAGAAAGTCTGTTTCATCAGACTTTCTCACTTCAGGAAATCCAGTGACCGTGTGTCACTTTTTTGGGGAGACATCTTGTTTTGGGCTTGTGTAGGTTATACAGTAGCCTGCTTCTTACATGACATTGCTGTCATAGTTTTTCATGCCTGAGGTGATAATAGGTTCTTTATCTGAAGTCACTTCTCCAGAAGAGGATGGTGCAGCTACCCTGCATGTTTCTCTCTGAACTTCTAACTCAAAGGAAGTTTCATTTCTGGGTCTGTGAAAGAAGCCTCTTCTGTTTATTGTTGAGACCAAGGTGTTCCAGACTAAAGGCAATTAGTTGACTGGATTTGAAGAGATGCAAGGTGGGGTGAGGAGGGCACAAGCACAGGGCAGGCATGGGTACAGGGCACACATACAGATGCACGCCTGGTGTGCGTGCACGCAGACTCTCGCTGATTGGATACACGTGGGGACATTACTGAAATTCCAGCTGTCCAGTCTGCTCCCAACAGCCCTCCTGGTCTGACTTCTGTCAATCCATTTTCTATTTTTTTTAAAAAAAATTATTATTTTGTGTGTGTGTACTGTCAAATTGGATCTGATGGGTACAGGAAGAGATTGTCCCTCCTTCTCCAGGAGAGCATCTGGTGGATTCGAATCATGTACCTCTGGGATTGCAGTGCAGCTTCTTGCCACTAGGCCATCATTCAATCCATTTTCAATGTGTCCATTTACCTTTTCCAGCATGACATCTTTTTCCAAAGACTGACAGTGTGCCCAAAGTTTGTGAGACAAAGTTTCACCATCCTTGCCACTAAGGAGTATCTTGGTTACACTTCCTCTGAGACAGACTTGCTTATTCTTTTGGCAGTGTACAGAATATTTGGTACTCATCTCTAAAACCACAATTTAAAGGCATACCCAACTTTCAGATCATTAGGAAGCAATTGTAAATACCATGGCATGGATCAGCTTCATTTTAGTTTTTAAACTGACATCATGGCTCTTTAGTACTTTGGAGAAGTCCTTAAAAGGCAATTTCCCAGTATAACACACCTTTTGATCTCTCAATTGCTGGTACCAAGGGTGTTGATTGTGGATCCAAGTAAAACTGAATCATTGACAACTTTTTCCTATTTATCATGATGTTACTTATTGGTCTAGTGGTAAGGATTTTTGTTTTCTTGGTATTTCAAGGTAATCCATATTGAAGACTGTACTCTTTGATTTTCTGCAGCAAGTACTTCATTCAAATCCTTTACACTTATTTCAAGCAATGTTGTGTTATTCACATAACACAGATTGTTGATGAGTCTTCTTGCAAACCCTGATAACACATTCTTTTTCACATAGTCCAGCTCTTCAAATGATTTGCCTAGTACACAGTTTGGATACAGAAAGGATGCAACACTGACGCATGCATTTGCGGATTTTAAACTATGCAGTATTTCCTTGTTCTGTTGTTCAGACAACTGCTTCTTGGTCTGTGTATTACAATTTTTTTTCAATTTCTTTATTTTTCATTTCAATGAACATCTTACAGAGATTTTGGAATTCCATTCATTCATTGTTGCACCCCTCTTCCCCCCCCCCCCCCCCTTTGCTCCTCTCCTTCAAACGCAAAAGAAAAACTCCCTCATTGGTACGCAACCACCCACACACATCCCCCAACCCCCCCCACAGCTTCTCTACCCATTCATTTGTTGGGCATTTGGGTTGTTTCCAACTCCTTGCTATTGTAAACAAAGCCGCAATAAACATGGGTATGCATATATCTACTTGGGTGCCATTTATGGTCTCTTTAGGGTATATTCCTAGTAGTGGAATTGCTGGGTCAAATGGTATCTCTATTTGCAACTTTTTGAGAAAGCGCCTCATCGCTTTCCACAGTGGTTGCACCATTTTACGCTCCCACCAACAGTGAATAAGGGTTCCAGTCTCTCCACAACCTCGCCAGCATTTGTTGCTTGCTGTTCTGTTAAATTTTGCTAGTCTTACTGGGGTGAGATGATATCTCATAGCTGTCTTGATTTGCATCTCTCTCAGAGCTAGGGATTTTGAACATTTCTTCATGTGCTTGTTGGCCATCTGAATGTCTTCCTTGGTGAAGTGTCTGTTTCATATCCTGTGCCCATTTTTCAATTGGATTATTCTCCTTTATCTTGCTGTGGTGCTCAAGTATTTTATAAATTCTAGATATAAGTCCCTTATCTGACATGTCATCACCAAACACTTTTTCCCAGTCTGTGGCTTCCCTTTTTACCCTGTTGGAGAAGTTTCTGGGTGCGCATAAGGATTTGATTCTTAGAAGGTCCCATTCATCTATTTTATCTTCTCCTGGTTGTAAATTTTTCAGAATACTTGGAAGACTCTTTATGTTGTGGATTAGGACTACTAAAGTTCTTCCAAGCTTTTCTTGAATGAAGTTTATAGTCCTTGGTTTTAGTCCTAGGTCCATGATCCACCTTGAGTTGGTTTTTGTATATGGAATGAGGTGGGGATCTTGTTTAATTCTTCTGCAGATAAATTTCCAATTTTGCCAACACCATTTGTTAAAAAGGCTGTCATTTCCCCACCTAAGTGATTCCATTTCCTTGTCAAAAATCAGTTGACCATAAATAGATGGGATGATTTCCGGGTTCTCAATTCTATTCCATTGATCTATGTGTCTGTCATTGTGTGTACTATAATTTCTAAGTCCATTCATCTGTTAATGGGCAATTGGCCTACTTTCATTTTATTGCTATTGTGAATAATGCTTCTATGAACATAGATTTGTTCATGCGGATTGGATGGTGTTCTTTATGTAATCCCACATTAACAGATGATGTTCTTGAAGTCATCCCACAACTCCTCCGATCTTGTGTCATTAGTATTTCAAATCCCTTCTTGAGATGGCTTTTAAATTCAGTTGAGATTGGTTCAAGGCTATATTTTGGTTTTTTTGGACTTGTTTTAATTTTCTTCAACTTAAATTTGAACTTGCACATGAGAAATTGGTGGTCTACACTAAGCCCCTGTTTTCACTACTGGCATTGACGATTCTACTTATGTCCTGAATGCTGATACCAAGGGTGTGTTTATGGATCCAAGCTAGTTGAAATCATTAACAGTTTCAAACATTTCTCAGTCAGTCATGTTGTTGCCCACTGGCATGCCTTTGAGTTGTAGTGTTGTAAAAGAGTACCGACTATTCCAGGGACTGCCAAAAAACAAAAAAGGTACTTGGAAAGGATACAGGAGTGTTCTTCGAAGGCAAGAATGGTGAAGCTTCATCTCTCATATTTTAGATACATTCCTTAGAGAGGCTATTCCTTGGAAAAGGATACCATGCTTAGAAAGGTGGAAGGTCAGAAAAAGAGAGGAAGATCTCTATTGAGATCTTCACTTGCACAATGGGCTCAAGTGTATCAGAGATGATGAAGATGGCACAGGATAAAGGATGAAGATTAAATTCATCTTTTATCCTGCGAAGGTCATGACCTGGATCTGTTGCACCTTAGTCCCTAGACTGGTCTTGTTGCTCTCCAGCACTCACGAGGTCCCTGACAGATTATCCTAATGCAATTAATCTTTTGATTTCCTGACTGCTGGTGCCAAGAGTGTTGATGGTGGAACGGATTGTAGTGGTTAGCAGTCTCAATCTCTTCTCCATCTGTTATGGTGCTACCAATATTGCAGTCTTTCATATATTTGGGAGCTCTGGTGACCTAGTGGTAAGAAGCTCTGCTGCAATCCCAAAAGCATGTGGTTCAAATTCACCAGCTGCTCTGTGGGAGAAGGATGGATAATCTCCTTCTGTGCAATTAACTGCCTCTGAAAATTCACTGGAGGGTCAGTTCCAACTTGATGGTACACAACAACAACAGCCATATAATGGACAGTGGTAAGGAAGGAAGAAGTTTAAGCTGCATTGAAGGCATTGGTAAAAAATGGCATAAGTATCTGCTTTTATTTTCTTATACCGACTGTCCCACTTAGAGCAAGCAGAAAAAGTCTCAAAGATGGAAAAAAGGAAAATGTGTTGGAAATTGTTGAAAAGCTATCAAAGCACTGATATTTTATGGAGCCAAGAGCCAAAAGAAAGCAGGAAGAAGGGTAATACCATGAGCTCAGCATTTGGTACTATTTTCCCTCATAAGGTGAACTGCCATTACAAACACTGGGCCCGAGGCTGAGAAGCTGGTTAGCTTAGTCCCAAGCAGCTCTATTCTTTCCTGGATATCAAACAGTCTCATTGGTGTGCAGTTTAGGAATAAGCCAAGGACCCAAGGAGTTTCTATACACATTTTCAGAGCTCTACAGCTAGTTCCTGTCCAACATTCTTCCCTCCAAATCCCAGCTAACCTGACAGCCCACAACTCTTTATTCCACTCTGTGATTACAGCTGTTTGAGCTTGCATTCTTCACTGTTTTATGATGACTTCATGGAGAAATCTAAGGAGCTCTGCTGGATGAAATTGCATTGCTAACCCAAAGGCCATGCCTCTCTGACATTCTGACTCTACCAGCAGCTCTGCGGGAGAAGATGGGCAATCTTCTCATAGCTGGAAGGTTATCTATAAATTGGTTCCAACTCCACTGCAGTGTCTTAACAGGAAAATCATACTTGAATGTGGGGTTCATCTTATGTGGCTATCTTCTTTCTTACAACCAAAGCCCTGTGAGGACTGCTAACTCAAGTTAATTGTCAGTGGTTTTAATTTTCTCAATGAAACGATCTACCTCTCTCCCCTCCTGAAGTCCCCAAACTATTTCTCTGGCAATGGCGTCCTTGGGGGTCCCTTTCCTGTCGTCGCGGGGTATCTGAGCTGAGGCGTGGGGATGAGGAAAGCTCTGCCTCTCTCCCCTCCCAAAGTCCCAAAGCTATTGCCTATGGTGATGAAGTTCAAGTTGTTCTGAAGGAATTGGGAAAAACAAGGCTCCAGGAGTTGACAGCATACCAACTGATTTATTTCAACAGACGCTGCCCTGGATGTACTAAGTTGTGCCAAGAAACCTGGAGGACAGCCAGCTGGCCAACTGACTGGAAAAGATCGATATTTGTTCCGATTCAAAGAAAGGTGACCCAACAGATTGTGGAAATTATCGAACATTATTAATATCACATGCAAGATTCTGCTGAAAATTACCCAAAAACATTTGGAACAATATGTCAACAGAGAACTGCCAGATGTGCAAGCTAAATTTAGAAGAGATCGTGGTACTAGGGGTATTATAGCTAATGTTAGATGGATCTTGGCAGAGAATACCAGAAGAATGTCTATCTGTCCTTCATTGACTATGTGAAGGCTTTTGACTGTGTGGATCACAACAAGCTATGGTTGACTCTGAGAAGAATGGGAATCCCAGAACATTTGATTGTGCTTATGTGAAACCTATACTTGGACCAAGAGGCAGTTGTCAGAACAGAGCAAGGAGACACTACATGGTTCAAAATCAAGAAGGGGGTCCATTAGGGATCTATTTTGTCTCCATACCTTTTCAATCTGTATGTAGTATAGATCATCCAAGACGCTGGTCTGTACGATAAGGAATGTGGCATCAGGATTGGTGGAAGAATCATCAACAAAGTGCTGGCTGAAACTGAGGACCTGAAGCGCTTGCTGCAGAAGGTCAAGGACTGCAGTCTTCAGTATGGATTGAAGATCAACAGCAAGAAGACAAACATTCTCATCACTGGGCAATTGGCAGCATCAATTGGATGGTGAAGAGATTGAGACAGTTAACAGTTTTAGTTTACTTGGTTCCACAGTCAACACTCTTGGTAACAGCAGCCAGAAAGTCCAGAGACAAATTGCATTGGGAAAGCCAGCTGTGAAGGACCTCTCAAGAGCACTGAAAAGCAGTAATGTCAGGCTGGAGACTAAAGTACACCTGATCCAGGCTATAGTCTTTGCAAT
>NW_006399859.1:8078836-8081171 GCF_000299155.1 Elephantulus edwardii
AATTATTATTCAAAATGCGTGAGCCTGGAGGACATTATGCTGAGTGAAATATCTGTCGCAAAAGGACAAATATTGCAAGGTGCTATTGTTGTAAAATGGGACTGATATCAGGGTTGGGGTAAGAGAAAAACTGGATAAATTATGTATACTGCAAATGAGGATATCTGTTGCTAGAGTGTTGCTTCTAAGGTGAAGATATAATCAACAGTCTGCCAGAAGTCAGAGAGAGTAGATTATAAACAGTTCTGATCTCCATCAGCAGGACAATCTCTCTCACACACACACACTCCCCCATCTGATCTTGGATCATGAAAAAATGTTAACCTTGATCTGTCCCTGACATGAAAATCTTTCAAATACCTGGGAAGAACTTAAAAGTAAAAATGGGTCCCCAATGCATACCTATTTTGACTGCTGCATTATTTACAATAACAAAGAGATAGAAACAACATGAATGTACATCAACAGACAAATGGAAAAAGAAACTGTGGTACATTCACACAACAGAACATAATTCAACTCTGAAAAACAATAAAGAATAAAACACTACACAGCATGGATTTGTCTAGAGGACATTATGCTCCGTCAAGTCAGTCACAAAAGGACATTTTAAAAACTTAAAACGCTTACATAGAGGTCTATTTTTGAATGTTTATCAGGAAGAGAAATAATAGCACCTAATACATTACCACTAAGGAAAGAGAATGCAAAGGTATAAAAGATAAATGAAGTCAGAATTAGAGATGAAGTGGGGGAAAGTCCAATTCCATTGTGGACATGGAAATCTGAAAATTGTTTTGTAAACCTTCAGTGAAAAAAAAATGAGTCATCAGTTTTCTCCATTACATAAGTGGCAATTTCAGACTTCTAAGTAATCATTCATGACTCTTCTCTCAAATGTTACAATCTTCCAGCAAATAGTTTGCACTATTAAAGTGCATGCTTCTCACTGCTTCCTCCATTACTACTTTGGTTCAAGTTGTTTGAGATTACCTAGAATACTGCTGCTCATTTTTGTTGCTGGAAAGCTTTTTAAACAACCGTTTAAGCTATATCAATTAGATCATGCTAAAGTGGCAAACCTCAATCTCATTTTTATTTCTATGGATGAAAGCAGAGAAACCTTGTTCAAAAGAAAATACATCAAATTTATATTCACTTAGCCCTCTGAACTCTTGGAATTGTAAATATTAGTGATTGTCCAATAACTTATCAGCTGACAGTTCATTCCAATTCTTTTATTAAGGATGTGTATGGAAACTACTCAAATTCCAAAAGGAAGGAAACATTCAGGCCTTATTCTTTGTTTAGAGTCTTGAAATATTCTCTTGCTGAGATAGTTATTCATATTAAAATCTAGGATAACTGAGAGGCCTTCATTCTTACAATCAAAATGTAGGAATTTTAAAGACTGGTTTAGGAAAAAGTGCATAGGGATGGTAAAGACTATTATCTTTTTTACCCTTAGAGTGTGAATATTTGTTTGAAGACTACTAGTTAACAATGACTAAAGCTCCAGAGTCTGTCATGGAAAGAACTGCAAAGTACTTGTTTTAGCAACTTGATTTGGTAATTCACCAGCCTGAAAATTTCCTGTGCAGTTGTATTAAAATGAGTTGATGGAAGATAGGAAAATTAAGTAGACAACAGAAACAAACTGTTAAAAGTTTTTTTGCCTGAAGGACTCATTCTATTTTCTAGAGAAGAAGTTGGTTAACAGTTTTCTTTAGCATTGATTTGGTGAGCTTTCCCTAGAATGCCCTGGGAGGTGAGATAGGTGTAGGGTCATATCTTCCAGCACAGCATGACATCGAGGGTTGTTGGTGTGTATATCTGGGATAGTGATATTGAACTGTTATGTGCTGTCAACTCATAGTGACCCTGTATCGTCTGATATACTTTAACCCATCTTTACAGTCACTATATCAATCCATCCTGTTAAGGGTCTTCCTTTCTCATGATTACCTTTCCAAGCATGATGTCCTCAAAGATTGGCAACTCTTAACAAACATACATGGTCAAAGTATGAGAGGAACTAGTAATAAAATTATCTTGCCAGGGCTTATGAAACAGGTGAAAACAAACTGGCAATCAGAAGACTTTAACAAGTGCAAAAAAAGCAGTTATGGCCAACGATGACTTCTAAGGCAAGACCGTTCTGGATATTAAACATATATGGATATGGTTGTGACAAGACAAAACCGATGGAACAAAATGCCCTCGGAGTAGGAAATGGTCACTGAAATCAACCACAGTTGAAATATTTTATTTCCTCAGAGTATGATCTATAGTTCTGCGCTCAACCAAACTATGGCTTAATCAGAAGTACACTCAC
>NW_006399859.1:8081751-8084061 GCF_000299155.1 Elephantulus edwardii
GATTCTGAAGCTTCGTCTGACATACTTTGGGCATGTTGCAAGGAGGGACTGGTCCTTGGAGAGCGACATCATGTTTGGGAGATTGGAGGGACGGCACAGGAGAGGAAGAACCTCAATGAGATGGATTGATTCTGTGAGTGGAGTGGTGGGAATGAGTGTGTTTGAGAGGGTGAGGTTGGCACAGGATAGAATGGCATTTAGGGCTCTTGTACATAGGGTTGTTATGAGTGGCGATTCGATGGCACGTGACAACCACTACCACCACCACCAATGAAATGACAATTTACATTGTCTTGTTATGTGTTGCTGAGTCAACTCACAGCAACTCAATAAACAATGGTTCTGAAACTTGCCCTATCCCAAGCCAGCCTCATTGGCTGTGACACACCTAATCCCATTGCCATGGTCAGCATTTCATTCAATACATCTCATTCAGGATCCCAAGCATGATATGATGTCCGAGGACTGGTTTCTTCTAGCAACATATCCAAAATATGTGAGACGGAGCTTTAGCATTCTTGCCTCCGAAGAGCAACCTGGTTTCAATCTCTCCGTGACAAATCTGTTGTGTCTCTGGGCAGTTCATGATATGATCAATACTCAAGCATCACAACTCAATGGTATAAATTCTTCTTGTTTTTAGTCCTTATCCAGCTCTCAGATGCAAGGCAATGGCCTGGATCAAGCACACCTTAGTCACTAGACTATTGCTTTTTAGCACTCTGGAAAGGTCCTTGTCAGCCTAGTTTCCCAAAGCAACTTGTATTTTGATTGCTGACTGACTGCTGGTGTGTTAGCCTCTTTGAAATACTCTTCAAGGCAGAAGATAACAGTTAAGGAAGTTGAAGAGTAACAAAGGGAAGACATAGGTAGGTGTTGTGGGCATACCTTGTGGAAAGTTCACAGGGTATTTTCCCTTGCTTTTTCTCATGCCAGAATATTATGGGCTGCTTTCTAAGAGTGAGGTAGTTAAATCAAGTCTTTGGGGGTTCAACACACAGTAGTTTGGGCAAAAAGGTGGATTTAACTTCTAATTTGGAGATGTGACAAGTGCAGGTGTAAACTCCAGCTTCAACAAAACTTGGAGATAGTGGAAAATCTTCAGTGGGTGAAAGAGTCGCAAAATCAGTGACTATCAAATGAGGATATCTGGTACAAGGGCGAAGAGGCGCACAACGGCGATGTGGTGCAGGAAGACTTATTTGCTGAGGACTGGCAGCTTAATATCTGGGAACAGACTGCAAACCCTAACTCCCAGTGCTGCCCAAGCCCTGCACCCCCATCCTTGCCACAGTACCATGTCCAGGGACACCACCCCACCACCAACCCGCGCCCCCACACTTCTGGCACACCCTGGTGGCCTCACCACGACCCTGAACTCACTGGTGGTGCTCCAGGGCCACTAGAGACTCCTTCACGCAGCACGACAGCCATGGACAGTACGATTCTGAGTCAGCACACAAAGGCACACCGTGAAGCCAGCCATCGTCTGAAGCCACCACCAATCGAGCTGCTGTGGGACTGATCTGCCACGAGAAAGGCTGGTAGGATCCTAATTGGGTTTTCTTGGGCACCACCGATTGTCTGGGGAGTTCCCAAGGGTGAGCCCACTGGTGGGAATTTGGCTGGGCTCTCTGGGGGCACACCAACTGCCCAGGAAAGAGTGGGCCAGTGATAATTTGGCTGAACTTTTGTGGACACTGCAAACCAGCCAGAGGCGAGTGGGTTGGTGGGAATTTGACTTTGTATTATTGAGTCCCCTTGGACCCAGGAGATAATTTGGCTGAACTTTTGTGGGCACTGCAGACCAGCCAGAGGCAAGTGGGTTGGTGGGAATTTGACTTTGTCTTGTTGAGTCCCCTTGGACCCAGGAGCTTTCCTGGGCAGGGGCCACTGTGCAAGGGCAACTGCATGAGCACCACTGGACAGGGACCAGTGAATGAAAACCACTGGGTGGGAGACGGACAGCTGAAATTTGAATAGGGAACCCAGTTGTAAGCACACCCAGACAGCTGAGGCCTGAGGTCCCTCAAGTGGTTGACCTGCCCTTGTGATCGCCACAACCCCATTTGGCTCCACACATGTGTCTACACATCTGAGTAACCAACCTGCCTCTAATCTGGAGCACCTTGACCTATCTTACCTATAAGAGGCTGCTCTCACAGGCTCTGAACTGACATTTCCCTGGAGTCAGACGTTCAGAGAAAAGCACAAGTGAGATAGCTACCCAACTGATCTCTAGAGCATTATCTTCAGATCAAGAACATATCAATGTCTCGAAGAAAGTAAGCTGTCCCACACAATACACAA
>NW_006399859.1:8091026-8107808 GCF_000299155.1 Elephantulus edwardii
AATAGAAAGACCTAGATTATATTGCTAAAGGTAAATTATTTGAGTACAGGAAAACAGAAGTATACATTTCAGGTATTAAATTATCAGTGATATGGAAAAGTTGCCATTGATTTCTTATAAAGCAACATTTTTGCAGCATGAAAATAATCTGTAATTTGTTTGGTTTTTGGTAGAGATATAAAGATGGTATCCCTGTTAATGATTTTTCCTGATTGAATGAGAAAACAAACCCTTGATGCTCATGCTTAAAGGACAGCCATTACATTAAATGTAGTGCTGGGACTTTGGGTCAATAGACCTAAATTTACTCCATCCTTGAATTATGTCCAATAACACATTAAATAAAATGAAATAAATTCTTAAGTTGGAGATGAAGGAAAAAACAGGTCTTCCAGTGTAATTATCATTTCAGATGGCTTTTCAACTTACATTTCAGAATATACTTATAAATAACTCAGCATACTTAAGCAGTGAAATGATGAAAATACATTTTAGAACATAATACTGGTCTTCAACTCTTACCATAATCAGTTCTCTTTTTTTTACTTTAGTTAGCTGGAATAAATAATTCCAGAGAAGATAATTAAAAATCAGCAGGCAACTTAAATTTTGTTGAATAAAGCCGACCTTAATTCTTTCAAATACCATATGCACAAATATCAACTGACTCAACATTTAGTACACTCTTTTAAAAGAATGTTAAGAAAGAAACAAAAATCCAAAAACCCTTGGGGCCCTGGCATATGAAGAATACTTCAGATGGACTACATAAACCGGACATCTCACCTGCTCTAGTTGCTATTCTTCTAAAATGTCCCAACTTTTAAACAACACAGGAATAATTAAAAAGAAAAATTCAACACATCAACACATGTCTAAAGTATCTTAACATATCATATTCACAAACAGGTTTGACTCACATCTTTCAATGTTTGAAATATAATCTTGGACCCAATTATTAAAAAAAATCATTGACAAGCCCATCCTAGTTTGTTATTTGCTGGATCAATAATATTAGCAGCCAGATTATTCCAATCGTGCTCCAACAGAAAACAAAATCAGAAAGTAATACTTCTTTGTTTTTTTGTAATTATATGATAATGCTGTTCCTTAATTTTAACATAATGAAACAGGCATTTCAATCAAATATGGGGAAATGGCTTTTTCTTATTTAAGCCATAGGGAGAAAATGAACTGTTCATTTATTACCTAAAAAAGGTATCCATTTTACATAATCTTAGACAGAAACAAATAATCATTAGTAATTTCTTCTTCTGTAAAAATTGGCCAAATTTTATTTTTTAAATGTACTATGTGATATAAATTATATGAAGACTGCATGGGATGAGAATAGTCTAAACTTTTATCAATTTTAAGTCCATTCTAACAAGTGTGAAAATACTTGCTCTCATATGTCGCTTTGGTCCAAAATAATAAAAGTCGAGTCAGAAAGATAAACTAAGAACCTAATCTTTTACCAACATTAATGCTGACTGTTACTGGAAGGAGAAATATCCATGATGAACAATTCTACTTTAACTAAGTATATAATAAGAGTATTTCTGATGAACGTTATCACAGTGTCAAATAAACATTTTTACAAGAGAAAAATATAAAGGAACAAGAACAACAAAAAGAGAGCTATCACACACAAAGTCACAAAACATTACCAGTTTCAAAAGTATCTCTCCATAACTGCAGTAGAGTCTAAGAAGGTAAAGTTAGAGGGTTGAGGATGCCACTATGAAAGGAAGCTGACTAGTATTTATTTCTTATTTTATACAACTCTTACTCTTTACAAAAATGGTTATAGTCATGCCCATAAAAGTGTAACCCATGGCATCTGAAAGCAAACACTCTTTGTAGTTATTTAAAAGGGCCTTTTTAAAAATTATAATACAAAGGTCTGTGCTCTATAAGCAGTCCTCCACTGTGCATTATAACAATAAGGCTTACTTTTAATACAAATACTAAGTGTGAGTTATGAACCACTAGACTTAACAAACATCATTTTATAATTGCTCTTCGCATCTTTTTTGTTTTTTGGATCCTCCACTTCATCAGGGTGTTCAGTAGTTTGCAGTTCTTCAGCAGATTCTTCTTTCTCTGACTCGGAATCACTTTCAGAGTCATCTGGACTTTCGGGATCAGGTGAGTCATCATCATCATCTTCATCATCTCCAGCGACATCACCTTCTCCATCATGATCTTCGACCTAAAAACATCAATCAACAGGCTTTTTCTCTCTATAAACATAATCATCTACTACAAAAATTAGAAACAAAATTCAACCAAATTCACCACCATGGAGTAAATTATGACTCAAAACAGCAATCCTATCGGACAGAATAGAAACTGCCCTGTAAGTTTTCCGAGGCTGTAAATCTTTATGGGAGAAGACAGCATCATCTTTCTACCATGTAACAGCTCCTGGGTTTGAACAACCAAGTTTTTGGTTAAAGCCATGCTTCTTTACCACTGTGCCACCAGGGAACCTTAAAAATGGGAAAAGACTCCCAACTTTTTTAAAGAAAGGTTTCTAAAGATTCTGCCCCCCAGTATGAAAAAACTCTTATTAATCATATTCTGAAAGAAACAGTATTTCACATAAATAAGTTAAATAGTTATGTGAAAAGCAGTTATCAATATTATACAGATTTTATTACTTTAGAATAATTAGCCAGTAGTTTTCACATCAATTCCTAATAGAAGAAATCACTTAAGAAACAACTGAAAAGGAAATCTATCAATATTTCACATTTACATTTCACATTTACACGAGATAGTTAACCTAACTTGGATCTAATAATTTTTTAAGCCATATTTACATTAAGCTGGTATCTGAAAACTTATACAACCTTGAAAAATATTAGCAAGCTCTGGTGGTTCACTATTAAGAAGTTGTGCTGCCATCCCCAAATCAGGCGTTTTAAATCCAGTAGCTGCTCCAAGAAAAGATGGGAAATCTGGGCAATTTACAGTTTCTGAAAAACCCACTGGAGGGTAAGCTGACTTAGGCCAGCTCAAATGGCCCATAACAACAAACAAACAAAATAACTCTTCAGGTTATCCAGAGAGAACTAGATGAACACATAAACATATTTGAAATAACAGTATAAAGAAAACATTTACATATTGCTGCTATTGAGGGCTATGATAATCTGACAGCCAAGTATTAAGAAATTAAATCTAATTTCTCCCCAGTTAAAATAAATTACCTCACTGAAGCCAAGTCCACAGTGTCGTCGGTATCTTCCTGATAATTTACTGTCCATACTTTGCTGATATTGAGACTCCAGTTCTTCATTAATTTTCTTGTCTTCTTCCCCTGCATGTCCAGTGTACTTTGGTTACGTTTCAGTCAAATTAATAAAAACATTGATTACACAAAAAAAACCCATATTAAAGACGCTATTATATTCAAGGCAGATTTCTCTGAGTGTAATTAATTTGACAGTGAATTTTATGAACAACTTTATAGATCCCAAGCCATTACCTGTAAGATAATTAGAGTATCTATTTATGAACATTTCTTTGGAAACCAAAACTCTGAATTCCAAAAAGTGATTAAGAGATGAAAAACTTTGTTTTTCTATTTGACACTGTTAAACATGACATTAAGTCTCTTTAGAAAAGGCTGCCTGATGTAAAATTTAAATGGTAAATATAAATTTAATTAAGTAATTAAATATTATAAAATATTTGGGGTATTAAATATTTAGCTTATTTAGATGGTAATGAATGACTTTTCTTCTAAAAGTCAAAGTCTTCAAATTAAGTTACCAAAACAAAAACAAAAAAAATCCCTACAGTAAAGAAAAGCTTCTGCCTGACTAGAAATAATGAAGGAAAAATTAAGTTCACAAGAGGGCTTAATAAAATGACTGTTATAGCTCTACGTTGTCTTTGCTGACTCATGCAACATATATTGACTTAATTTCTGTAACATCTGAAATATTACATATGCTTTTTTGGTAAATTATGAATCCTAAAGACCAAAAAAACCCTATCTTTTTAAGAACTAGAGCATTACTAATCTCACTGAAGTTTCTTTCGTATATAATAATTTATATATTCATCTGAGAGGAATTTAATTTTAATCCAAATAAGGTTGCTTTAACTTTTTATTAAATGACATTTTTAGTAGATATATACATGATATATACCTTTCCAATCCTAAAGTTTTAAATTAATAATTAAAAATGAATGACAGAAGTGATCTTGAAATAAGGAGCAGTATTTTATTCAAGTCTAATACCTCTAGTATGATTATATTTAACTTTCTCACCTGTTCGAAAGTGAGATGTTGATTTGTGATCTCCTATAACAAGACGGCCAGTATGTTCTTTCTATAACAAAGTTTAAAAAAAAAAGTATTAAAATCTGAGATTAATTTAACATCATTATTAAGTGTCTATTACTTAACTACTACTACTGACTATTCTAAGTATTTTGTTACAAGAAAAAGGATTAAATGAAAAACTGTTTTATGAAAAAGTGGTACAAGGGGTTAAGTGGAAATTTTGGTAGTTTGAATCTACCAGCTGTTCTGGTATAGAAAGATTAAGTGATCCACTCCTATGAGGAGTTACAGCATCCTTGGAAAACTTGAAGCAGTTCTACTCTGTCCTACAGGGCTGCTGAGTCAGAATTGGAAGAACAGCAACATTTTTGGTGGTGGTGGTTTTTTCTTTCTTTCTTTTTTGCATCAACAGTCTTTATTGGTGGCAGAGAGAGAAGGGGAACTCACAGCTCCCACTTCTGAGGCAGTGTTATGAGTCCTGAAATTGAAGAAGACATCATCAGCCCTGGGAGGAAGCTCAGTCTTGTTCTTGAGAATAGAACCAGAGGACAGGAAGCCACTGACACTGAAGACATGATGCCTTCTCTTTTTACGGGGCGGGGGACTACATGCCCATCCCTAGCCAAGAAAAGGAGGGTCGTTTTGGTTTTTTGAGGGAGCTGGGGGATAGTCTTTATGGTGGTGGGAGTACGAAGAGCAGGCAGAAAAAAAAGGTAATTAAGTTAAAGTATATGAATAATGTTACAAGATAGTCTAAGTGCCATTTTGAAAAGAAAGAAAAGAGACTAGACAAAGAGCCAGAAAGTAGAATGAAGATATGGATCAGTTTAGAGTTTGACACAAGACTACAGATTAGAGTTATTTTACATTTTATGTTATCTGGTATGATTTTGTAAGTTAATTTTTCGGTCTGTGAATGCAATCCCCCCCCCCCCCCAACTAATGAAAATTACTTCTTTAACATTTGGGTATCAGGAGAAACAGGTATTTGTGTAACATTACAAGGCTTAGTTATATAGGTATAGACTAAGAAGAAGGGCATTTCACTGTACTATGACAGGGGTTTCAGTTTCAAAATGTAGTCCCCAAAGTAGCAGGACAACTACTTGTTAGTAATGCAACCTGTCTGTCTCTAACATCTCCCAGCCCACCTACTAAATGAAAAGCCTCAAGGATGAACCCCTGTATGCCCACATACTAAGCTTTTCAGTGTTCAAATAAGTAGTGAGGAAATTAGTGGCAGATGCAGAGTATTAGACTGATATGGGGGTGGGTGGGTGTATATTATTCATATGTAATTTCATTTTTTTATGGATGGAATCTTGTTTACATTTGTTATTTTAAGTTTCAAGGAATATAAAATCTTGGCTAATCAGAGTTTTCAAACATTGGCCATGATCACAAAAGTATGGAAGAGTTTAACTCTTGCCATCAAGATGCACATAAACCTAAAATCTCTTAGATTAGCAGACTTTTTCTTTTCTTGAAGAGAAATACACATTTAGTCCACTAGAAAATTTAACATATAGTAAACATATACTGGTAGCCAAATTTCTACATTTTTAAGTTAGGATGCTTTTCATAGGTAGCATCTTATTTTGGAGTGTTTTCACTCTATGAGGAAGTTTTCTTACACTACTAAGCCAGAGTCAGATATCCCCCTTTGCTGTGATTCCACCCTTTTAAAGCCATTATTATTGTGTTGTTATATTATTTCCTCCATTATACAATGACTTCAAACATGTGTTATCTATCCAGCAAATAGTAGACTGTAAATATAGTTAATAATATGAATAAATGTATATCCATGTATATAATAAATTTTTTTATACAGAATTTCATTTTTAGAAAGTTCAAGTCCAAGTCATTTCTGTTGAGCTGAGGCCAACTCACAGCTGTCTTTCTGGCAATCCTAAATCACACAGGAGGATATTGCCCATCTTTCCTTATTAGCAGCTGGTGGATTCGAATAGCCAGAGATGTGACTTTTCAGTTACCAACATAGCCTTTTATGGATTACACTACCAGAGTTCCCTTTAAGAAACTTAGCAGAGTTAAAAAGCTTTCCATTTCATTCAAATTTGGATTGTAGGATGACTGTTCGAACAATACTAGGTAACTGACTTTACTTGCATTTCTATGAGAGACAGTATAAACTCGAATAGTATAAACGGATCCAAGTATATTTAGTCCTCCCTCTACATACATGCAAAGGTCACAATTTCACAAAAAAGGAAAAAAGCAGCATACATTTTGATAATTACCTTTCCTGCTCCCATAAGTCTCAAGAACTTTTGTTTTCTTTCTTCATTCCCCAAGTCTGCTGCCTCCCAATTGCTAGATCCAAGCTGGAAAAGAAATTACCAGATTAAATTCTGTACCTAAAAATCTGCTTTCTCTGAGATCACCTGGAGGGCTCATTAATAGGTAGTGCTGCGCTCCATCTCCAGGGTTCTGATTCAGTGGGTCTGGATTTCTAAAAGTGCTGTAACACTGTTACTGATGTAGGAACCACACTTTTGAGAACCACTGCTCTTAGGCCTTGTAGGAGTTTATAGCACCAGTATTCTAAACCTTGATGCTTAGGTATTTAATATAGTTGTTTAAAAATTCTGGCTTTAGTTAATATTGTAAACCAGCTGCTATTGTCTATTCTGAGTCATGGGAATCCCATTCATGTGTGTCAGAGTAGAACTGTGTTCAAAGGGCTTTACATGGCTGATTTTTCAGAAGTAGATCATCAGGGCTTTCTTCTGATGTGCCTTTTGGTAGTTTATAACCTAAAATCTTTTAGACAGCAAATGAGCCCATTAATCATTTGCACCACCCAAGGACTTAAGTGATACAAAGGATAGTATACTACTGGAATCTCCTGGAAACAATTTTCGTTTTTAGGCCTTTTTTTAAAAAAAAATTATTTTTTAAAAGTTTTTAAGGCTCTTCTGAGCAGTTCTAATTATTTGTAAGGATGAATTTTGTTTTTCTTATAAAGGGCAGGTACTTATTTTTTAATAATTACAGAAGAAAATTAATTGTATTTTACAATTATCAAATGGGTCACTGGACTCTTATAAATCTAAGACATTTCATGGAATCCTTAGTGACATTTACCCCTATGTGTTGAAATAAATATTACTATAACTCATGCATTATTCCTAAATTGATGGTTACACAATGGCTACTAACTACAAGGTCAGCTTTTCAAATCCAACAGGTGCTCTAAAAGAGAATGCCAGAGCAGTCTGTTTCTGTAAAGATTTATAACTTTGGAAACTCCATGGAGCAGCTCTACTCTGTCCTACAGACTTGTTAGGAATTAGAATCAAACTGACAGCACTGAAGGGTTTCTCTGGGTTAATATTTGAAAAGAGTGTATCATGCTGCTTAAAGTATTAGGCACCAACTTTCAAAAAGACACCACATCGCTACTGTTTGATTTTTGCTGCAATAAACACAGGTGGGAATTCAGAATTTTTCCTTTTCTGCCCACAGTGGAAAAGAAAATTGACAAAGGCATTCCACAATGATTAGATAAATCAGATAAAACAAAATGAGTGCAGCATTCTATACTAGTGATGATGAGGTGAACTTTATGACCCAAAATCTCAGTCTCTTAGTCCTTAGATGTATGCAGTCTTCAGTACCTTCTGCAACTCAAGAATCAATGAGACACCAAAATAAGAAACTGTCATCCAGCAAGTCCTTTAACAGAGAGAATTTAATCTTGCAGTATTTTGCAACAAATGCCTAGATATCTTTTTTTTTTAAAGAGCTCAGACCAAACTGTTTTGTTTCATTTTTTTTTTGTTTGTGCCACAAAATTTACTTGATAGCACGCATGTATTCAAAGGTGACTGACTGGAAAGAAAATAGATGTAGAAGTGGGAAAAAAAATTGGCTTGATCATTCTAATTGAGTTTATTATCTAAAAATCTATTTTACAATTTGGAGCAAAGATGACAATGCCTTGACATAAACCACAGATTTAAAAAAAAACACACAACAGAACCAGCAACCCAATAACTTTAAATATATTCAATGATGCAAATGCAGAAATTAAAACTAATGATAAAGCCAAACTGATTAGAAATGGATTTGAAAACGGAAATTATTTTCATTTTACACATGACAGCTGATGAATAATTAGTTGTATTTCAAGGACAGTATGGAATAGAATTTTTTTTTTCTTAAATAATCAAATTCAATGGACTCTAGTAGCATAATGGTTAAGGAATTAAACTGCTAACCAAAAGATTTGTAGCTCAAATTCACCTACAGTAGAAGCAACCTAAAATAAAGTCTGACAAACTGCCTTCAGCAGCCATGTTACCATGAGTTTAAATCAGTTTAATGGTACACAACAATATCATACTTGGTTCGCATTGGTTTAAAAAAATTCATTTGGAAAGGGTGGTGTTAATATACTTTCATGACTTTTACTAAGTTCCAAATCTCAACTTCTTTTCATCTGACTGCAGATACACACACACACACACACATGCACAATTTTCTTGTGCTTTAGATCGAAGTTTACATAGCGGATTAGTTTTTCAATGAATAATCCACACACAAATCATTCTGTGGCATTGGCTGCAATCCCTGCAGAGTTAGCACTTATATCTTCTCTTGGCTCCCCATTTCTTTGATTTTTCCTCTTATCTTTGGTTTGTGGCAAATGCTGACCTTTTAGTCCTATATGGTTAATTGTTTTAGGAACTGCTCAACTCTTAATCTCCTCCTGTGTGATTAAATGCCTCTAAAATTCTGGCAGAAGGCCAGTGATGAGTAGGCTTTGACTCGATGGTACTCAACAACTGTCAAGTTTCAGTTCTGATCTAGTTCTCATTATCCCATCTTTTATCAGATTGCGTAGTCAGCACATCACTGTATGGAACAGTCAAGTGGAGGGAAGAGAGACACCAAGCAAGTGTGACAAAGAATAGTGGCTTTATTCACTTATTCAGTGAGCCTGCAATCTGCACTTACCTACAAAGACCACAAACTCATCACTGTCAAGTCAGAACCCAGCCTCCACTGGGCTCCCCATGGGAGGAAACTTTTCATGTTGATCCCCTGCGGTAATGATAGTTTCAAAGCCCCAGGTAAGAGGCAGCCTTTGGATTAACGCTGCAGATAGCCTTAAAAATAACTACACATCACTTTGTATAAGGAGCACTGATGGTGCACCGGGCTAAGTGCTTGACTGCTAACCGAAAGATCAGTGGTTTGAATCCTTAAGCCACTCCAAGAGGGGCAAAAAAGAGCTAGTGGTGTTATCATAAAGATCACAGCTTAGGAAACCCTAGAGACAGTTTTGTCATATAGCATCTCTATGAGGTGGAATAGGAACCATGGTGGTGCAAAAGGTTGGTGGGCTGAACCCATCAGCTGCTTCATGATCAGTCTGTGTGGAAAGAGACTTCACCATTTGCTTCCACACAGATTAGTTTAGAAAAAGATGGGGCAGAGTGGAACGTAGGGTCACTATGAGTTGTAATTGTTAAGTAACATGATGTGGAATCAAGATGGCACATGTAACCAACTGCATAGTGTTTTAGAACTTTGCATAGTGTTTTAGAACTTGTGAATTTCTTTTCATTTTATTCTTTAAAATCCCTTTCAACAGTTTTCTTTAACAGATAAGGACAATGAAAGGCTAAGTGGCTCGTCAAGGTTCTCTGATTTTAAGTCCTGTTCCTTTTACGTATGTACACAATCAAAAGAACACGTGAAAGCATCTCTGAATTACAGTTTAAAAGACACACACTATTAAAAATAAGTCATAAATCCAAAATGTTCCAATGTAAGAAATTGTCTACATAACAACCATATAATTTACAACTTCTAAAGTTTTCTTCAATCATCAAATCCTTTTGATTCTTTTTTCAAAAACCTTTCCCAAGTGTTGCATTTTGAAAAGCACTGAGAGTGTCTGATAAATACTTAGAGGTATCTCTACCATTCGCTAGATTTCATCTCTCGTGTTTAAGATATAAAGCATTCATTTCTCTAATTAAAACAATGAAATCATTTTTAAGGTCTGTGGTGGTCTGGTGGTAGAAGTTTTGCCTTTTGTGCAGGATTTTCTTGTGTACTGTCGAGTCAGAATCGACCCTTAGTTGACCCTCCAATGGGTTTTCAGAGGCAATAAATTGCACAGGAAAAGATTACCCACCTTTCCCCTATGGGGCAGCTGGATACCCAGGTTCAATTCCTGGCTAATGTCCCTCATCACTGCCAGCAGAGGCTTGGGTGTTGCTAAAATCCTCAAGTTCAGTGGAACTTCCAGATTAAGAAGTGCCATCATAAAATGTCTGATGATCAGCTAATGAAAACCTTAGGAATCACAACAGTGAAACTGACAGCAGATTCCGAGAAAGGCTTAGGACTTGTTTTTAGGTGCTGTCGAGTTGTCTCTAACTCAGAGCAGGTACAAAAGACTGAAACTCTGCCTGACCCTGTGCCATCTCCTTTGTGCCTAAGCCCACTGTTGCTTTTATTTCCCTGAAGGACATCCTCTTCTTAGATGACACTCCATGTGTTTCCAAGCATGATGTCCTTTTTTAAGGACTGGCTCCTCCGATAACATGCCAAACTATGTGAGATGAAGTCCTACCAACCTTGCCTCTAAAGAGCACCCTGGCTACACTTCTAAGAATTGTTTGTTCTCCTGGATATATAGTATATTCAGTATTCTATGCCAGGATGATGATTCAAAGGTATCCACTGTCCCAACTTTCACATCCAAATGAAAATACTATAGTTGTGCTTAAGTATGGGGCTGACTTGATAACAGTTAACATCCCTAGTTCCCTTTAACTGAAATATATTCTTCTGACTCTTACTTAGGAGCCCTGGTGGCCTAGTGTTAAGCAGCAGCTCTGCAATCCTGAAGGCTAAATTTAAATCTACCAGCTGCTCTGTAAAAGGATAGGCAATCTCCTCCTGTTAACTGTTGCTGAAAATCCGCTGGAGGGTCAACTATGGGTCAGTTTTTACTCAATGGTAAACAATAACAACTCTTAGAATTTACTTATATATATTACTAGCATGTTCCCAGAGTGCTAGTCTGTAAATGAAGGTCTACTTTTAAAGTACTTTGCTAAAACAAATTAGCATGTAAGGAAGAAAAAGAAAACTTTATCTTTTCTAAGCAGTGGATTCTAGAAGTAGAAACTGTTGTCCAACTACTTAATTAGTTGATTTCTATATTTTTTTTAAAAAATAATTTTTTAAAAACCAAACAAGCAGTAAACCAAAAATTCATTGCATAAGAAACTTGAGGGGGGAGATCAAAGGGAGGAGAAAACTATTGTATTTCATTGTACTATAAGCAATATAATTTTAGAGAATGGGAAGGTTTTAGGTCCTAAATTTGAATTGAAATAATATGTTCTTCAAAGAGAATGTGATTTTTGGAGACTTAATCTTTTTCTTTAACTATCACTTCCAGTTTTCTATCAGCTTAAAAGATTAATTCTGAATCTAGCAAAACAGGTGTTTATCCTAGTAATCAAATCACAGTTAACAATTATGAGGGGGAAGACAATATAATAGCTTTTAAAATGAGAGCCAGGTTACTCTAGAGTCCAAGAAACTCTTACAAATATTAAATTATGTGAAAAGGTCTAAAATGCAGCACACTAGTAACTGGGAGAAACAAGGCTCACTGAATTCATATTATTAGATTTGTCCCCAAAATTTTAATTAAACAGCAATTAGTGCTAACCCAAAGGTTGTGTTTCTCCAGCAGTTCAAATCCACTGAGGCAGAAAGTTGGCCAGTCTCCTCTCATTAGGTTATATAGCCTGTGAAACCCAACAGAGGATCAATGGAGTCAGAATTGATTTAACAGCACTAAGTATGTTCTTGAATCTTCCTGAGGAACTAAATCAATTTCCTTAAGAAGTCTTACTGTTCTGGCCTTAATTCTAACTTTAACACCATCTTGCATCATGTATCTGATGCACTGCTTGTATTCAGTAAACTTTTTTAGGGTTTATTAAGTATGAGAAGAGGAGAGAAGCAGAACTACACTGTATAAAGCTCTGGTTATCCTGCAGGGAGGTGCACTACTAACCCAAAGGTGGCTCCTCTCTGGCAGTTCTAATCCATAAGCAGCACCTTAGGAGAAAGATAGGCTATCTCCTCCTGTGCAATGTACAGCCTCGGAAAAATCACTTTAGGGTTAGCTATCTGCAGATTCAAACTTGAAAGGATTTTTTTTTGAGAACTACAATAAAGAACATAGACAGCTATACACATTCAAATGATACAGCTTTAAACAAGAGAATACTAGATGGCATCCCTTTATCATTCTTAAAACAGGCTGTCTGGTGAAGAAGCCTTCTTTGGCACCACTTCCTCATGCTCCCCTGAATAATTTAACCATTAATGGCTCATTGAGAGTTGGTTTTTTTGGTATAAAATTCTGTATTTATTGACTACTTTTCATTACAATGAAGGCGTTAGAATATATGAACAGGTCTAGAATGTACATCTGTAGTTATCTCTGAATCTTCAACATGGCAGTAAACCTTTAATAGGCTTCTCTAAGGAACCAATAGCTTGCTATTTAGAAGTGAGGATGGGGAAGGAGGAAAGGTACATCAAATGGGCCTCTAGGTCTCAAATGCTTAGACTTCATCACTATGCAACAGTACCACGTTAATCCTCTGATGCCATTTTTGGTTCAATACCCTTCTCAGTTTACTCTCAACTGAAACCGTTAACAGCACATTGCTAAAATTTCGGCCAGATAATGCGTTCCAATTTGTGACTACACCTTGATTCTGTCAAAGGAGCATTTTTAAACGTAAAACAGGGATGCTCTGGCCGTTTCTATCTTGAGCAGAAAGGCCTGAGAATGAAGTTTTACCAGTCCTCAGACATCAGAATCTCCTGTTATTTCACTTCTGAACCCTGTCAGGATTTCTTCAAACCCCTATTCCTACGCAGGTCTCACTCTTGGCATGTAGACCTCTTCATAGCTTCCGAAACAAATTAAACAAAGATCATTCCCCTTAGGCTTTCTGGTTTCACCTCCCTCAGACCTCCCACTTGGAGCCATCTGCGGCGCTTCCTCCTTCATCCACCCTTCCCGGCCTACCCCAGCCTTTAGTAGGCCTCAACCCTCCTCCACTCCGCCATTATTATTTACATCGTCGTCTGGGGAGGCTGAACGCTTCACCCCGTGCGGGTGGGACTCCCTGGCAGCACTCATCGTTGCGGAGATCAAGACGGGAGATGTCGAACCCACTCGACGTTCTCCTCAACCGGAGCACTAGGAGCCTTCAATCACCCACCAGCTCGAGAAGCGCCTTTCCAGAACGCAGACTCCTCCGTCCCTTCTCGGCCACAAACGTCACTGCCGCGGCCACACGCCAGCCCGAAGCACTTTGGGAGTTAGAGTTTTTTAGCTCTCTCCACAGTCGTCTGAACTAAGAAGATGGATGGGTACCTAAGACTACAATTCCCAGAAAGCCCAGCGGCGCGAGTAGCTCAGGGTGGCGGGCGTGCCCCCTGAAGCCCCGCCTCCTTCTGCTGGTGGAACGAGCTTTCCCGCGGATGGTTATGGCAGTGGTCGTTGGTGGAGGCTTCGTCGCTGCAGAGAGGCTTAGATTAGGTTTTCACATTTACACCGTGAGACTCTGCCCCTTTGGCAAGTGCATCGATCGTAGTTAAGCACTTAGGATTAAATTTTATGTTGTAGAAGTCATTGAATCCTCTTGAGTGCCCTGCCAGCCGGACAAAAACGTTTAAAAAAAATGGCTTCCACCATTTCCAAATTGATACTAACCTTCAGTTCGTAAAGGAAGATTTCTAAGTGACTGGCGGTGCCACTTTCTAGACGATTCTGAGGAGTACTATCTGCTTTCTTACTCTTAACCTCTAAGTCATGATCCACCTGAGGAAACGGAAGGCTTTCCACACGGCTTTCTGTGAAATGACAGTGACCTTCCACCTGGCAGTTGGTCCGCATATAGGCATAGTATTGACGTCCTTCAACAAGTGAGGTGCATCCCTGCCAGGAAGCACTGTATCTCTTCCTTTTTTTAATTATATAATTAAAAACCACCTTTTCTATTGTGGAATAATGACGTAATAGAGCTAACCATTCAAAAAATCTTTAGAGACCTCCAGTACATGCCCAATGTTGCGCAATACTACCTCTATCTAGTTCTAAGACAGTATCATCACCCTTGAAAGAAATTTAATCAATAAGCACTACCTATCCATTATCTTTTTCTTAGGCCCTGGTAACCTTCAGCCTACTCAATACACTGTCTCTTCCTGCAATATTAAATTGAATGTTTAAACCAAGACAACCTGGCTGCCTTCAATTACATAAAATGTTCAGGCAAGTTTTGTCCATCACTTACTCAGAAGCTTTATGACCTTTATGAAAGAATGGACTAATTTTTAAAAATTTAAGCAATAATCAGTAAATTGCAGGCAAACCTAGTGTGAGTTTTGGTGTTGAGGGTTGTCTATGGAACAATGTCTTCTACTTTTTGAAGTCAGTTACTTGACAGTTAAATTGTGTGTAGAAATATTTGTTTCCTATACTTTAGGTGATACTTGAAACCATTTTTAGAACTATAATTAGTGGAAGACAGTTCTTTAAAATTTTGAAGCCATATACTAAAATTTTTCTTTCTTTGGAAGAAATCATAACATAAAACAATAGGATTTTTATTTATTTACATAAAATATTATTGGAGCTCTGGTGGCTTAGAGGTAAGGAGTTCTGCTACCCACCCAGAGGCATGTATGTGGGAGGAATGTGGTCAGTCCCTTGTGATTAATTGTCTCAGAAAGCCCACTGGAGGGTCAGCTTTGGGTTGTTTTGGAGCATAAAACGGTAACTTTAGGATAATAGGAGGAGGGGGAGGAAGAATTCCGAGTTACATTTTAGGAGTAGAACCAGGCAAAGGACACTAATCCATTCTGTAGTAAGAAACCATAGAGCTAAAAAGAGTAAATGCATATTGAGAGAAAGTACTTTGTGGAAGTATTTGCTTACAATAATCTGAAGAGAATTGCATTGCTAACCCAAAGTCCACATGTCTTTGCAGGTTCAAATACAACAGTAGCTCCACGGGTGAAGCATTGGCAAATCTCTGCTATTGTTTACAGCTTATGAAAACCCACAGAAAGGTCATTGGTAACTCAATTCCAACTTAATGACCATTAGTTGAGTTTTGAGTTGCTACAAATTACCTCTTTATTCCGTGATTCTAAGGTTCTGTAAGTCATAGTGAAATGATACATAAACTTTTTCTGGAATGTACTGCAGTTTACCTACAATGGGTTTGATTAGTATGTATAATTTAGAATTTGTAGCTGTATTAACAATAATCAGATGGCATAATACCTAGAAAGGTAATTTAAACTTTTAACAGGAATTTGAAGTAAAAAGGACTATCATCGGTCTGAGTAACTCCTCATTAAGTCTAACTATACTAACAGGTGAAAAACCAGAAAAGGTTATGAGCTAGTAACATTTCTTATTTCTTCACCAGAATTATTGGCACCTGGTGGTTAAATCATCATGCTATCATGAAACAAGATCACAAGTCAAAAGTAAATAGAAAATAATAAAGACTGGATCATTTTTTCAGATTTTTCTGTTTGAAATACAGAAGGCTGTAGGTAAGCATGCAATTATACCATATTATGTAAGAGTAA
Organism: Elephantulus edwardii; assembly: GCF_000299155.1. Lineage (NCBI taxonomy): Eukaryota > Metazoa > Chordata > Mammalia > Macroscelidea > Macroscelididae > Elephantulus > Elephantulus edwardii. The sequence goes on from NW_006399859.1 coordinate 8,107,021, forward strand.
TGCATATATGGCACAAACCTTATTAATGTTTTCCTTCCTTGAAGTGTTAAAAACAAGACACTATCATAAATATAACTTTGAAATATTTTATCTCCATTTTTTAACTTAGGTAATTCTAGGACAATGGCTATATAAAGTAACCAATGGGAATTTTTAAACTTAATATGAGAAGGATGAAATTATGTAGTATAATAGAATAGGCTCTCTAATATGAGGCTCAGAAATTCAGTGATGGCCTTTTTTGGGGGGGTTAGTAAGGAAAAGGAGTTTTTCACCAATACAATTTTTAAATGCTTTCCTAAGGTAAAAGGTCATGCCATGCCTTCCTAATGTTTTACGTACTTGATGGTTAGCAGATAGCAAGCAGCCATAAATATTCAGTACATACACTTTTTTTCTTTCCAATACCTATGTTAATATTTTATTCAGCCTGTAAATGAGCACAGCTAACAAACTATGAATTAAAAGAATATAAAACATCCAAAGAATTTGCTTTGTACAGGAAATCTGTTGTTTTATATGAGACTAAAAAATTTCTAGACCAATAATCCATTATTATAATTTATTGAATACCTACTGTGCCTCATATACTTTTCTAGGAACTTCTTATAATCTCAAAGCCTAACAACAGTATGCAAGTAGTGGTAGGTGAGGAAAGCCGAAAAAGAAAAAAAAAAGGTTAACTTGCCACAATCTTAAAGTTAGTTAAGCTAGGATTCAGCTGTGCAATTCTAAGAATCTATGCATGTTCAATTTTGGTCCAGTGGTGAGAATCTTTGTCTTCTTGA
>NW_006399859.1:8109423-8110537 GCF_000299155.1 Elephantulus edwardii
ATGTTCAATGTGGGAAGTCAAATATCAAACTAAATATTAATGATAAACCTAATGCTTTATCAGGATATGAGGGAGGCACAGATACAAGCTGGAATGCCCCCTGAGATAGGTCACAGGGGTCAAGCACCAAGGCAGACCTAAATGTATTTTCACAATTCTTGTATTGTATTTGCTAACCCTTCCCTTCTGAGTCAAGCATGTTTTCAATAGAAAGATCCTAGCTTCATTTGCATAGAATTCTCTTTGTGATTTGCTCCCTGGTGATTTTCAATAAAGTTACAGGGAAGCTAGGTTGGGGCTTCAGTCTTCTAGCTCTTTGCCCCCTGCCTTTATACTCTCTGTTTTTACCTCCATTCTTGGTGTCCCATTTGTTTCTTTATTCTTATCCTCAGCTGACAACTCTGCCAGGATGGCAACATTTATATAGGTTGCCAGCTATGTGTCAAGGAGCTCTGGTAGCTTAGTGTGTAAAGAGTTTCACTGCAAACCCAAAAGCGGTCAGTTCCATTAGGTTCTTTGAGATAGAAAGACGGGAAATCACCTGTGTAATTTACAGCACCTGAAAATCTACAAGAGCTATGAGATGATTCTACCTCAGTGACATATAACAACAATAACAACAACTCTATGTCAGATACTGTGCTCATTATGAGGAGATCATGAATGAGAAATGTAGTTTAGATCTGTTGTTCATAGGGCCATTATGAATCATACTCAGCTTGACAGTACCTAATGTAACTAACAACATTACCTCAAGGAAAGGAGTGCCAATGGCATAATCCATAGCATGGTGTGCTGATAACCAGAAGGTCCTGTGTCTCTGAAAATTTGAATCTCCTAGTGACAAGCTGGGTGTGTGCATGTGAAAGAACAGCAGTCTCAATTTTTGATGGAAATTCTTTTTTTTTCAAGTTGTACCTTAAGGAATCTCAGAGCCTCAGAATCCTTGCCTCCAAGGAGCTGCCCGGTTTAACCCTTTCCAGGATGAATCTGTTTGTTTTCCTAATAGTCCATGGTCTCCTCAATACTCTTCTCCAGCACCACAGCTCAAAGGCATCAATTCTCCTTCTATCCTCCTTAGTCATTGTCCAACTCTCTGATGCATAACAAGTGA
>NW_006399859.1:8110817-8118585 GCF_000299155.1 Elephantulus edwardii
ATTGGCACAGGACAGAGCAGAGTTTAGGGCTGTTGTACACAGGATTGCTATGAGTCGCAAGCGACTCGACAGCACTTAACAACAACAACAACCACCTTAAGGAAGGAGCTCTAGTGGTGCAAAGTCTTCCATGTTGTGCTTCCTACTGAAAGTGTCAGCAGTTTAAATCTAGCAGTTGCTGCAAGTGAGAAAGATGGGTAGTTTCCTCCAATAAAAATTTACTGCCTTGGAAACACAAAAGCTAATGGAAGATTGCTAGGGGTTAGAATCTACTAGAAGACAGTGGCTTTGATTTTGGTTTTACTCCAAGGAGTTTATAGCTTGATGGTGAAGGAATAACTAAGAAGCACTGTGTTGTTAAGGGCCACTGAGTTGGTTCTACTTTGTAGTGTCCAGGTGTGCAATAGAATGAAAGACTGTCTTGTCCTATACTGTCCTCACAATTAATGCTATGTTTGAACCTATTGTTGCAGCCATTGTGACATTTCATCTTGTTGGAAGTCATCATCTTCTTTCTGATTCTCTACCAACCATGATTTCCTTCTCTAAGGACTGAAAACTCCTGATAATGTGTCCAGAAATACATAAGAGGAAGTGTTGTTATCTTTGCTTCTAAGGAGCATTCTGATTATATATGTTTTGAGATATTTATTCATTCTGCTTCCAGTCCACGATATAGTCAATATTCTTTGCCAATACATAAATTAAATGCACCAGTTCTTCACTCTTTTTTCATTGTCCAGCTTTCACATGCATACGAGGCAATTAAAAATGCCAAGTTGTTGTTGTTTTTATGTACCATTGAATCAGACTCATAGCTGACTCTCCAGTGGATTTTCAGAGTCAGTAAATCACATGGGAGGAGATTGCCCATTTTTTCCTCTTGGGGTAGCTGATGGATTTAAATCACTTGTCTTTGTGTTGGCAGCACTAAGTCACCAGAACTCACAAATAGCAGGAGTTAATGAAAAGTAAAATGCAATGGAAACACAGAGTAAGGGTATGGGAGAGGGGACATATATTAAGGAATAATATGTGTCCAGGGTAACTGAAACATAATAAACCTAAAATAATTTGGTCAAAACCAGGCTATGAAAAGCCATGAGTTTGATTCTTTCTCTGTACATGTTCATGCAATTTCATTTTCTAATGTTTACTAGTTAAATCTATTTTACACATCATTATCTTTAATGTAAAAATTTTATCATGTAAAAACTTTTCTGCTCCAAAACTTCCTGAAATTTCTCATCTAACATATAAATAAGTTATGATTGAAGCTGTCCTGTTGTCTGAATGTAACCACCAGGTGCAACAACCTTGCTTGCTGAAACTGAGGTCCAGGACTGTAGTCTTCAATATAGATTGAAGCTCAACATCAAGAAGACAGAGATTCTTACCACAGGGCCACTTGGCAGAACCATGATGGATGGAGAAGAGATTGAGATTGTTAACAGTTACAGTTTGCTCAGCTTCACAATCAACACTCTTGGCACCAGCAATCAGGAAATAAAAAGACAGATTGCATTAGGTAAATCTGCTGTCAAGGACATTTCCAGAGTACTGAGAAGCAACGATGCCAGTCTAGAGACTAAGGTATGCCTGATATAGGCCATGGTCTTTGCAGTTACTTACTATGCATCAGAGAGCTGGATAATTACTAGGGATGATAGAAGAATCGATACCTTTGAGTTGGTGTGCTGGAGAAGAGTCTTGAACATACTATGGACCACCAAGAAAACAAATAGATCTGCCGAGGAGAGAGTGAAACCAAGTATCTCCTTGGAGGCTAGGATTTTGAAGCTGTGTATCATATACTTTGGGTATGTGGCCAGAATCCTTGGAGAAGGACATCATGCTCGGAAGGGTGAAAGGACAGCGGAGGAGAGGAAGACCCTGGAAAGGATGGATTGATACAGGGCAATGGGGGAAGGTATGTTGATGTCAGAGAGAGAACAGATGTCAGAACAGGGCAGGCTTCAAAGCTATTGTACATAGGGTAACTATGAATCGCAGTTAACTCGACAGCACACAACCACCACCACACCAGTTAGGGAACATTGATGGCCTAGTATAAGAAGCTGTACTGCAATCTCAAAGGCATGTGGCTCACATCCACTAGTTGCTCCATGGGACAAAAATGTGCAGTCTCCTACCGTGTGATTTACTGCTTCTGAAAACCTGCTAGAGGATCAGCTATGAGTTGTTTTGGACTTGACAGCACCAACAACAATAACCACACTAAAGACAACAAAAATATGGTATGTGCTAGAATAGAAATATGAGTAAAGACACAGGTTCTTGCTGGCTATTTCAGAATGTAAACTTCTTTGGTGTAGGATCTAAGCTTGGTACCATTCTTATATATGAGATATCCTTTCATAAACTTTTTCTGTATTAATGTTGTTATGCACCATCAAGTCACCTGCAAAATGAATCATTCAAATCAGAGTGGAGCAGTTTTATGTCGTGACTGACTCATTTGTCTTTTGTTTTTTTACTCATTTGCCTTGTATCAAATTATTAATGGTGCACTAAGTTATGTTATATGTAAAGGGCTGCTCCTTGGAGGCAAGGATTCTGAAGCTTTGTCTGACATACTTTGGACATGTTGCAAGGAGAGACCAGTCTTAGGTGGAGGGACAGAGCAAGAGAGGAAGACCCTTGAGGAGATGGATTGATTCAGTGACTTGGGGCATTGGGGGTAAGTTGTCAGAGACAATAAGATTAGCACAGGATAGATCAGGATTTGGGGCTATTGTACTTAGGGTAGCTATGAGTCACAGGTGGCTCGACAGCACATAACAACAACAACAATAACAACAACAACAACTATAAATATGGACTTTAAAGTTAGGAGAGAACATAAATTATACTTCTAGAGATGATGGACAGTAAAGTTCATGCACAGAGTATGGTAGTGGGGGTGTTGTTAGGTGCCATCTAGTTGAGTACAACCCATAGCAACCCTATGTATAACATGAACCCTGTTGTATCCTGTGCCATCTGCACAATTTCTGACACACTCGAGCCCATTGTAGCAGTCACTGTATCACTCCATATGGTTTAGGGTGTCCCTCTCTTTGGCCAAACCTCCACCTTTCAAGTGTGATTTTCCTCTCCAAGGAAAAACCTCTCATAGCAACATGTCCCAATTCTGTAAGGCAAAGCCTCATCATTTTTGCCTCCAAGGAATCCTCTAGCTGCATCTCCTCCGAGACATATCTGTTCTTTTGGCAGTCCATGGGATATTCAGTACTCTTCTCCAGCACCACAGCTCAAAGGCATCAATTCTTCTTCTGTCATACTTATTCATTTTCTGGCTCTCAGCGGCATAGCAAGTGATTGAAAAGATCATGGTCTGAATCAGGGACATCTTTCTCTTCAGAGTGACATCCTTGCTCCTCAATAATTTGGAGAAGTCCCTGACTTCAGGCTTTCCCAGTGGAATTATGGAACCTGATCTCCTGACTTCTGGAATAGTTGACAGCTTGCCTTTTCTTTATCTATCTTGATGTTGCTTATTGTTTCAGTGGTAAGAATTTTTGTTTCCTTGTCGTTAAGATGCAAACCATATTGAAAGCTGCATTCTTTGATCTTCTGCAGCAAGCGCTTCAAGTCCCATCAATTTTCAGCAAGCAAGGTTGTGTTACCTGCATAATACAGGTTATTGATGAACCTCACTCTGATCAAGAAGTTGGTGCTGTTGTTATGTGCTGTCAAATTGCCTGCAAATCATAGCAACCCTATGGACAATAGCTCTGAATCCTGCTCTAGATCCATCTTGAAACACAATGTTGTGAGTGACAGGACAATACCCATATTAATACAAGGAAAATCTGTTAATACCACCATTATGCAAGCATGTTGTTGTTATGTGCTGTCGAGTCACCTGTGACTCATAGCGACCCTATGTACAACAGCTCTAAACCCTGCTCTATCCTGTGCCAATCTCACTGTCTCCGACACACTTACCCTCATTACCCCAGTCACTGAATCAATCCACCTCATAGAGGGTCTTCCTCTCCTGCGCTGTCCCTCTACATTCCCAAGCATGTCCAAATATGTCCAAACATGTCCAGAGTATGTCAGACGAAGCTTCAGAATCCTTGCCTCCAAGAAGCAGCCTTGTTTAACTCTCTCCAGGATGAACCTGTTAATTTTCTTAGTCCATGGTATATTCAATACTCTTCTCCAACACCAGAGCTCAAAGGCATCAATTCTCCTTCTATCCTCCCTAATTATTGTCCAACTCTCTGATGCATAACAAGTCATAGCAAAGACCATAGCCTGTATCAGATGCACCTTAGTCTCCAGAGAGACACTATTGCTCTTCGGTACGTTGGAGAGGTCCCTAACAGCAGACTTTCCCATCACAATATATCTTTTAATTTCCTGACTGCTGTGCCAAAAATATTGACTGTGGTGTACCACCAACTACGGTCAAAGAAAAGGAAATTATTTTTACCAGCTTTTGCAGTTGAAAATCTATCAAGCATGCAACAAAGATGCATTACTAACGGTGAGTGGAATGCAAAAGTTGAGAACAGGGACGAAGGATCAGTAGTTGGAAAACATGGACTTAGTGATTGAAATGAGGCTGGAGATACAATGATAGAATTTTGTACAATGAATGATATATTCATTGCAAAAACCTTTTATAAGACACACAAATGGCGACTGTATACATGGACTTTACCTGATGGTTTACATAGGAAACAGATTGATTGCATCTCTGGAAAGAATCACTAGGAAGCTTAATATCAGCTGTGAAAACTAGGCCAGATGCTGATTGTGGAACAGACCATCAACTACTCATCTCATATGCCACTTCTGATCCCACATTCTTTTTCACAAAGTTCAGCTTCTCGAATGATTTGCTCAGCATGCAGATTGTATAGATATAGAGAAAGGATACAACCCTTACACACACTTATCTTTATTTTTAACCATTCAGTGCTCCCCTGTTCTGTTTGCACATCAGACTTTTGTTCTAGGTATAGGTTATATATATGAGCACAATTAAGTGTTCTGGGATTTCCATTCTTCTCAGTGTTAGCCATAACTTGTTATGATCCATACAGTCAAATGCCTTTGCAGTCAATAAAGCAAGCATACATAGGCATTCTCTTGGTATTCTTTTTTTTTTTTTAATTTTTGTGTAACTGTACCGTCAAATTAGCTCTGACTGCTACAGGAGGAGATTGTCCCTCCTTTTCCCGGCAGAGCATCTGGTGGATTCGAACCGTGTGCCTCTGGGATTGTAGTTGCAGTTCCTTGCCACTAGGCCACCAGAGCTCCCCATCTCTTTTTATTCTTTACTTTCAGCTAAGATCCATTTGACATCAGCAATGATATCCCTGGTGCCATGGCCTCTTCTAAATCCTGCTTTTACTTCTGGCAGTCCTCTATTATGTACTGTTCTAGCTGTTTTTGAATGGTTTTCAGCAGTATTTTGATTGCATATAATATTGGTGATAGTGTTCAATAATTTATAGATTCTATTGGATAACCTGTCTTGGGAATGGGAACAAATATGATTCTCTTCCAATCAGACAGCTGTCCTCCAGATTTCCTGGCATAGACTGGTGAGTGCATCCAGGGCTGCATCTGTTAGTTGAAACATGTAAACTGATATCCCATCAATTCCTGGTGCCTTATTTTTTTGCCAATACCTTCAGTGCAGCTTCAATTTCTTCCTTCATTACCATTGCCTCTTGTTCATATGGTACTTACTGAAATTTTTCAGTGTCAGCCAATTCTTTTTTTGTACAGTGACTCAGTATTCCCTCCATCTTCTTTTGATGTTTCCTGGACCATTCAACTTATTGTCCATAGCTGTGACTTTAGAAGGCTGTTGGCTGTTGGCTTTTTGTTTCATGGTTCCGTGGTAATCTTCATGTTACTTGGCATCTCCTCCCATCTGCTTGCTTGCTTGTCCTAATCTCTTTTTATATCTGAAAAGTAGTTGACTTAAACATTGGTAATGTAGTTTATAGTGAGTTGTTCTGTTAATCCAAAGGCTGTGTGTCTCTGACAGTTTTAAATAAAGATGATTGATATTGTAACAATTTTTTAATGTATTTTCCATTGACCATAATGTTTCGGCATTTGTGTTCAGTATTTTCCAGTAGCAGCTTTACTGCAATATAATTGATATTCTGTAAATTTACCTATTTAATGTATACAAGTCCATGATTTAAAAGATTTCACAGATTTACACAGCTTTCACCATGGTGAATTTTTACACATTTTTTATCACCCCAGAAGACAATTCTGTATCCATCAGTTGTCACTCCTCATTTTCTCCCTCCACCTCCCTTTTCATCTCTATTTTTGCCCATCTTATGTAAATAGAATCCTCCAATTACTGATCTTTGTCTAGCTTATTTTGCTTTGCATCATGTTTTCAAGATTCATCTACATTGTATCAAGTGTTACTACTTAATTTTTATTGACAAATAATATTCTGTTATTTGAATATAGTCTACATTTTGTTTACCCATCTATTATTGATACATATTTGAGTTTCAACAATTTGGCTATTATAAATAATGTTGCTAAGAGTATTTGTAAAGAAGTCTTTGGATATTGGTTTTAGTTTACTTTTAATTGGTTTGAACACAAACATTTATATACATTGTGTTTCATCCATATACATTGTGTTTCATACAATCATTCATATACATTGTGTTTTCTTAAGTGTATTTGTAGGGGTTGCTAAGTCATTTGACTACTCTATGTTTCACTTTTGAGAAACTGTCAGACTGTTTTCAGTAGCTGCTGTATTGTTTTATATTCCCATCAGTAATGCATAAGTTCCAATCCCTCAATATCCTCACCAACTCTTATTTTTGTTTTTGATATAATCAATTTAATGGGTGTGAATTAGTACATCGTCATTGGAGAAAAGATTGAAGTTGTCAATGATTTCATCTTGCTTGGGAACCAAAATCATCACATCTGGTTCCAGTAATCAAGATGTGTTGAATTGGGAAAATCTGCTGTCAAGGAACTTGCCATGGTTTTAAGCAGTGTCAGTTTAAAGACTATGTTGTGGCTGATTCCAACCTGTGGTCTTCTAAATTTCTTACTATGTGGTTGAAAGTTGGACAGTGAGTAAGGATGATAGATGACAAAACAGCACCTTTGAGTTGTGGTGTTTGTGAAGAGTATTAAATATCCCGTGAACTGCCACAATAATAAATATGTTTTGGAGAAAGTGCAACTAGGGTGCTCCTTAGGGGCACCGATAGTGAAACTTCATATTACATACTAGAATATTACATGCATATTGATAGGAGGGGCCAGTTCTTGGAAAAAGACATTATGCTTGGAAAGGTGAAAGGTCAGTGAAAGAGAGGAACATTTTCAGCAACATGGATTGATGCTATAACTAGACCGGTTGTATCTATGTCACTAGACTACAACAATGTCACTAGACTATAACAATTGCCTTAAGTATATCAGAGATGATGAGGATGGCACGGCATAGGGCAATGTTCAGATCCATTGTTCATAGTGTTGCTAGGAGTCATAGTTGACCCCATGGCAACTGACACCAACAACAAAATTAGTAAGATATGCTTGTTGTTGTTGTGTACCATCAAGTCAGAACGACCCATAGCTGACTCCCGGAAAGTTTTCAGAGGTAGTTAATGGAACAGGAGGAGATTGCCTATCCTTCCCCTAAGAACAGCTGGCCTCGAACCACATGCCTTAGGGATAGCAGGGCAGCTTTTTGCCATTTACTAATTTTTTAAATTAATTA
>NW_006399859.1:8118685-8121977 GCF_000299155.1 Elephantulus edwardii
TTTTTTTGTGTATGTACCGTCAAATCAGATCTGACTGGTACAGGAGGCGATTGCCCCTTCTTCTCCAGCAGAGCATCTGGTGGATTCAAACTCCCCACCTCTGGGATTGCAGTGCAGCTTCTTGCCACTAGACCATCAGAGCTCGCCGGCCATTTACTAATTTTTAAAATTGATATCAGGAAAATTTGTAAATAGTAAATATTAATAGTAAATAGTAAAAAATTGGAAATAGTAAAAAGAGATTAGTGCACATTCTTTAAGTGGAATGCTAAAATGTCTTTCAGCCCTCTAAGGGTTATCTCATTCTAAATAAGTGCATATATTTAATTGTCTTTTTCTAGACTGTTTTACAGAACTGGAGAGATAAAATCTAACTTGTAGAAAATGGAAAACAATATTTTTTTTCTGTCCATTGTTGTGTACTTTCCAGTTGGAATCAACCCATAGCTGACTCTCCATCAGGGTTTCAGAGGCAGTTAATTAATTGCACATGAGGAGATTGCTTATCCTTCTCCTGTGGAGCAGCTGGATTAGAACTGCATGCCTTCGAGATTGTAGGCAGCTTCTTGCCACTAGCCATCAGAGCTCCCTCCCATGTGATTACTGTCTCTGAAAAGCTGCTGGAGGGTCAGATCTTAGTCTGTTTCTACTTGACGGTACACAACATGATGAATAGAAGTGGCAAAAGCAGGTAACTTTGTCATATTCTTGATTTTAGGGGAAAAGCTTTTAGTTTTTCCCTATTGAGTGATGATAGCATAACCGCTCCCCCCCCCCAAATAAAATCAGTTGCCATGAAATTGCTTCCAATTAATAATGAATCTCCATGTGGCAGAATAGAACTTACTCCATAGAGTTTTCAGTGACTGGTTTAGAGTCTTTTCCGCTAAAGTGCCTCTTGGTAAACTCTAACCATTAACCTTTGGTTAGCAGAGAAGTGCATTATCTATTTATGTCATTCTGCGACTCTGAACATGATGTGTGTTTTTCATATGTGACTTTTATTGAGAAATTATCTTTTCAGTCCTAGTTTACTGAGTATGCTTGTTTTATTTAATTTTTAAATTGGTTTTCATACACTTATATACATTTTGTTTTATAATATTAATGACAATTGCACAATGCCATTATTTACATCTTATAAGACCTTTCTGTACCCTCCCTTTCTCTTTACCCTACCCATCCACTTGCTAATCTCTGCTCTCTCTTCATCTTCTCCTGGCTTTGTAAATCCCCCAAAATGTTTCTATCTCTGTATTAACCTTTCCTTAGTTTCTCTTCACTTCCCCATTCAATTACTTATGCAGTCCTGTTCCAGATTGTTAATTACAATACACATAATGTCTGATTATCTCTTAATATCAGATTGACCTTCTCTTTTGAGTGTTTTTTAATCAAGTGTGTTAGATTCTATCAAAGATTTTTTTTTCTGAATAAGACACAAATATTGCATGTCTTCATAAAGAGTAGGTTTTTAAAGTATCCTCAAAGTACATAGATTGCCCATTTTTGTAAAGCTCTTCAACAAAATTCCAAGTGTAATTATTTTGCTATAATATCCCTAGTGCCATGGCCTCTTTTAAACCCAACCTGCACATCTTGCAGTTCTCTGTTGATGTGCTTTCCCAGTAGTTTCAAGAATTTTCAGCAGGAACTTGCTTGCATGATATTGTGTGATAATTTCCATACTCTGTTGAATTACCTTTTTTTTTTTTTAATGGAAAGAAATATGGATCTCTTCTAGTCTGTTTCCCCAGAAGTTGTCCTCCAGATTTCTTGGCACAACCTGGTGAGTGCATCCAGGGCAGTGTCTATTTGTTGAAATATATCAATTGGTATGTTGTCAATTCCTGGAGCCTCTTTTTTTTCCAGTTCCTTCAGAGCAGCTTGAACTTCCTCCTTCATCATCATATGTTGTTTCATTAAATTCTTCTGTGTCAGTCAATTATTTTTGGTATAGTGATTCTGTTACTCCTTCCATCTTCTTTTGATGCTTCCTGGGTCATTCAGCATTCGCCCACAGCATCCTTAAGTATTGCAACTTGAGAGTTGAATTTATTCTTCAGTTCCTTCAGCTTAAGAAATGCTCGGTGAGTTCATCTCTTTTGATTTTCTATCTCCAGCTCTTTGCACATTTCATCATAATACTTTGCTTTGTTTTCCCGTGCTGCCCTTTGAAATCTTCTGTTCAGTCCTTAACATCTTGATTTCTTCCTTTTACTTTGGTTTCTTGGCACTCTATTGCAACATCCAGGGTGTCTTCCAACATCCATTTTGGTCTTTTCCTCTTTGTAATGACTTTTTGCATTCTTCCTGGTTGATATTCTTAGTAACCTCCCGTAGCTCATCTGGTCTTTGCTTATTATTTAAGGCCTCAAACCTGTTCCTGAAATGGTCTCTAAATTCAGGAGGGATAGACTTAAGGCCAAACTTTTGTTCTTGTTGATTTAATTTTATTTTCTTTAGCTTCAGTTTGAATTTGCATATAAGTAGTTCATGATCTGTTCCACAATCAGCACCTGGCCTAGTTTTCACAGCTGATTTTTAACTTCTTAAAATATTTTCCCGATGTAATCAGTCTGATTCCTGTGTAGGTCATCAGTTAAAGTCCATGTGTATAGTCACCAATTGCATTTCTTATAAAGATATTGGCAACAAATAAGTAATTGTCTGTATAGTATTCTGTCATTCTGTCTCCAGCCTCATTTCTGTGACCAAGTCCCTTTCCCCCCAACTACTGATCCTTCTTCCTTGTTTCCAACGTTTGCATTCCAGTCACTCATTATTACTAATGTGTCTTGGTTGCATGTTCAATCGTTTTCTGATTACAGCAGTTGGAAGAAGTCATCTATTTCTTCCTCTTTGGCTCTGGTTGTTGGTTAATAAAGTTGAATGATAGTGTTATTAACAGGTCTTCCTTGTATGTGTATGGATATTATCCTGTCACTCATAACATTGTGTTTCAAGATTGATCTAGAAATAGTCTTTTTTTAAAAATTAATTTTAATGAACATTTACAGAGATTTTGGATTTCCACTCATTCATTATTGCATTTTTCTACCTGCCCCACATCTCCCCCCCCCAGTTTGCTCTTCTCTTTGAAAAGTAAAAGATAAATGTCTTCATTGATATACAATACCCTCCCCCCCAACTCTGGTACGCTCCACTATGCAACTTTCATTCTGGACTCTTGTCATAATGATAATACCCAATCGTATATTGCTATTAAATGGTTCTCTTTCTCATATGTTTCAATGCAGTATACATAATTTATCCAATTTTTCTCAGTCTC
>NW_006399859.1:8124417-8125761 GCF_000299155.1 Elephantulus edwardii
CCAGGATTTGTTGCTTGCTGTTCTGTTAAATTTTGCTATTTTGACTGGGGTGAGATGATATCTCATAGTTGTTTTAATTTGCATCTCTCTTAGAGCTAGGGATTTTGAACATTTCTTCATGTGCTTGTTAGCCATCTGAATATCTTCTTTTGTGAAGTGTCTGTTCATATCCTGTGCCTATTTTTCTATTGGATTATTTACCTTTATCTTGTTGTGGTGCTCGATTGTTTGATTCTTAATGTCCAATGCCAATCCATTTCATTTTGCTAATGCCTCGTATGTCAATATTTATGCATTCCATTTCTTCCTTAGCAATTTCCAATTTTTCTACACTCATACTTGTCACATTTCCATGTTCTAGTCATTAGGGTCCAATCACTAGAACAGCTTGCAACTGTTCCTCCTCCTTTGTGCTCAGCCTCTGGGGCCATATCTAGTTTGATCTGAGTTTTATGTTGTTCTTGTTGATTGCTGTCAAGTTGAGCATGACTCATAGCAACCCTATGCACAAAAGACCTGAAGCCTTTCTATAACTATCACATTCATAGAGTTTCCAGAGCCATACTGTTTAGGAAGTGGATGCCACTCCTGCTTCCTTATATGTTGTACATAGGGTTTTCTAAAGCCCATTATTTCAGAAGTAGAAGGCAAACCCATCTCCCTAATCTGTCTTAATTTGAGTGCACAGCTTTCTTGATTCTGCAATCAGCACTCTTGGCATCCACATTCACAAAATAAAAATGAATTGCATTAGGAAAATCTGCTGTCAAGGACCTCACCAGGGTGCTGAAAAGCAATGATGGCTGCCTAGAAACTAAGGTGTGCCTGATCCAAGCCATGATATTTTTCAGTTACTTCATATGCATGTGAATTACTTCTATGGATCAAGAGGGATGGACAATGACAAATGATGATAGAAGAAGGATCGATATCTTTGAATTGTGGTGCTGGAGAAGAGTATTTAATACACCATAGACTGCTAAGAGAACAAACAGATCCATCCTGGAGAGGGTTAAACCAGGCTATTCTTTGGAAGCAAAGATTTTGAAGCTCTGTCTGTTATATAGAATCCCATCAGGCTTGGGAGTGTGAAGGGACAACACAAGAGAAGAAGACCCTGGATGAGATGGATTTGCTCCATGACTGGAGTAATGGAGATAGTTGTGTTGGAGACAGTGAAATTGACTCCGGATAGAGCAGGATTCAGAGCTGTTGTACATAGAGTCACTATGAGTTGCAGGCAACTCCCCACATAACAGCAACAACAACATATTATTTTGCTTTAACTGAAAAGAAGGAATGAATGACTGATATTCAGTGCTTTATACTTTTTGTGCTTTTTTT
>NW_006399859.1:8126596-8129494 GCF_000299155.1 Elephantulus edwardii
TAGAGGATAAGAGGCAAAGCTGTGAAGCTACTTGCATGCACAGGTTCTAAGAGGGAGAGGGGGAGAGGGTTTTGGGAATAAACTCAAGGAAATTTGAGGGTTTCAGCTAAAGTTTGTTCAGTCATCCTTGTCTTTTGCTCCATGTTTCAGGATGTGTGTTAACTTCATGTAATTGAAATTCCCCTTTTTGTCCATCGGAGCTTCTCTGTAGAGCTCGTCCACTTCTTCATCTGTAAAGCGGTACCCCATGGTGGTCAGCAGCTCTCTCAGGCAGTCTTCCTGAATAGTGCCTATTTCTTCTTCATCAAAGCTGGCAAAGATATTGCTGATGACATCTTCTGGATCTGTCCCATTAAGCTTCTCCCCAAACATCGTGAGGAACATGGTGAAGTTGATGGGCCCTGGAGCCTCATTCATCATGGCTTCCAGGTATGCATCCGTCGGGTTCTTCCGACGGATGAGGCCAGCATATCATGCAAGTCTTCCTTGTCGATGAAGCCATCTCTGTTCTGGTCAATCACGTTGAAGGCCTCTTTGAACTCCTGAATCTGGGACTGATCAAACACGTGGCAAACACATTGGATGTTGTGCACTGAGGGCGCTTCTTGGTGGTCTGGTTTAATTTGTCAGAAGCCTGGCCTGGACCGGGCTGTGCTGCGGGAGGCGAGGAGGACTCGACGACGACCGGGCTGCGGCTGTGGCGAACAGGCACTTCCGCCTCTGAGGCAGGCCGGAAGGCCAGCGTGCCCCGGCTCCGTGCTCCCTTTGCGCCCTGTGCACCCATGCTCCTGCCTGCGTCCGGGGTGGCAGCATCCACCTATTTCTAACTTTTTGAGAAAGCACCATACTGCCTTAATGGTGGCACCATTTTACACTCCCACAGCAGTGAATAAGGGTTCCAGTTTCTCCACAACCTCACCAGCATTTGCCGTTTGTGTACTTTTTGTTATTTTAGCATTGTAACCCACTAAGCTTTCAGAAGGAATCACAGTCTCTCTGATGGAGCACACATTTATTTTCCCCAAGTTTAAATGGTTAATTTTTGTTGTTAAGTGCCATTGGGTTGAGTATGACTCATAGTGACACTATGAACAACAGGTCTGAAAATTGAGCTATCCTGTGCCATCCTTGTTGCCCCGGACATATTTCAGCCCATTTGCCAAAGACACTGTATGAATCCATCTCATTGAGGATCTTTCTCTTTTTCATTGACCCTCTATCTTTCCAAGTATGATGTCCCGTTCCAAGGATTAACCTCTCCTAACAACATGCCCAAAACATGTGAGACCAAACTTTGCCATTCATGTCTCCAAGGAGCAATCTGGTTGTACTTTCTCCAAGGCATGTGTTTGTTCTTTTGGCAGCCTATGGGATATTCAGCATTCTTCTCTAACAACACAACTCAAAGGCAGTGATTTTGTTCACCTACCATCTTTGTCATTGTCCAGCTTTCAGATGCATAGCAGATGATTGGAAAGACTATAGCTTGAACAAGGTGTACTTTATTCTTTAAACTGAAATCATTGCTGTACAGGACTTTGTCAAAGTCCCTGACTACAGTCTTTCCCAATACTCTACATCTTTTGATCTTGTGACTGCTGGTACTAACAATGTTGATTGTACATCTAAGCAAGTCTAATCATTTACAGTTTCAATCCTTTCTACATCTATCATGATATTGCTTGTTAGCTCAGTGGGGAGGATTTTTGCTTTAGTGATGTTGAGATATAATCCATATTGAAGGCTGTAATGCTTTCTCTTCTGCAGCAAATGCCTCAAGTATTCCTGTCTTTTAGCAAGCAATGTTGTGTCATCTGTGTAATGCAGGTTATTGAGGAGTCTTCCTCCAAACTTGATGCCACATTCTTCTTGATGAAGTTCAGCATTATTGAATGATTTACTCAGCGTACAGATTGAATAACTATGGAGACAGCATATAGCCCTGACATACATCTTTTTTTATTTTAAAACATGCAGTTTTCCCATGTTCTTTTCTTACAACAGCTTATTAGTTGAGGTATAGATTTTGTATAAGCATAATTAAGTGTTCTGGAATTTCCATTATTCTCAATACTTGTCTGTCAGTTTGGTGAGTTGGGAGAGTAATTTGTATGTTGCTGCTTATTTCACAGTTTTGGTGCATATATGCTTGTTTGTTTAGTGTTTGCTGTTTTCAGTACAGCACTTGTCTGTCAGTTTGCTGTACTAAGATAACTTGTGGGTTTGTGTGACACTGAAAGCTATGCCACAGGTGTTTCAAATGTCAGAGTTACCCGTTGTGGACATGTTTCAGGAGAGCTCCCAGATTAAGAGAGACTAGCAAACAGGATTGGCCTTTCACTTTTAAAAGTAACAGTCCTTTGAAAACCCTATGAACAACATAAAGCAGACCTGTCTAATGAGTTTCTGAGGCTGTAAATCTTTCTAAAAGCAGACTGGGAGCATTTGGTGGATTTCAACTATTGACCTTTTGGTTAGCAGCCCTTGTGTCACAATGGTTTCTTTTGGATATATGCTAAGGAGTAGAATATAATGCCAAAAGATTTTCCATGGTGCTTATTCCAGTTTATATTCCTAGTTGCTGATCAAAGAATCTGAACAGTAAAAGAAGATGATATATGGGTCAAGCTTATATATGTCTGCTTATTGAGAATATTAAAGTATTAATTTTTGTTAATTAATCCTTTGCTGTTTCTCCTGAATTGTCAAACAATATAATTAATATCATCCACAGTTGAAATAAAAGATAAGTCAAAATAGTTGCAGCAGTATATAGACAAGAAACTATAAAAAATTCAAGCAGAATCACACCACAAGATAAATAATCCAATAGAAAAATGGGCACAGGATATAAACAGACACTTCACAAAAGAAGATATTCAGATGGCTAACAAGCAC
>NW_006399859.1:8131759-8140164 GCF_000299155.1 Elephantulus edwardii
TGCATTGAAACAGATGAGGGAGAGAACTGTTTAAAAGGGATATGTGACCAGGTATTTTTGTCATGGCAGGAGTCCAGAGCAAAGGCTGCATAGTGGAGAGGACCTGGGAGGAGGGACTGTAAAGCAATGGAAGATTTTTTTTTTTTACTTTTCAAAGAGATGAGTGTACTGGGGGAGAGGGTGGGCAGGGAGAAAAGTGCAACAATGAATGAATGGAAATCCAAAGTCTCTGTAAATTTTCATTGAAAGTAACAATAAAAAATTTTTTAAAAAAGAAAATGCCTAAACCAGTACATTGACAGAGAACTACCTAATGTTCAGGCTAGATTTAGAAAAGGCCATAGCACCAGGGATATTACTGCTAATGTCAGATGTCAGATCGATCCTGGATAAAAGCAGAGAATACCAGAAGAATGTCTATTTATGCTTCATTGACTATACAAAGTAATTTGATTATTTGGGTCAAAATAAATTATGGCTAACATTGAGAAGAACGGATAAAAGAGTGCTTAATTGTACTCCTGAAAAACTATGTCTAGACTGAGAAACTTTTGTGCAGACAGAGCAAGGGAACACTTTTGGTCTAAAATCAAGAAAGGTATGTGTTATTCAATGGGTTGAGGGGTGAAGGAAATGGGAAAGATCTTTTGTGAAAAACTGTGTATTCAAACTTTATAACTAAGTATAAAATTAAAAAAATATATTTATCAAGATTGTATCTTTTCTCCATACTTTTTCACTCTGTATACTGACAACTCATTCAAAAAGCTGGTCACTGTGAAGGAGAATGTGGTATCAGGATCAGAGGAAAACTAATCAACAACCAGTGTTATGCAGATGATATAACACAGGTTACTTGCTGAAAGTGGGTAGGTACTTGAAGCATGCTGCAGAAGATCAAAGATTAAAGCATTATATCTCAACATCAAGGAAGCAAAAATTCTCACCACTGGACCTATGGGAAACATCATGATAGATGGAGAAAAGACTGAAGTTGTCAATGATTTCCTCTTACTTGTATCTGCAATCAATACACTTGATACCAGTAGAGATTAGGAGACATATTGCACTTGGAGCCAATTGTAATGAAGGAAGAATTAGAAGCTGCAATGACGGCACTGATAAAAAAAAACCCCAAGAATCAGTGTGGTAACAACTGATTTATTTCAGTTCACATATGCAGCCTGGGCTGTGCTCATCTATGCCAGGATATTTGGAGGACAGCTGTCTGGCCAATGGTTTGGAAGAGGTCCGTATTTGTTCCCATTCCCAAGAATGGTGATCCAACTGAATAGGGAAACTATTGAATATCACTGATATTGCATGCAAGCAAAAGACTGTTGGAGGTCATTCAAAACAGCTGGAACAGTGTATAGATAGGGAACAACCAGAAGTTCAAGCAGGATTTAGAAGAGGCTTTGGTACCAGGGATATCAATGCTGATGTCAGATAGATCCTGTTGAAAGTAAGGAAAACCAGAAGAATGTAAATTTGTGTTTTATTCACTATGCAAAATTTGACTGTGTGGATCATAACAGGCTGTGGCTGACATTGAGAGGAATGGGAATCTCAGAGCACTTGATTGTGCTCACGTGGAACCTGGACCTGGACCAGAAGGCTGTTGTGCAAAAGGAGTAAGGAGACTGTATGGTTTGGAATTGGGAAGGGAGTGCACCAGGATTGTATACTTTCTCCATACTTATTCAATCTATATGTTGAAAAAATTATCCAAGAGGCTGGATTCTATGAAGAAGAATGTGGCATCAAGATTGGAGGGAGACTCATCAATAACCTGTGTTATTCAAATGACACAACCTTGTTTGCTGAAAGTGAGGAGGACTTGAAGCACTTATTGCAGAAGATGAAGGAATGCAGCCTGCAGCATGGATTGCATCTCAAAGTCAAGAAAGCAAAGATTCTTACCACTGCACTGATAGGCAGTGTCATGATGGATGGAGAATGATAGATGGAGAGGAGATTGGAACTGTCAATAGCTCTTTCTTATTTGCAGCCACAATTAACACCCTTGGTACTAGCAGTCAGGAAAATACAGAGTCATTATACCAAGAAGAAGTGGCAAAAAAAAAAGTGGCTGACACAGAAGACTTTCAAGAAACAACATAGGATCAAAAGGCAATGGTGATGAAGGAGAAGTTCAGGCTGCCCTGAAGGACTTGGCAAAAAACACAGGGATTGATAGAATACTAATTGATGTATTTCAACAAACAAATGCTG
Source organism: Elephantulus edwardii (assembly GCF_000299155.1). Classification (NCBI taxonomy): domain Eukaryota; kingdom Metazoa; phylum Chordata; class Mammalia; order Macroscelidea; family Macroscelididae; genus Elephantulus; species Elephantulus edwardii. Next base: position 8,133,995 of record NW_006399859.1, read on the forward strand.
CCCTGGATGTACTCACCAAGTTGTTCCAAGAAATCTGGAAGAGAACTATTTTGCCAACTGACTGGAGGAGATCCATATTTATTCTCATTTTAAAAATAGGTGACCTGATAGTGTGGAAATTATTGAACAATGTCACAAATATCACACACTAGCAAAAAAAGAGAAAAAAGAAAAAACAACCCACCCTTCCTACTGAAGATTATCCAGAAAAGAGTGGAACAGTACATTGACAGAGAACTGTCAGTATAGGCTGGGTTTTGAGGAGGTCATGCACTGGAGACATTATTGCTAGTGTCAGATGGATCTTGGCAGAATGCAGAGAGTACCAGAGAAGTGTCTATCTGTGTTTCATTGGCTGTGCAGGGGCAATCGACTGTGTGGATCACAGCATATTGTGGCTGACCTTGAGGAGAGCGGGAGTCCCAGAGCACTTGATTGCGCTTATGGGGAGCCTATACTTGGACCCGGAAGCAGTCCTCAGAACAGAGCAGGGAAACCCTGCATGGTTCAAAATCGGGAAGGGAGTCTGTCAGGGATGCATCCTGTCTCTATACCTTTTCAATCTGTATGTGGAGCAAGTCATTCAGGAAATGGGGCTTTGTGAGGAGGAATGTGGCATCAATATTGGAGATGGACTCATCAATGACCTGGATTGTGCAGATGGCAGCCTTGTTTGCTGAAACTGAAAAGGACCTGAAGCATTTACTGCAGAAGGTCAAGGACTGTAGTCTTCAATATGAATTGAAGCTTAACATCAACAAGACAAAGATTCTCACTACTGGGCTGATATGCAGCACCATGATAGATGGAGAAGAGATTGAGGTTGTTAACAATTACAGCTTGCTCTGCTCCACAATCAACACTCTTAAAACACCAGCAGTCAGAAAATCAAAAGACAAATTGCATTGGGAAAGTGCTGTCAGGGACCTCTCCAGAGTGCTGAAAAGCAACAATGTCAGTTTAGAGACTAGGGTGCGCCTAATCCAGGCCATGGTTTTTGCAATTACTTGTTATGTTTCAGATAATTGGACAATGACTAAGGAATACAGAAGAAGAATCAATACCTTCAAATTGTAGTGCTGGAGAAGAGTCTTGAACATACCATGGACTGCCAAGAAAACAAATAGGTCTCTCTTGGAGAGGGTGAAACCAAGTCTTTCCTTGGAGGCCAGAATTTTGAAGCTCTGCCTCAGTTAATTTGGGCACATGGCCAGGATAGATCAGTCCCTGGAGAAGAACATCATGTTGGGAAAGGTGGAGTGACAGTGCAGGAGAGGTAGACCCTGGATGAGATGGATCATACAGCAACTGGGGCAATGGGGCTTGGTGTGTCAGAATTAGTGAGACTGGTTCAGGACAGAGCACAGTTCAGAGCTATGGGTTGCAGGTGACTTGACAGCACATAACCACAATAACAAATTGCAATGGAAAAATCAGCAGTTAGGGACCTCTCCAATTTATTGAAGAATAATGATGTAAATTTGACTACTAAAGTAAATCTAATTCAGGCCATGATCTTTTCAATTACTTGTTATCTTGAGAGCAGGACCATGAATAAGGATGGCAGAAGGATTGATGCCTTTGAGCTGTGGTGTTGGAGAAGAGCACTGAGCATTACATGGACAGAAAAGAGAACCAAACAGCTATGTCTTGGAGAGGGTACAGGCGGAGTGCTTTTTGGAGGCAAGAATGTTGAGGCTTTGCCTCACATATGTTGAGTATGTTGCAAGGAGATGCTATTCCTTGGAGAACCTGATACTAGGAAGGGTGGAGTGTTGGCAAAGGAGATAAAGACCTTCAACCAGGTGGACTGACACAATGACTGCTGCAGTGGGCTCTTGTGTGTCAAGAAGTGTGAGAATGATCCAGGATATTCAGATCTTTTGCTCATAGGGTCTGAGTTGTACTCCACTCAGTGGCACCTAACAACAGCAATGACAACAACTTAGAAAGTCTGCAGTCTAGGATCTCTCCAAATGACTGAGGAGAGATGTTATAGTTTTGAAGATTAAGGTGTGCCTGATTTAGGCCATGATCTTTTCAAACACTTGCTAGGCATCTGATAGCTGGAGGGTGAAAAAGGATGACAGAAGAACAACTGATGCCTTTGAGTTATGGTGTTGGAGAAGAGTACTGGATACCACATGGACTGCCAAAAAAAAAATCCAAACAGACATATCTTGGAGAGAGTACAGTTGCAGTGCTCTTTGGAAGCAATGGTAGCAAAACTTTTTTTTTCGAGGGGGGGCATGTTGTTAGGAGGGGCTATTCCTTGGAGGGGGACATCATGCTTGGAAAGGTGGAGGGTTGGTGAAAGAAAGACCTTCAACCAGATGGATTGACATAGTGACTGCTGTAGTGGGTTTGAGAATGTCAGAGATGATGAGGATGACACATGATAGAACAGGGTTCAGATCTGTTCATAGTATCGGCCTGGGTTATACTCAACTAGATGACAACTAATAACAAAACAACATCTGGTGTATTCATTTAGTGTGGCTTTGAGTGAAAAAGTTGTTATTCTGGGATAAATGTCACCTGAAAAGTGATAAAATTTTTTTTCTGAGCTTTAATAACTCAAGAAAAGTTTGTGTTTACTGATGACTGACTTATACATGTTATGCTTTGTGAGGATAACGAAAAGTTTAATTCAATGAGTAGCTTTTACCAGGTAGATAGATTGTTGTTATTGTTATGTGCCACTGAGTCACTTGTGACTACTAGCAACCCTATGTACAAGAACCCTAGCCCTATTCTGTCCAGTGCTAACCTTACTGTCTGTGACACACCTATGACACATGACTATAGCCTAGATCAGGTGATCCATAGTTTCCAGATGATATCATTGCTCTTCAGTACTCTGGAGAGGTCCCTGACAACAAACTTTCCCAATGCAATTTGTATTTTGATTTCCTGACTGCTAGTACCAAGAGAGTTTATTGTGGAGCCAAGCAAACTAAAGCTGTTAACAATCTCAATCTTTTCACCATCTATCATAGTTATGCCAATAGGACCAGTGGTGAGAATCTTTGTTTTCTTAATGTTGAACTTCAATCCATATTGAAGGCTGCAGTCCTTGACCTTCTGCAGCGAGCGCTTCAGAGCCTCCTCAGTTTCAGCAAGAAGTGTTGTATCATCTGCACAATATAGGTTTTTGATGAGTTTACCTCCAATCCTGACACCACACTTCTCTTCATAAAGCCCGGCCTCCCAGATGATTGGTTCTTCATATAGATTGAAAAGGTATAGAGATAGGACACATCCCTGGTGTGCACCCTTCCCAATTTTGAACCATGTAGTGTTTCCTTACTCGTCTAATGACTGCTTCCTGTTCCAACAATAGGTTTCGCATAAGCACAAATGGCTGAATGGCAAAACATATGCCATTAATAATGTGAAATTCTCCTTCAGTTGAATAAAATTTGAATGTCTAATTTACATTATTGCATTGGGATAGTTAGCTGTCAGTGACCTCTCCAAAGTACTGAAGAGCAATGACGTCAGGCTGGAGACTAAGGTGTGCCTGATCCAGACTATAGTCTTAGTAATTGTGTGCTTTGCATCAGAGAGCTGGACAGTGACTAGGAATGAAAGAAAGAGAATTGATGTCTTTGAGCTGTGGTGCTAGAGAACATTGTTGAATATACCATGGACTGCTAGGAGAACAAACAGGTTTGTCTTGGAGAGGGTGAAGCCAGGCTGCTCCTTGGAGTCAAGAACTCTGAAGTTTTGTCTGACATACTTTAGGAATGTTGCATGGAGGGACCATCCTTGGAGAGGGACATTATGTTTGGGAGAGTATGGCGCAGGAGAGGAAGACCCTCGCTGAGATGGATCGATTCAGTGATTGGGATGGCAGGAGTAGGTGTGTCAGAAACAGTGAGGTTGACACAGGATAGAACAGGATTTAGGGATCTTGTACATAGTGTCGCTATGAGTCACAAACCACTCAATGACACATAACAACAACAACCAACAACCATTTACATTACTCAGCATGATAAAATCCCTTTACAATAAGTGAAGGTACATTTTCAAACAATATGTTTTAATTAGTTTCTTAAGAATTTATTTGGTCCATTTACTATCCTTAATGTGATAGACTGTTTTTTTTTGGGAATCATAGAGCCACTCTGGTAGATAAGTGAACATATCAGAGAGCCACTTTCCATATAGTTTGAGTTTCAGTGCTAAGATAGATTATGTGTTTCTTAGCAAAAATCTGAATTTCCTGCTGAAATCAGCTTCATATAGACAAATGAAGGTCAATGAGTTCCATTGCTGACCTGTGTCTTTAGCCTAACATCTAATTTTTTTTACCATGATGCTATCAAAGAAAATATATTTGGTAAATTACTTGCTTCCTTCCTTCCTTCAAATCAGGAAGTTGCTATAAGGTAGCTTTAATAAACTGAGTCTGTAACTGTTATTGCTCACTGGTGTTGTCTATACCTTGGTCACAGAGCAATAGCTTGACATACCTAGCACCCAGAGGAAACCGAAAATCAACCCCTAAGACTTCTTCCTGTGAATATTATAAACAGAAGCTAAATTTTATTTCTCTCTGATCACTTTTTTTATATTTTTAACTCAGTTCTAAGTTTAGTAGCTCACTCAATGATGTTTAAAGGCATTCCTAAACTAAAAAAATAGATTAAGATGAACTCAGGGGTGTTCTTTACTTTGCCCTAAGTAATTCTGTGTAGCTTATTTCAATTTCTTTACTTTTTTCTCTTGAATTACTGTAAAGGTTTTCTGTTTCACTCATTACAACATGGTATTTTTTTTCGCATTTGAATAGACGGCATCAACATAAATTCTTTATAAGGACCTTAAAAACAAACTTTGCCAAGTCCCTGAATACAGAAGTGAATTCACATCCCAATACTCAGCTGCCTCATGAATAAAGGAGAGCTTGTGCCTGACACTTTGAAGCTGTAGCTGTTAAACCATACAGAATATTTACCTCAATAAATCATTATAAGAAACTAAGGTACAATTATACCCACAGAGAAAAAGAATTCAAAACACTGATTTATGTGTTTCAGTGCCTATTCCCTTTCCCCACCATGTTTTGAATTTTATGCATGTTTGTCGTCTTTGGCTGCTCCTATGTATCTTTAAACTAATGGGTTCTGCTTTTTTAACATTTCTCATTAAGTTTGTTATTTTTCTTTGACACCAGCCATGATTTGCATAGTGTACAAAGTTTCACATTTAAAATGAACCATATCTCATTTTTTTTGGGTTGAAACAAAACAATTGAAAAAGTGTCTATTTTAAATAAAACACTGAATTATTTGCTTAATTTGTGAACACTTTAGTAAAAAAAAATCCATATTAAGGGTTTTATTTGATGCTTATTTGGGAGTCCTACTGAGAAAGAGTAAAGAACTGGGTTATAAATAACAAGCATACCATTGCTTTTAAGAACCACCATTTATTGAACAATTTTACCTTTAAAAATTATACTAATACTAGTAATTGGTCTTTCTTTTTAAAATTGTCTACTAGTTTATTTACAAAATTTTAGTACATTGTTTTCAAGAACAGATTTTCTAAATTTCCCTCACCCCTGATTATGTGTTATGCATTTGAGAGCTGAACAATGAATAAGGATGACAGAGAAGAATTGATGCTTTTGAGTGTGATGTTGGAGTAGAGTACTGAACATACCATGGACTACCAAAAGAACAAACAATATGTCTTGGAGAGAGCACAGCCAGAGTGGTCTTTGAATGCAAAGATGATAAATCTTTGCCTCACATGCTTTGGGTACATTTCTAGGAGGGGCTATTCCTTGGAAAGAGACATGAAGACCAGAAAGGCAGAGAGTCGTTGAAGGAGAGGAAGACTATCAGCCAGGTTCTTTGACATAGTGACTGCTTCAGTGAGCTCTAATGTCAGGAAGTGTGAGGATAGCACAGGATAGGACAGGGTTCAGATCTGTTTATCGGGTCACTCTAGTTCATACTCAACTTGATGGCACCTAACAACAACATCAACAACAGTATTATAAAAAAGATAAATTTGTTCACAAATTCCTAAACTCAAAAATATAAACCAGTAACATAGATAAAAGAATAAACTTAATGAAGAATGTAAAGATTGGAGAATTTTAATGTTGCTATCGAAGTGGTGTTGTTGTTATGTGCCGTAGAGTCGTTTGC
>NW_006399859.1:8142444-8153975 GCF_000299155.1 Elephantulus edwardii
CCATCCTCACCCTTCTGCCCCTAACCCTCACCTCCTTGTACCCCCAATATGTTTTTCCCAATTAAAAAAATATTAAAAAAAAGAATAAAAAAGCTTAACTTGACCGTTTTAATGTAAAACATAATTTTTACAGTGTTTAGAAAAAAAATCAAAGTATATACTGTTCTGAAATTTACCAAAGGAAATGCACTAGGATTATATATTCAATATATTATATATTCAATCTATATATTCCTGAAAAAAATTTGAGAAACTAGACTCTGTGAGGAAGAATGTGACATCAGACTGGGAGGAAGACTCATCAGAAACTTGTCTTATGCAAGGGATCCTGCTTTGTTTGCAGAAGGTGAAGAAGACTTGAAGAAGGTCAAAGGCTACAGACTTCCATATGATTACATCTCAACATCAAGAAAACAAAAATCCTCACTACTGGGCCATCTTGATAGATGGAGAAAATACTGAAGTGATCAATGATTAATTTTACTTGGATCTACAATCACCACCAAAGGTAGCAATAGTCAAGAAACATAAAAACAAAATAAAACAAAATAAAAAAACTCAAACAAATACATATATAAAAGAAATCTCAAAAGACATGTCATATTGTGAAAAATCTGCTGACAAGGACCTCTTTAAAGTGCTGAGGAACAAAGATGTCAGCTTAAAGACTAAGGTACACCTGACTCAAGTAAAACATTGTGAAAGTTGAACAATAAATAAGGAAAACAGAAAAATGGATGCTTTTGAATTGTGATGTTGGCAAAGATACTGAGTATACTATGGACTTCTAAAAGAACAAGCAAGTTGTTATTGATTAAGTGCCAGCAGGTTGCTCCTTAAAGGCAAGAATATGAAAACATTATTTTGCATACTTTAGGTATGCTTTCAGCAGGTGCCAGTCCTTGGAAAGAGACATCATGTTTGGAAAATTGGAGGTTCAGCAAAAGAAAGGAAGACGTTCAACAAGATGAACTGATACAGTGACTGCAAGCTATGGGTTTGAGCATGGTGGAGGTAGTGTGAACATGGCAAAAGTTAGGCAGTGTTTCAGTATGTTGCTCATAGGGTTTCTATGAGTCATAGTCAATTCAAGGGCACCTAAAACCAACTCTCTTTTCTTGCCCACAATCATTTATCAGTTTCATGGACTATGGTGGCTTGAATATTGCTGTTATACTGAAATCTATGCCACTGATATTTCAAATATTAGCAGAGACATTTATGGTGGACAGATTTCAAGTTTCAAGGACAATGGCTAGTAGTTGCAAGATAAAAACTGTAAACAAAGATCAGTAGTTAGTCAATAAGGCCTTGATTATGTAAACCATGTTGGAAATCCCATGAAAGAATTTTGGAAGACCAATGACTTACTACTTACAAATACCTTCCTTCGATCACATAAAATATGGCTATATATGTGGATCTCATTTGATGAAATAGACACGAATCATTTAAATTACATCTGTGCAGAGACAAGGCAGAAGTTCAGTATCATTACTTTGGGTAAAGGCCAGGTGCTGACTATGAAACAGAACATCAATTGCTCATAATGTGGTTCAAGTTAAAGCTGAAGAAAATGAAAACAAGTCTATGAGGGGGAGAAAAGAAAAAGTGGATAGATAATGAACACAGCATTGGAACAATTAAGAGAAAGAACTGTAGGATTAGGCATTGTTTGTATGACAACAATCTGGAGGAAATTTTCAACAGTGAGCGAATATTTTAAAAAGTCAAGTGAACTGAGGGAAGAGGGAGGAAAGGGGAGAGAGGGGGAGGGAGGAAAATGTACAGCAATGAATGAATGAAAAAAATCCAACTTTTTTGTAAAATTTTGTTAAAATCACAGTCAAATAAAATTTTAAGAAACTTTTAAGTCTGTGAGAGACAAAGTATGGCTTTGAGTATATATCACACTTAAATTTAGAAGCTATGACAAGAATGGATTTGACACATTGAACGCTAGTGACTGAAGACTAGACAAGTTGTAGTATAATATTAAAAAAACTGATACATGAAGAAAGTAAAAGGTCATTACATGAAAGGAAGAAAAGAAAAAACTTAATGCCAGAAGAATCTCTTAACCTTTCTCTTGAACCTGAAGTAACTAAAGTGAATGGATGAAATGGTAAAATAAAAGAGCTGAATAAAATTTCAAAGGGTAATTTGAAAAGACAAAGTTTTATATTGGATTGTGCAAAGATCGAGTTGGAAAACAGAAGGAAAGAATGCACTTGGTATTTCTCAAGCTGAAGGAACTGAAGAAAATATTCAAGCTTTGAGTTTCAATATTGATGGATTCTGTGGGCGAATAATTTAAAAATGGAGAAAGCATCAAAAGAAGATGGAAAGAATATATAGTGTCACTGTACTAAAATGAGCTCTTGGGTGATCATCTATTTCAGGAGATACATAATTAAGAATTGATGCCATCAAAGAAGACAAGTCATGGAAGCAGCAGTAAAAAAATTTGTGTTTAAAAACAAAGATGTCACTTTGAGGACTAAGATGTGCCTGACCCAAGTCATGGTATTTTCAATGGCCTCATATAGATGTGAAAGCTGCATAGTAAATTAAAAAAAACAAAACACAAAACCAAACAAACTCAACAAAGAAGAATTGACGCCTTTGAACACTGTGTGTTGTTGGTGGAGAATATTGAATGTACCATGGATTTCCAGAAGAATGAAAAAAAAAATCTATCTTGGAAAAAGTATAATCCTTAGAAGCAGGGAATCCCTCATACACTTTATTATTTTTTTTTAGATGTTAATGAAAGTTTATACAGAACTTGGATTTCCATTCATTCATTGTTGCACATTTTCCTTCCTGCCCACCCCCTTACTTTGCTTTTCTCTTTGAAAAAAAATTCTTTCATTGTTGTACAATCTATTCCTCCCCCCGCTCGTACGTTACTATGCTGATCTTATTCTGGACAATTGTCATGCAAATAATTCCTAATAATATATTCCTTTTAAGCTCATCTATTCCTCATCTGTTTCAATGCAGTGTACATTATTTATGTACTTTGAGATTGCAGTGGAAACTTTTACCATTAGGCGACTAGAGTGCTAATTCCTCATGTACTTTGGATGTGTTATCAGTAGGTACCAGTCCCTGGAGAATGACATAATGTTTGGTAAAGTAGGTAAGCACAAAAGATAAAGACCCTTTATTATTACAAGGATAATTGAACACACTGGCAGTAACAAAGGACTGAAACAGCAATGATTGTGAACATGACATAGGATTAGCAATGCTGTATTCTGTTGTACATGGGATGAATATGTGTTGGAACTGACTGGATTACAATAGATTTAGGTTTTTTTTCACATAAGGAAGCATGTATTGGAGGTTTAACATGAAATCATATAAATAAAATTTGTATAAACACAAATCCACATCTAGTCAAAACACAGATAGCAAAGGACAAATTAAAAACAAAGAAAACTAATTGGCAGCTATGCACAGTTGGACACAATTGTGTCTTGTAGGTTTAGTTTTAATTCTAGTTTTTTTGGAATAGATTGCCATGCCTTTTATCCCATAGAGACATTGAGGGGTTTGACTACTCACCTTTCAGTTAGTAGCTCAACACTTAATCATTGAGCTAGTATTTTCAAGTGAGTGTTAAAAAGTGGTGAGTAAATAGCAAGTAATTGAGCTAAAATGATTGAAAAGAAGTATGGAAAAGTAAATTTGAGGAAAAAACCAGACCCAAAACATAGGTAGAAAAAAGAAAGTAAGGTTGGTGAACTATTCGTTTATCATAAACTACTCAAGGACCAACAGTTCCTTTTATGGCTCTGCTTTCTTCACTCAGTAGTCTATATTTCATCAGACATTAGTACTTTTCTTTGAATTTAGTAAATTTCAGATCTAGTTAACTCATTTATCCTTAGAGTTTAGGGATGTGAGGATATTCTGCTCTTCAAGCTGTTTTTCTTTTTTGTTTGTTTTGTTTTCAAGGACTGTAAGGAAAAGGAAATGGTTAGCACAATGATATACAGATATATACACTGCATATACTGTTGTTGCTATGTACTGTCAAGTCATCTACGACTCATATTGACCCTGTGAGTAACAACTCTGAGGCATGCCCTATTCTTTACTATTCTCATGATCTCTGTTACGCTGAAAGCACATTATGGTAGCCACTTTATCAATTTATCTCATTGGGAGGACTGCTTTGACCTTTCTAAGCATGATGTCTCATGCTGATTCCTCCTGAAAACATGTCCAGAGTGAGATGAATTTTCCACATCCTTGCATCTAAGGAGCACTCTGGTTGCACTTTGTTCAAGACAGATTTGTTTGTCCTTGTCCATAGTATGTTCAATACAGTTTGCCAACACCATAGTTCAAAGGCATTGATTCTTTTTTGGCCTTCCTTATTCGTTGTCCAACTTCAAATGCATAGGAAGCAATTGAAAAACACAAAGGCTTGGATCAGTTGCACGTTAGTCTTTAAACAGACATCTCTGCTCTTTAGAACTTTGGATAGGTCCTTGACAGAAGATTTCTTCAATGCAACATGTATTGGTTTCTTGATTGCTGCTGCCAAAGGTGTTGATTTTGGATCAAAATAAAACGAACTTGTTGACTACTTCAGTCTTTTTTTCCATCTATTAGGATGCTCAGTCCAATGGTGAGGAGGAATATGTGTGTGTGTGTGTGTGTGTGTGTGTGTGTGTGTGTGTGTATACATACATATATATATGTATATGTATACACACAAATATGTTGTTGTTGAATGCCACTGAGGGATAATCAACTCATAGTTTACCCTTAGACACGTTTTCAGAAGCAGTTAATCACACAGGAGTTTTCTCATCCTTCTCCCTTGGAGCAGCTGGTGGATTTTTAACCACTTGCTTTTGAGATTGCTGTGCAGCTTCTTGCCTGTATACCACCAGAGCATTTTTCTCTTACTTTATCAGAGACCATTTTCCTTTTCAGAGCAGTTAGCAGTGATTCCCATTTCCTATCTAGTTCTTCTGGTCTCAGGATCATGGAGACTGAAGTTCACATGGCCCATTAGTCCTTTGGATTAAGAGTATTTGATTTTCATAACTCTCCTTTGCCCCAGACTGAGAGAAACCAGTAGTTGCACCATAGATGACTGATTGCAAGCTTTTAAGATCCCACTTGATGTTTACTAAAGTAAAACATAAAACATTGTCTTTGTGAATTTTGTTAGGTGAATTGACCTTTATGTCCCCCATAACTATGGGCCTGAGACTTATTTCAAGACATCAAGATGTTTGGTTATGACTAAGAAGTTTTAAAAATTTTCCCCATTTGCTGTATTATATACAGTACCTGTTCACAGCACATAGAATCTGTAGAAATTTTGTCTGCAAAACCTATAGGTTGTGAATGTAGTTTGATTCATCTATGCATTCTTGTTTATTTCACCCTTCAGCCTATATATTCACTCATAGATTAATGTATATTATATTTGATAATACCAGATTATGAATTTAATAATATTTGTTTATTATCTGTAAGTCTTAGTTTTACCTAGTGCTGTTATAACAGATACAAAAAGTGGGTAACTTTAACAAACAGAAAATTATTCTTTCACAATTTTAGAGGAAAAAAGTACAAAATTTAGAGTGTTGGCTCTAGGGAAAGCTTTTTCTCTCTTTTTTTCCTGATTGTAGTAGTTAGAACCTGGTTCCAAAGGACTTTATGCCTGACTTTTCTTTTTTGCTATTGAGTTCTCCCCTTCTATGCTCAAATTTCTCTATTTTTATCTCTTGGGAGTTGAAAAATGTTACTGACTACACTTCAGGGAAATTCCCCTTAGATTGGGCCTGTGATAACATTCAAGGTATTGCTATCTCATTTTTAATACTTTTGCAGTATCAGATCATAGGAGATTATTATACAACTTCAGCATTATTACATCTGAAACACTGGGAATCAAGTTCTAGTGAAGTAAACAATTAATTTGGGTATATACAATTCAGTCCATAATAACTCCTGTGCACATTTCCATTTTCCACAAAGGTATTAATCATAGAATGTAGTAGTTTGATTGGAAATTTTGACTTTTTTTTTTCTCCAGGAGAAAAAGGAAACAGTTTCAACATATCATTTAGGCAATTAGATACTTATAGACATAAAGGATAGGAGACTGTAAATTATCATTTCTCTCTTTTGTTTTATTTCAAATAGTTATTTTTGCTGTTAAGTATTTAAAAAAACCAAAAAAATTTCCCAGGAAGCGAAATAATACTGCTAGGAAAGAATTTAAATTTTCTTTATAATTTAATTTTTTTTCAATAATTTTGTACTCTTGTTTAATTAGGCAGATATATTGAATATTGAATTATGCTTTTAATAAAGTCTGCTTTTTTTATAAAAGGAAGTTTATTTTAAAACTTTAGACACATTTTATGCTTTATTTCTGAAGACTACTTAAAATAGGGATCACTGGTGGCCTAGTGGTAAAAAAAGCTGCAATCCCAAAGGCATGTGGTTTGAATTCACCAGCTGTTCCATAGGAAAAAGATGGGCAATTTCCTTCCATGTGATTTACTGTTCTGAAAACCCACTGGACCCACTCAGCTATGGGTTGGTTCTGACTCACTGGCAAAAGTTCGCTTTTTAAATTGATGAAGATACAGTATATTTACTAACTTTTTGAAACTACACATTTTGATATTTAAATAAATCAAGCAACAACCAAAATAAGTTTATGTTATTTTGCTCACAAAAATTTCACTTTGATAAAAATTAGCACTTAAATACACACAGAATCTTCAACTTCTGTACATTGGATTTATCATATCCAAAATTACCATCTGTTTCATTTTCTAGTTTTTAAAGCTACAATGTCTTTTTCTTCACTTCCTCATACTAGAAATACAATGGACTTTCTGTACAGGTTCAATTACTTTGAACTCAGTTCTCTTTCATGCCAAATCCATGCAAGTGGATTCAAACACATTGTGGGATTTTCCCCCATAAATTTAAAAAGTCTCTCTTTTTCCAATCCCTTTAGTCTCCAGAGTCAGAAAAGATCATGAAACTTACTTTAGGTATATTGTCATGAGATGCCAGTAACTGTAACAATGGGTTTGAGGTGGTTATTTAATATTAAGTTCTTTAATGCTCTCTCAATTAGTAAGAAAGATTGCAGCATCAGATTGGAGGAAAAATTGCTAACAACCTATGATAGACAGGTCATACAACCTCACTTTCTGAAAGTGAAGAGGATTTGAAACACTTATGAACACCAAAAACTACATCCTTCAGTATAAATTATGCTTTAATATGAATAATACAAAAATCTTAACAACTAGAACAATGACTAAGCAATATAGTGATAAATAGAGAAAGGATTGAAGTCAGGGGTTTCATTTTACTTGGATCCACAATCAACACCCATCAGAGCAACAGTAAGGAAATCAGATGGCATATTGCATTGGGAATATATGCAGCAAAAGACATCTTTAAAGTGCTAAAGAACAAGGATGTCAGTTTGAGGATGAAGATGTACCTGATCCTAAGCCATGGTATTTTCAGTTGCCTGATATGCATGGGAAAACTGTACAGTAAGTAAGGAAGATTGAATAACTTATGCCTTTGAATTGTGGTGTTGATGAAGAAGAATGAATATTCTGTAGATTTCCAGAAGAGCAAACAAGTCTGATTTGAGTAAAGGACAGCCAGAATAGAAAGCTCCTTACTATTCCCTGGAGGACATCATCCCTGGTAAAGTAGAAGGTTGTTTACAGTCAAATAGATTGGAACAGTTATCTCCAACAAACCAACAACTCTGAGGATGGCACAGGACCAAGAACTGCTTTGTTAGGTTGTACATAGGGTTACAATAAATTGGAACTGATTTGAAGACACCAAAAATAATACACTTAACAAGTCTACAAGAACCGAAATTCAACGGAGTCTATTCCACCTTAGTTTAAAAATAATCCTAACAATAAATATGAGGCACTGAACACTAATGATGGAAGAATGAGTTAAAAATATTAGATGACATAAAAAATATCATCCATGAAGAGAGCAAAAGGTCACTACAAAGACAGAAGAGGAAAAAAAAGACAAAAATGGGCATAAAAAGAGACCATAAAAATTGCACTAGAGTGGCAAGGAGACGAAAAAAAAGTGGAAAATGCAGAAGTAAAAGAGCTGAACAGGAGATTTCAAAGGACAGCTCAAAAAGACAAAACAGAATATTTTAATGGAATGTTCAAAGAGCTGATGTTAGAGGAGAAAAAAAGGGAAGATCTTGGCATTTTTAAAATTGAAAGAACTGGAAAATAAATTCCAGCCTTGAGTTGTAATACTAAGAGGTGATATGGGCAAAATCTTGAATGGTCCAGTAAGTTTCAAAAGAAGATGGAAGAAATACAGAGTTAACAGTACCAGAACGAATTGCCTTATGATGGAAAAATTTTAGAAAGTACCGTATGAACAAGAGCCAGTGATAATGGAGGAGGAAGGTTAAACTGCACTGAAGGCATTAACAAAAAAATAAGGCCTCAGGGATCAGTGGAATACAAATTAACATGTTTCAACTAACAGATGCAGTCCTGCATGTGCTCAACACTCTATGCTAGGAAATTTGGAGGACAGTTGCTTGGCTGACTGACTGAAAGAGATCCATACTTGTTCCCATGCTCAAGAAAGTTGCTCCAACTGTGTGGGAATTATTAAACAATATAATTAATATCACATGCAAGCAAAATATTGCGAAAAATCATCCAGAAATGGCTAGAACAATACATTGACACAGAACTGCTAGAAGTTCAAGCTGAATTTTGAAGGAATATTGTAGATGTCACATGGATCCTGCCTGAAAGTAGAGCGTACCAGAAGAATGTCTGTTTGTGCTATACTGATTATGCAAAGGTGTTTGACTGTGTGGATCATAACCAACTATAGCTAACATTGAGAAGAATGAGAATCACAGATCACCTAACTATGCTTTTATGAAACATATTGTTGTTGTTGTTATGTGCCATCGAGTCATTTCCGACTCATAGCGACCCTATGCACAACAGCTCTAAACCCTGCTCTATCCTGCGCCAACCGCACTGCCTCTGACACACCCATCCCGATTACCCCAGTCACCGAATCAATCCATCTCATAGAGGGTCTTCCCCTCCTGCGCTGTCCCTCCACCCTCCCAAGCATGATGTCCCTCTCCAAGGACCCGTCCCTACTGGCAACATGTCCAAAGTATGTCAGACGAAGCCCCAGAATCCTTGCCTCCAAGGAGCAGCTTGGTTTAATCCTCTCCAAGATGAATCTGTTTGTTTTCCTGGCAGTCCAGGGTACATTCAGTACCCTTCTCCAGCACCACAGCTCAAAAGCATCCACTCTCCTTCTGTCCTCCCTAGTCATTGTCCAACTCTCTGATGCCTACATAGACAAAAAAGCTGTTGTCTGAACAGAGCAAGGGTACACTGCATAGTTTAAAATCAGGAAAGGCGTCCTTCATTATTGTATTCTCTCTCAATACCTATTCAATCTGTATGCTGAGCAAATCATTAGAGAAGCTGAACTCTGTGAATAAGAATGTGTAATTAATATTGAATCAGCAACCTGTGTTATACAGATGACACAACCTTGCTTGCTGAAAGGAGGAGAAATTGAGACACTTGTTACAGATGATCAAAGATTACAGACTTTAATATGGATTGCATCTCAACATAAAAAAGACAAAAATCCTCACCATTGGACCAATAAACAACATCATGATAGATGGAAAAAATATTGAAATTGTCAATGGTTTCATCTTACTTGGATCCACCATCAACATCCTTGGTACCAGCAGTCAGAAGAACAGGTGACACAGTGTATTGGGTAAGTCTGCTGTCAGGACCTCTCCAAAACATTGAGGAACAATGATGTGATTTCGAATACTGAGGTACACTTTATTCAGGACATGGTCTTTTCAATCACCTGCTATGCATCTGAGAGCTGGACAGTGAGTAAGGATGACAGAAGAATTGATGCCTTTGAGCTGTAGCGTTGGATAAGAGTACTGAATAGCTCATGGACTGCCAACAGAACAAACAGATATGGAGAGAGAGAGAGAACAAAGCTGTAGTGCATCTTAGAGGCAAAGATAGCAAAGCTTCATCTCACATACATACTTTGAGCATGTTTCTAGGAGAGGATATTCCGTAGAAAGATGGGCATCAGACTTGGGAAGGTATAAAGTCAGCCAGAGAAGAATTCTTTCAATGAGATGAATTGACAAGGTGACTGCAGCAATGGCCTCAAGCGTGTCAGAGATGATGAGGATGGTACAGAATAGGACAGAGTTCAGATCTGTTGTTCCTAGGATTGCTATACGTTGTACTCAATGGCAGTTGACAGGAAAATAAACAAATATAGCTTTGGTGGCTAAGTGGTAAGGAATTGTGCTGCCAAGGTAGATGGTTTGAATCCACAGATGTTCTGTGGGAGGAAATGGGCAATCTCCTCTCATTTGATTTACTACCTGTGAAAACCCACTGCAGGATCAGCTGTGGACTGATTCTGATTCAGTAGTAAACAACAACAACAACAACACCACTAAGATAAAAGGGGAGGAACATACACCTACCGATACTACTCAATACCATCAAAGAAAAATTGCCAGGAGTGAAGTGTGTGTCCTTTTGGACTTGTGTCTTTGAATAAGGAAGTTTGTTGACACTGGGAGGAAGGCTAGAACACTTGAAGATCTTCAAGAAATTTTTGTGCTACAATTTTTGGGAGAAACACTTTCATTCACAATTAACAGAAAGAGGGTGGGATTTCCCCTAGATCTGGCACCTTAAATTTGGACTTACAGCCTCTCAAACTGTAAGAAAATAAAATTGTTTTAAAAGTCATCCATTTATGATATTTTTGATGTAGCAATAATAGATGTTATCCTCCCATCAGGATTCCAAGACTGTAAAACATTTCATCTTTCTCCCATAGAACAACTTGTGGATTCAAGCTGTTGACTACTTCATTGGAAAGTTCTGTTGCGCACTGGGAAGTATTCATTAGATAGCTACAAGAAAGACAAAAATGGCATTGTTGTTGTTAACTAATAGTCTGTATTTCCCAGAACATTTAACTGTAATTATGTGAAATATAATTGGTCTATACATAGACCAAGATGCAGGTAACCAAACAAAAGGGAGTACTGCATTGTTTAGACTCAGGAGAGAAGAATCAGGGTTCTATCCTTTCTCTATTGCTGATTCAATTTGTATGATGAACAAGTAAGTCAAGAAGCTGGACTATGAGAAGAACGTGGCATCAGGATTGGAGGAAAATTAATCAAAGGCCTTCATGAGGCAGATGGTACAATTTTGCTTGCAGAAAGCAGTCTTAAAGCACTTACGGTGGAAGATAAAAAAATGTCAGCCTTCAATATGTGTTACATGTCAACATCAGGAAAACAAAACTGCACACAACTGGACCAATAGGTAGCATCATGATATATGGAGATGATATTGAAGTTGCCAAATGACTTAATTTTACCTTGATCCATGATCAACAGCCATGGTGGTGGT